>NC_092810.1:74944659-75269659 GCF_040954645.1 Diabrotica undecimpunctata
CAATTTTCGCTCTCCAGGTGCTTATACAGCGGTGTAAAGACGTTGATAAGGACGTGTATTTGTGCTTTGTGGATTTTAGAAAAGCATTTGACAATGTCAATCATGAACAATTGATAGATATTCTGCGAAAGACAAGTATTGACGACAAGGACATTCGAATTGTGGCAAACCTATACTGGGGTCAAACAGCAAGAGCAAAAATTGGCAACGAACTCACTAAAAGTGTACAGATCAAAAGAGGTGTCCGTCAGGGTTGTATATTATCCCCACTCCTATTCAATATTTATTCCGAAGAAATATTTAATAAATGTATGGAAAATGCAAATAAGGGCATAAAAATAAACGGCGAGTTAACGAACAATATAAGATATGCCGACGACACGGTTATCCTTGCCAGTACCATAGACGAATTACAGCAGGTAATGGAAAGAGTTTATTCAGTTAGTGAGGAATACGGCCTGAGCCTCAACTTCAAGAAGACAAAGTGGATGCTGATAAGCAGGAAGCAACAGCCTGCTCGACAGTTACGGATAAGTAACATACTAATTGACCATGTAGAATCTTATGTGTACCTTGGCAACAACGTAAATGCAAAATGGGAACAGGCCACAGAAATTAAGGCGAGAATAGAACGAGCTAGAGCAGCATTTAGCAATATGAAAAAGCTCCTCATAAGCAGGGATTTGTCTCTTCCCATAAAACTACGTCTAGTTAAATGCTACATTTTTCCGATCTTACTGTATGGTGTGGAGGCCTGGACGCTGACGGAGACGCTCACGAGAAAACTAGAAGCATTCGAAATGTGGGTGTACCGACGCATTCTTCGTATATCCTGGACCGAACATGTCACCAACACAGAGGTAATCCAAAGAATCGGAAAGGAGAAAGAAATCGTGAATACAATTAAACAAAGAAAGCTTGAATATCTAGGCCACATTGAGACACGATAAGTACCGTCTACTGCAATTGATTCTCCAGGGAAAAATAGACAGTAAGCGAGGGCCAGGCAGGAGAAGACACTCCTGTGGAGTGGCTCCAAAATCTGAGGAAGTGGTTCGGGCTCACATCGGTCGAACTATTCAGAAGCGCCGCAAATAAGATCAGAATTGCCATGTTAATAGCCAACGTTCGCAACGGACAGGGCACTTGAAGAAGAAGAAGAAAAAAGATCCCACAGCAGTCACCCTAAGGAAAATCAATAGACTTATAAAATCTTCATCCATACCAGACGATATAAAGCTAAGAATATGCAACAGCGAAGCAGTCACACCACGCTTGTATGGCTTGCCAAAAATCCACAAAGACGATGTACGATGCCTTTGTTAAAGACTCCGCCCATTCCATTGAGAAGATCAAAGGAATAACTTTACAGGAATCTGAAATTCTTGTTAGCTTTGATGTTGTTTCCCTATTTACAAGAGTTCCCCTAGAAGACGTCCTGAATTTAATTAAGGGACTAGTTTTCCAGGATATGGTGAAATTATACCGTATTTGCCTCACTACCACCTACTTTTCATGGGAAGACCAGATTTATGAACAGGTAGGTGGAATAGCAATGGGAAGTCCACTAAGCCCGGTCGTAGCCAACCTTTTCATGGAGCATTTAGAGAAGAGGGTAATGGACTTAGCATACAAGCCAAGGATATGGTTTAGATATGTCGATGACACTTTTGTGAATTGGGGTCACGGAGTAGAAAAACTTAACGATTTCCTGTCTTATATAAACACATTACATCCAAATATTCAATTTACGATGGAAACAGAAAAAGATCAACAATTAGCGTTCTTAGATGTATTAGTAAATCGAAAGGAAGGTTACTTAGGAGCTTAGGACCAAAAAGCCAAAAACAAGGTATCATCAAAACTCTGGCGGCGAGGGCGAAGAGAATTTGTGAACCACAGCATCTCCAAAGTGAACTTCTTCATATTAAAAAAGCGCTTACCTCTAATGGTTATACCAGAAGAGAAATACATAAAGCGATGAACAACATCTCTAGAAGAAAGGACGAAAAAACAGAATGTAAAGGCAAAGCGTTCTTGTCCTAAATATCGGGGGTAACGGATAGAATTGGACGAATACTTAAAAAAGCCAACGTAAAGACCATTTTCAAGCCTACAAAGAAAATCAAAGACTGCTTAAGATCGGTGAAAGACAAACGCGACCCATTAGCGACGGCTGGAGTATACCGAATACCATGCACATGTGGAATGGTATATGTGGGAACCACGAAAAGACACACAAACACAAGGATAAATGAACATAAAAGCTATTGTCGTTTAGGACATATCGACAAATCTGCTGTGGCCGAACACGCTTTGGGAAGCGGAGAACATCGAATACTGTTTGAAGAAACGCAGATGCTGGACAAAACTTCACAGTACTACCCACGGTTGTATTGGGAAGCGGTGGAAATATATAAGCACCTACATAATTTTAATCGGATAGAAGAAAGACTGAAAATTAACAAGACATGGATACCAATATTAAAATCCACAAACACCCTTCTCGCCAAACACGAAGAAAGAAAAGCTACTACGAACGACGACACGCCCCCTCAAGCCGAAACCAGTGGAGAGAAGGCGAGTGGGAAATATAAATATTGCCTCAGTTTCAGATTACAAGCGAAGCAGTAACATCTCCAGAAGATGTCAACCCCTAGTGTCGGCGAAACGTCGAGAACTAATCTCAGAAGACAACGGCCTAACAGCCCGAACAAACAGTTTAACAAGCTTTTGAAAGGAAACTTTTAAAATATTACTGGAGAAAGAGAAACAGATGGTCGTGAATAGTGAACTACCAATTAAGAAATATGATGAAAAACTAGGAATATCCGAAGAAAGATATGCATTACAAATATACACCAGTGGGCAATATTTAAATTATAATTATTCGGAAGAACAGCTAGTTCTTCCGCAATTGATAGCAAGACATTTTGACAATACAATGGAAGACTATGTCACCTTGCACGAATATAGGGACATGGACAGTTTATGCCAGTTTTTAGCTATAAGAAAACAACAGGAACAATCGAACAAACCGCACACTCAACTACAGACCGGCTCGTAATGTCAATCCTTAACGATACAATGGATATAGTGATAATGGAGGACGAAAATATCCAAACAATTTTCATCAAACTAATTGATGAAAATTTGATTCAGAAAGCTGAAAGACCCTGCAGCATTCGTTTGTTTACGCAACACGGTATTAGTCGCAGGTTGAAGAACCTCGAGCATGCAGTTGTTTACGTATGCTAACATGTTAGTTGCCGGTGAAAGATCCTAGTGCAGTTAATCGTGAGGTATCTCCTTGCGTATTTTTTTTGAGATTGGATGTTGGCCCATCTGTCTCGAAATATATTTTTGAGTTTGTGAAATTATGTCGAGTTTATTGAGTTAGAAACCACTTTTGTTCTTTTACTGTTGTTATTGAGACATTAAAGATCTAAAACCCTTTTTCTCCGTGTAGATCTTATTTGTTTGTGAGTTGATTCAGATCAAGAGTTGTCTAATGATTTGGATTAGATGATGCTTTAAGAGTATTACTTTTTACGTTTTTATTTTCGGTCATGTCACGAATAGCACGTTTGTGTTCATGTAAGTTTTTTAAGATTTCATTAAGGCTTTTTTTGGTTTCGTGCAGCAACTTGGCACATTAAGAACCTTAGCTTTTTATTGTGAAGAAGAGGATAACGAGTTTTGTAATCTAGAATTAGAATACCTTTACATTTTTTGTTTATATTCCCTCTTCGCTTTTTTCAGACTTTTAGCTTTGTTTTTAGAAAAACCATTTCGAGTAACAATAATTTTTATTCTGTTTATGTTGATAGTCTGAGATGTTACCGTCAATTGAGATACTGGTTTGTTATGAAGTGAAACTTCTTGCTAGGTACTAGGCACTGAGACAGGCTAGAAATGACTTGTGAGGATTTCCGCCTGAATGATAGGTACTTACAGGATAGCTTCATTTTCATAGTCCTTTCAGAGTATCAATCCTATTGTCGTAAAAAAATTCATTTTTTTACGATGAATCTTTTTGCGATTACTTGTCAAATCTACTTGGGACCCAAATATTTAACAATTTTACTTTATTTTGATTTTTTTGACTTTACCGATTTTGTCCCTGTTTTACCAGACATATGATACACGAAGTTATCACTTGTCCTAACGATATGTAGATTTCGACAAATATTAAAATACCCCTTTCTCTGGTCACATGTTTCATTCTATAGGCAACATATACATTTATTAAGAACTTGTGTAGTACATTTTATTCATACCTTTATTTTTTTTGTTTGCGTCAAATTGGAAAATGTTCAAGCTTACCATATATTTATAATAATATATGGTAAGTATTTATAATAGTATATGGCTATAATTGCCACCAGCAAAAATTAATACGTTTGGTGGTGAATAGTTAATATTGTTTAGTTAAGAATATGATATCAAACGACTTGTTGTTTCTTCTTACCCTTTTATTAAAAAAGAAAGGGAGAGTGAGAAGGAGTCGGAAAATTCATATACATATAATGTATATATGTTATTATACGTTATATACATTACATTACATTATTATAGTTATTATACTACGTTATTTCCTGAACTTTGTGCCAACGAAGTAAATTTTTTTTCGTATTTTTGCATGTTAGAACCGTAATTTTTTAAGTTTTTGGAGTACATTAAAGACGACATACGTGGTATTGATACAAAAATGAGGATTGTATTCAAATTGACGAAAAAATGGTAGTGGCTTACAATGATTTGAAATTTAATGTACTAGGGTTCCTCAGCTTTCTTTAATTCTAAATAAAAACTATGTTTATATTTTAATGTAAAAAATTAGTTTGCTAAAAAATAAATGAAACATGGGTCAACAATATAACAATAGGCATTCCGCTAAAGGGCAAATCTGAGGTGACCTAAAAGAGGTATCGCTAGAATCAAAAATCCAAAAAACGAAACTAAACCGATATATATATATATATATATATATATATATATATATATATATATATATATATATATATATATATATATATATCAATAAAATTGACCAAAGAAAAATAACAAAAGTAGGTAATACTAATAGTATTTATACAGAACACGATACTGGTACGTCACGAGTGCGGTGAGTAGGTAGATTGAGATCCCGAACTCGTGCGGAACTGTATCACTCTTGAAAATGGCTCCAAAATGGGTGCCGAAACGTTAATTAATTAATCTTTTCTTGCAGCTTATGGTTAGTTATGTCAATTTTTATAGTTTTTTGTCGACAATTTGCTGATATGTTTTCTGACGTGTGCTTTTGAGTATTTCTGATGTTTTTGAGACAAACGTTTGTCTAGTTTATTTAATCTTGAGCTCTTTTATGAGTTTCAGGTTAAAACTTATTGGCGCTAACTTTGTTTTACAGTTTAGGTGTATTTAATGGCTTTCTTTGTCAAACTGATATATTTTGTTATCTATTTACTAATCTTTTATCTATCTGTTTTTGATTTAATTTTTTTATCATCTACATTCTTACCCACCCCAATAAAGCTCCCTGACTAGAGCTTCGTGGTCGTCGTTAAGATTTGTGTAAGAAATCCTTTTTATTATCAACTTTTGTCAACTTTTTCGCAACAAACATTCTATGCCCAACACTTATTTTATCTTACAAAATCAATTCTACAGACAAATAAATGGTGCCCCAATGGGTTCCCCACTATCTCCATTAATTGCCAATATCTATATGGAAGACTTCGAGACCCGAGCATTATCCACATCAATACGATACGCTACGATATGTTGACGATACATTCGTCATTTGGCCGCATAGCAGGTATGCTTTGGTGTGTTTTCAAACCCATCTGAAAGGTATAGATCTTAGTATCCAGTTCACGATGGAGATGGAAACTGATTCATCCCTACCGTTTCTCGACGTTATCATAAAGAAAAACCAATCCCAAGGTTTTCATCACTCTGTTTATCGAAAACCCACCCATACCAATCGTTACTTGCATGCCAACTCTCATCATCCCCCTTCACAAATTAATTCAGTCATTAATACGCTTCTCTCCATATGTATACGCCTTTGCGATGATGCAAGTAGACCGGCTGAGCTTTCTAGTTTAAAACAAGCCCTCATCCAAAACGGTTACCAAAAAAATCACATCAATAGGAGCATCCACAAACATTAATCATCCAATCAATCTCAACCCAAATACTCAGACCCTCATCATACGAAAGCTTTTCTTCCTTACATCAAAGGTGTTACTGACAAAATCGACAAAAGTCTAAAATCGAGAGGAATAAAGACAATATTTACCTCCCAACAAAAACTTTCATCTCTTGTCCGATCAATCAAAGACAACATTCGAAATGAACAATACAGTGTTTATGAAATTCCTTGTACAGATTGCCAGAGATCCTATATAGGCCAAACAAATCGTAGAATCCAAAATAGGATTTATTAACATTCCATTTCTGTTCGCAATTCCGACTCGATTTCAGCTCTAGGTCAACACCATCTTCATACAGGTCACAAAATTGATTTTGAAACTTCAGAACCATAGCCCCATCCGCTTCTATAAGCCAAGAATTATTCGAGAAGCCATAGAAATTGAAAAAAAGCCAAATTGTCTTAATAAAAGAAATGACAACATACGTTTACCTTCGACTTGGAGATCTCTCATAAAGAAAATAACGTCCGCTTTACCCAACAATCAAAATCCTGTCAGAAATGTTCGTGCCAACTACCGCGCCAATTCCCACACTGGCCCCCACCCCAACCTCCACTCAAGCCACGATACCATGAACAGTATCACGATACACTTATAAGGTATGCCGACGCGCATCTTCAGTGACCTCACATCGACGCAAATCCAATAAGTTTTTTGATGTTGGTTAGGTTGAGTGTTCTTATTTTTAATTTATCCCATTGTGTATTTACTAATTTACATTTTTTAAATCGAATAGAGTTGTAAATGAAACGGCGATATTAAGATACAAAAATACTTTTGTAAGAATTTATAGAAATGAAATTAATAAAAAAAATTCAATGTGATTGGAATTTAAGAATATTTATTTCAATATAGAAAGCACTTTAACAGAATAATGTTTTGATACTTCGTAGGTACTTATTTATTTTTTTTACGGTTTGTAAATTTTAACATTTTTATTTCCAGTTTTCTTTTACAATTTTCAAAACTAATTTGCTTATTAATTTCTCGTAATCTTATGTAGCTTCTGATACGACTAAGGCAATAAATAACTTCATAAGCTTGGCAACAATACGGTCAGCTATCAATGAAAATATTTTTTTCTCTTTTGAAAGTGACGTTCCCTGTATTAAATTTAACTCTGTTTCCAGTACTTGTGCAGTTTTCATTAAATCATAACTCGGATTTAAAAGGCCCCCTCTTGAGATACGAGTTAACCATTCATTGGACTTGTTTGTTGTAACCAACTCGCAGGTAGAGCCTAAGTATTTATATTTATTTTATAACTTATAAACAACATATCCTGCAATATATTTTAGGGCTTCTTTGTTAACAGTTTCTTTGCATTCAAACTGATGTAGCAACTGTAAATGTTCGCTCTTGGACCTGGTTTCTAATACATTTATTTAGGGGCAGAAAGGCTCGATGAAAGAGTATGAAGTGCTAATTTCTTCGTCAAAAAAATTAGAGTCAGTAGATGTAAGTATTGATACATTCTTGAACATGTTTCCTGTCAAAAAATTATTTTCAACTACAATTAGTAATTGGTCATGACTAGATTCAAAAGGAGTCAATAAACAATGTTCACCATGTTCTTCTGTATTTCTATTTTCAGTAAAAACAGCAGCTGAATTCTTACCTAATATGAACCATCTAAGGCGATATTTAAATTCTAGAGGATGGGGATGATCATTGTAGCTCCCATACCCAAAAAATTTTCAAAAATATCTTGATTTAATCTTGATGTTAAAATATATTCTATATTATAATTTTTATGTAGATAATCAAATAATTCTGTCATTGACATGTTTGTTAACAGAATACCCTTTTAAAATGGAATTAAAGACTTTCTATTTCCCGCAAGAACGGTGCTAATGATGTCTGACACTTGATGTAATAATTTTTTCTGATTTTATATGTCTACAACAAATGATTTTTTTTTGTTAGATTATTTTCTACAAATTTTGATCTAGAATTTAACATTTCAAACCAATTCCAAGGTACTTTCGGTGGCATAAAATCATTTTGTCCACAATACTTTATTGCCTTTGAAACAGTATTAGAAAAAAAGTTGAACAGCAGGTCTAACCTTTTGTCTCTGAGAACCTTTTAGATCAAAATGAAATTTTGTAAGTTTATATGCTAAAGTCAACTCTGTTGTAGATATGTTAAGCAATTGTTCGAAACATGTTTTGTCAATTAAAGTATCGTTAATTTAAAAACCGTGATCTAGTAGGTGATTTCGCAAAAGTTTTATTAAGTGCGGCACGTCAGCAAATACAAAAATATTAGTGCTTGGGTGATAGAAATATGGATTCTTATCGTGACCTATATTCATTTTTGACCAAAGTGCCGCATTTTCTGTACCCATATCACTGACTACAGAAACTACTATAAATCCAACAGAATAAAGTTTCTCAATTATAGACTTTAATATATATTCTGTCATGGGTTGATCAAAATTATAAAATACAGGTTGCTTCCATTGTCCAATAAGACTTCGTAGCATTACCACTTGACAATTTTTATGAGGTCCTATTACCTTTTCTTCCTTCTTCTCGATATCTACTCTGTTAGATAGATATATCTCATCGAATGATAAGACACACAGTTTTTCATTAGCATTGAACTAATGACATTTTTTACCCATCAACGAGATAACATCACTTAATATACCCCCGGTTCTAGTGAAAATGAGGAAGCCCATTTTCGTAAAGTTGAAAGCGCCGGCAAGGGGTAACCTAATGATTTAAGATATCGATACGCTTTAGGACTAACACTGCGCAATGAAATAGCGGATGCTATGTCTTCTGGCGACCATCGCAATTTTTTTCTTTCGGGATGTAATATCCTTTCTATCTGGGTAGTAGTAAACAATTTTCCTAACAAATTTTTTACATTATCAGTTTCTTCTATAATGCTAGTTAGTTTGGAATTTTCTTTTTTCAGATTAAAAATTGTTTGCTGAAGTTCTGCTATTTGTCGTTGATCGTTTCTAAAAATGTTATAGAATTACTTAGATAATCATTTTTTTAAAAGCCTTAATAATATCAAATAACTTACGAAGATGGCACGTTTATATTCTCCTTTTCTTTCAGCTCATTGTTGCTTAAATTCTTAATTGGTTGCAAAAGATTATCAACACTACATCACCTTCTTTTTGCCAATCTTTCGGATCTTAATGAATCCGTAACTAATTGTCTTTTTACAGGAAGGTTTTAAGTTGGTACAGCATCTCCCTTCAAGTTTCTACTTCGTGGCGTATAATTCAAAAATTGTTTTTTGAAACAAATCTCAAAACACGTATTCTCAAAATGTGTGGAACAAATTGTAGCTAAAAAGGCAACATTTATTATATACATATATACATTTAATTTATATTATTCCAAATAATATTACCATTTTTTAAATTTATGTTGTCTGCTCGAAGGCAAGATATAATCAATTTTTTAGAAAGTTCATTATCTTTAGGAAATTTGAAATACCTAATGTCAGTTCCTTTTGTTTTGTGTTTATAATTTCCGCAATTTGTCATGGCACACGACGGCATTTTAAATAGGTATAAAAATTTACACGCACTTTTAATCTATCGGATAGTTAACAATAGTTTTTTTTTCAAATCCAAACATACAACAAACAACGACTTAAAAACCACGAAACAGATTTCAAAATACTGAAAATACTATCTCGCACAATAACATACAACAGCTCGATGCATCGACGTGACGTAACTGCGCGTCAAAGACACGTTTTTATTACAAACGTAGCATATCGTTGTAAGGGTATCGTGGACGGTATAAATGACCCTTTCTCTAGTCCTAGCACGAGTAACGCATTGATTAGTGATCAGTGTTGAAGCATGTTTAAAATTTCTTTAAATTATTCCCCTTAGAAAATTACTTTCACGCCAACTATGTCTATGTATTTTGCTAGGAACCTTAAAAATAACCCAAAAGCAACAAGCCATTTGTCATGCTCTTTTTAACAATAAAATAATTCGCCAAATGTTCGCGGCTCTTTTTAACTTTCATTTGTTAAATAGAAACCCTTCCTAGTAGCAAAGAAAGCTACTACTTCCTAGTAGCTTTTTTTTATCCTTAGCTTGTCTTAGATCAGAATTCGAATTCATTCTCGAGTTGGTTCCTGTGGCAAGCGGTTTTTCTCCATCAAACGGCGACGTCTTCATATTCGAAAAAACGAAGTCACTTCTGTTTGCCGTTCGTCTCTACTGTTCGTCTTTACGTATTCGTCCCTACTATTCGTCTCTACTGTTCGTCTCTATTATTCGTCTCTACTATTTACTACTACGTTCATCTCTACTATTTACTGCTACCTGTATTACTACTGCGTGCTGTTCTTGTTCGGCTGCTTGTTCTTCCTTTTTTTTTTTTCTGCCTACATCAATCTGAGAGATTGCGGATTGAAACACCATAATTAGTTACTGTACCTGAATTATACACGCCTCTTGAGGAGTCCCAATGTATACTGTATCCAGAAATTTAGTATCTCATTATAAAAGTTATTTTAATAACAGCTGTAAAACTGAATAATCCCTTGTAAGTACTCTATTGTTGTATAATTATCACAGCTATCCAAGCTGACAGGACCGGCATATATCCAAGTCAACTGTAGGTTAGTACATATAATCAGATCAAATATTATCATTCAAGCGTAATGTCAAAAAACTCTTTTTATAAACATACAAATTTCCCATAATTATTGTATTCTTTTATTAATCATTATTTTAAGTCTCAACGAAATAAAAGCGCCCAAAATTATGAAGATCTCAATTTAGTTAAATTGACTGGACCGGTGGTGGAAATTAATAAGTTTTGGGAAAACGGGTAATATCCCAAATACATTAGAACTGACAAACCCGTATATACAGTTATAATGAGTAAACGTTTAACTTAATTGACCTATTAACAAATTACTTGGAATTTATATAACTTTCTACCTGTTACTTATCGTTAATTGTTTTTTAATTTGAAGAGAGTTGTACGATGACAAACTAACACTTAAAAGTCTGCTTCGACGGAATTGGTTGTAAAGTCGTTTGAGTGTTCAGTTTGTGCAAAAAATTAGTTGAGTATTGTAATAAAAGTGTTTATTTTTTTAGAGTGTGTACACTTGCCGGTGAATCCACGTAGTCAAATTTACCTTTATTGTATGAAACAATGTGGAGTCCAGAGGATAATAGGGCAATTCTGCCAGTTAATGAACCGGAAGCAAATCGACAAGGAGGTGATCTCATTCAAGTATTAGAACCTGAACAGCGCCAACGAATACATTTATCTACTGATGCAAAACAAATTATTGCTAATGTTTTTCAAATTCTTATCGAAAAAAATATGGACAGTAACGAAGAATTTCATGAAACGGCAACTTTGACTAAAAAAACATTATCCACAGTCAGAAAAATTGTAACTAATCCTATTATACCAAGATTAATAAGACGGGATAACAGTATTTCTCGGAAGCTCGATCGTGCAGATGAAGATCTTATTCGTCGCAAAGTGTATGCCTTAAAAGAAGAACAAATAGATAATAGTAAGAAGGATTTATTGGACATTTTAAAAAGTTTCGCATTGAAAAAAGAATACTTTTGTGATAATTATTGCCGAAAACATGGGTCATACGATTTTAAGACTTCCACCATATTACTGTGTATTTAACCCAATCGAACATATGTGGCATCAACTTAAGTCAAGAGTTCGAAGAAATAATACTTCGCCACATTTAAATGCATCTGTCCTGCATTTAATTGAAAAGGAAGTACTCAAAATTGATGCGAATAGTTGGAAAAATGCAGTCTCATATATGTTATGAAAGCTGAGAATTCATATTTTCCTACATATAATATACAAAATATCATCGATGTAACAGACGACAGTGATAGTGACACAGATTTAATATAATATCTATGTGATGTAATATTTATACTCGTTTTGTGTGTGTGTGTGTGTGTGTGTGTGTGTGTGTGTGTGTGTGTGTGTGTGTGTGTGTGTGTGTGTGTGTGTTTTGTGTTTTATTGGCACTGGTTTTCACAACCAAGTGGCCAGTCAATTTCATAATGATTTTTTTAGACTATAACTTATCACTAACTCAGGGGAGTAATGTGTAGTCTCTGTCTTAAGTAAATGTCTTGTTACTTTAGTAAAGTCGACGTCATTGTCTTTACAAAGGGACGCTAATTGTATCCGAACGTTTGCGGTCCCTCAGGTGAGTACCGATTCACTCGTTTTAAAAGGTTCATATTTATTCATGTTGACATGTTATGTTTAACTTTTCCGTTTCATGTCTGAAAAAGTTGGCAAAAAATGATAAATTTCTTTATTAATAATTTCACGAAAAAAAATTATTCTTCACTAAAGGTTGTGCATCACATAAAATTATTAATCAATAATCTTATAAAATATTAAGTGGTAGATAGGGAAAATCCTAATTATTAATTAATACTGAAGTGATTTTAAATTTAGATATACAAGAAAATGTTATTTTAAAATGTTTGTAGGTATTAAAAATTATGTCCAAGTTTAGATTTATGGCCTTCTAATAATTAAATAATACATTTAAAGTAAAAAGTAAATAAAAAAATACTTTTGCATTTGTTGATTTTGTATATTGAATAAGTTATCAGTTTATGTATTTTTCCCTTAATTATCTAGATATTTATTTAAATTAAATATGTAATGTAAATGCCAAATAAAATATAAAATTCGTTAAGCCGGCCCTTTTTACTATTTACCTGAAGAGGCAAATCTCTTTATGGCGTCGACTTTATCAGCGGGATACTTTTAAATTCTGCATAAGTCAGTTCTTATAATTGTGAATGAAGTATACCTGTTGCAAGGGCAACGCGTCCAGTGCCTTTATTATTGAGACCGTTCTATGAAAGACGTCATTACCTGTGCCTACTGGCTGCCGGCTAAGTACAATGCAGATTATCCAATTGTGAGTACCGACATTTTTACCTAAATCATTAGCAGTTGATTTACTACTTCAGTTCGGTGATTTCGTTTATTTATGGCTAATTCTAACCGAACGAACTATTATCAGTATAAAACTACAGTAGGTATAATTATGTACGTATAAATTACGAACAATTTGTTTTATGTGTATGTTATATTTATGATAAATTTTATGCATAGACTTGAGGTGATCATGATCAAAAATTTAGTAAATGTTTACGTATTCTCAAGGCATAAAAATCACTTATTTGACGAATATATGAGGAATATATGAGGAATATATGAGGAATATATATGTTTTTGTTGTATTCAATAATAAATTGTACAATCACTTATCTTGTGCTAACTGTTCAGTAAAAATTGTTATAGTGCATTAACTTTAACTACTATACCTCAATATAACTTTGTTGGTGAACTATTTGCCTTTAATTTTTTTGTTATGATATAAATTTATATTTTTGTGCATGGTGTATCTCTTTCAGGCATTGTTATTGATTTGTATTACCATTGTTTTAAACAAAGGTATTACTATTAGATTTATCATATAAACAGTGTATATGTGTCGAAATATTAAGTGTGTACCGCACAATCATAATACCTTTTCTCTCACGGTTTACTTTATTCTTGCGTGATTATCTGAACTGTACCTTACCTTTCTTGTTATCTTATTTTATATGTCTTAGGGATTCTCTATTCCTTTAAAAATAACGTGGTGCCCAAATATTTCCCTTCTCTTATCTTCTAACCAAAACTAAAACTTTAGTATTTTCAAAGACACCAATAAACGTACAGGTGTATGCCAAGGGTCAAATAATAGAACAGGTAAATTCCATAAAATATTTGGGAACAAATATCAATAGTCAGTGTAATCCAAAAAAAGAAATCCTATCAAGAATCGAACAAGCAAGGAAAATATTCATGAGCATTAAAACATTTTTTACAAGATCAGACCTTAGTCTACAGCTTAGAATCCGAATGATCAGATGTTACGTTTTTTCTGTCTTACTGTATGGCTGTGAAAGTTGGACAATGGACTCTGAAATAGAAAAAAGAATAGATGCCTTTGAGATGTATATATACAGACGAATGTTGGGGATTCCATGGGTACAAAGAGTTACTAATGTTAAGGTACTTCGTCGCATGTGTAAACAAAAAGAATTACTAAGAATAATCAAAGAGAGGAAAATGCAATACTTGGGTCATGTGCTGAGAGGAAAAAGATATGAATTACTTCAAGTTATACTGGAAGGAAAAGTACAGGGCAAAAGATCAGTAGGAAGACGCCAGAACTCGTGGCTGAAAGACCTGAGGAGATGGTTCGACCGCTAATCCGCAGAGATCTTTCGCGCAGCAGTTTCCAAAACTACAATTGCCATTTGGATCGCCAATCTTCGTAAGGAGACGGCACAATGAGAAGAAAAAGATCTTCTAACCTCTCTTCTCTTTATCTTCTAACTTCTCGTCCCTATATCTTCAGTACTTCTCTAACTGATTCTTTATATTTGAGCTGTAATAAGAGCCCCGACCAAGAGACCTCTACCAGACTGAATCCTGAGCCTAGTACCGGTCTTTGTGTAACCTCTACTCTGTCATTAAAGAGGGTACAGTGTAGTAGTGTCTAAGGGCTCGGGAGACTGAGACCTCGGAAGCCCTGAAGAAAACATCGAAGAGGATATCGAAAGCTCATCGCAATGATAACCGACGCGGTTCAACCCGGAAGACTGTTGAGTTTAATATTAATTCTTGTAATAATATTAATCTTAGCTCTAAGTTTAATTGTACTAACCGCGGAAACCTTTTGGAACATTTCATTCGCCTCTACGGAGAGGAATTTTAGTAGCTAGAATACCTCGAATATATGGCCTACCCAAAATTCACAAACTCTTTACAAACATTCCTATAGATGAAACTTTAAATATTCTTAAAACGAATTATTGTATCTAGCAAGACCACTTATCTTTCATTAAACATTGTATGTCCAACACTTATTTCATCTTCTAAAATCAACTCTACAGACACAGACAAATAAATGGTGCTGTATTCCCCACAATCTCTAGTAATTGCCAATATTTTTATGGAAGACTTCGAAAACTTAAAGTTTATTCCGCAAACTTCAAATGAATGGCCTTGCAATTTATTTATCGACGTTGCAAAAGCACGGAAAATTATTGACGCTCAAAATTAAATGGTGAATCCGTTGAAACCATCCGTACACGCGGAATCAAGACATCCTTGACATTATTTATTTGCTTTTCCACAGTCAGTCTCGTTCCAGTGCACAATCGGGATTAATCGACTATGCAATGGATCTCAAAGTACTCTAGTGGATTGACAAAGTTGCAAACTAAAGGACACGTGTTAAATATTGGACATTTCCATTTTAAATGAGACCTGACAACGCCGAATATATTTTAATTTTCCCACTTGAGAACGAGAGTGAATGGTTACTAGTGCAGTGAAAAAACAGATGCATAAAGATTCTTTGCCGTTCATCACATATAGTTTTAGGCCTTTACTAAAAGGACAAATTTAGAGGGATTGGGCTTTCTAAGTCCAAGTGGGGTTTAAAACCCGACATGCTATACTGAATTTATAGTATGGTAGTAAAACCAACAATTGCATATCCGTCAGTGATATGGTTATCAAAACTGCAACAAAACAACGGCATTACAACTCTTCATAAATCTTTGCTACGTTTGCTTTTCATGTTTGTCAGTCCTGTGCCACTTTTTCCCATTTTCTTCAGATCCTCTCTGACTGCATCTTTTTACCTTTTCTAGACCGTCCTACAGATTCTTCCACCTGGTCTTTTCCAAAATACATTGTCTATATGGCGATTTTCAGTACTGCGTATCACATGCCCTGATAAATTTTTCTTTCTCAACGGTTCGATCAGGATCAGTACTTAGTGTCATAAATAAACTCAGTTATACCGAATATATGATGATTTCTAAGATACAGGCCAAAGGTACCTTTCCAAGTGAACATTTACCCACAAGAGGAATAAAGCAGAGGAAACACTCTACCCAGATTGTATCTTGTATCCGATTGTATATCTGGTATACAGGCAGGTCTAAAACGGCAGAAGGGTCGGGTGCAGGAATATTTAGTAGTGGTGAAAATTAAACGTTTCTATTATACTAGGGGAATATTCAACTTGGAGAAATATTTAGAAATTCAGACAGATTTTTGCAATATTGAAATTAATATAAGGTCTTGATATGGGTTTAACGTCACTAGGGAATATACGGTGAATATATACGAATGAAAGAGAAGAAGACCCAAAAGAGCATCAGTCCAGAGCTGGCCATAGAAGTGTCAAAAAATATCGTTCACGGCTGGAAAAACGGTATCTGTACTGCGACGCAGAAAGTAAATGGGAGTCTACCGCATTAGTTTCTCCAGGACATGGTCCTGTAACTCTTTTTTATCATGTCAGGAAACCTAAATAATTCGATTCTTAGTACCAGGCAGATGTTTGATCATCGGAGGGTGCGAAGAATAAACTATTTTTGCGGAAGGTGCTTTTGCGGAAGATAAACTCGATAATGCCTTAAAAGAAATCCTGGCTCAATATCGATATCCTGGGAATTATCGAAACCAGATGACCAGATAGTGGCATGTACGAGAAGAATGGTCCATCTTTTTACGACTAAGGAAACAGTGATCCAAAGTTTTATCGTAAGTAAAAGTATAAAAAAGTCCATACGCAATGTTGTCTGGTATTAGAGTTATTCTTCTGTAAATAAATTCCAAAACAATCAATATAAATATTATTCAGGTATATGCACCTACAGCTGATAAACTATATAGCGTCGCGGAACAATTCTACAGACAAACACAAGATGTTCTAAAATCTCTAATGCCTACACTACACTATCGGCAATGATATAAAAATAGCTATGATCGGCACAATCATCCTGCAAGCGTCCACACAATCGTCCGTAATAATATGCTAAACCACAAGCATCAACTGATTCCCTTTGATGCGTTTCCGAAAAACCGACAATTCCCGGGTTGAAGGCGATTATAGACAATTATCGGCAAGTATAGCCGAGCATGCCCTCTACACAGTCGAGCACAACCTTACTTGTCTGTAATCGCCGATTATGAAGAGGGGCCATGAAACCTCAAAATATTACTGTGATTATCGGCGACCTCAATGACAAAGTTCGAAGAATCAAAGTTGATGATATGGGCGGTGCTTTTTAACTTGGTATTAAAAATAAACTCGGGGAACTACTCTACAATGTAGAGAGAAGTACATGGTAATAAAAAATACATTTTATAAACTTCATCCGCGACGTATATATCGTACGAAGACAAATAGATTACATATTAACTAATATCAAAACACTGTTCAAGGGGTTGCCGCTTATCTAACTGCTGACATAGATTCCTACCATAACAAAATGGAATTCGAAGTAGCAGAGCTATGTGCAAATAACGATCCGCGACAATTCGAATGTTCGGATGACACATGGAACATCATAAAACATAATATTTAAACAGCTTCTGATACTCTTCTAAAAACCGGCAACAACAAAGAAAAATTAATCATGGATGACTGATGAGATACCGTAGTAAAAGGGCAGCAGGGCTACGAGCATACAACAGGTCATTTTCCCATGTAAATCGGGAGGGGGTAACAAATATGTTAACACAAAATAAAGATGGTGGCGTATTGCCAAAAGGACACTAAAATGGCTCAACGTACAACAACGTGCAGGGTATCGATAAAAAGGGGAGGTGGTAACGAATATGTTAAGACAAAAAACCAACGCAAAGACAATGCCAAAACGGCACTATATCGTATCTTCATTGCTATTGATCCGAATGCAACCTATGGGGCGTCAAACGAAAGGTGATAGGATAATGTCAAACGTCATTACAACATATCTCTGGTCTACTGGTCAGATTTCTACATGTAACACGTTAATTGAAAGGGGAGGGGGTAACGAATATGTTAAGATAAAAACAGCTAAAAAGACAATGCTAATACGACACTATATTGCATCTTATGTGATAGTTGTTCGATTTTAACGATAAAAGTGGTAAAATATGGGTGGATGGGGTAATGAATATAAAAAACAGAACTCATCTATATAAAGCCCCTCTCAATCTCGAAACAATTCATATGATATGTACTTAAAATGAATATAACGTACAGCAGCGGTTAACGCTGGTAATAAAACGAATAGGTATACCGTTTTTTAAATATGACCCAACCAACAATCATCCACTACATAATTTTCTCTGACCGATCGATACAATATACACACTAAACTCCTATGATTAATCACTACTGTACATGGATCTCCTTCCAATCATACACCTGCTCTTGGTATGACAGTATGGCTAGATAGAAGGAATGCCAAAATCGGATAGCATTATCAAAAGTATTTGAAACCAAAGAGAACTATTAATAAAAAATTTAAATAACACAGATAGCATGTAAACTTGGGGCACGTTTGATTTTTGTTTGATTCTAAATTGTTGTGTCAAATATGAAATGGCAAGTTTGCGACAATATTACTGCAATATTGTTAAGTTAAAGATGATGTTTCAAGTTTGTGGCAACATTGCTGCAAATCATGCGCGCCATTTTACGTTTAGCGGTTTTAAACTTAACTGTTGTTGGTTGTTGCATTGATCGCAGTTATTAATTTATTCTTTGAGTATTAGTTACGACTTTTAATAGAATATTTACAGATTTACAAACTTACATTGAAACGAAACAAAGAAGCATTAACAAAGTTGTTTTAGTTGTGAAATTGATTATTGTATCTATACATTTTACATTATCTATACATTGTTTAATACATTTACATAGTTGCTGCTATTTGAGATGAGTATGTCTTTTAGGTCGTTACCAAGATTGTATTTTCTTCTGGCCGCTAGGTAGTGTTGACACTCAAGAAGTACATGTGTTACGGAAGTCGTGCTGTTGCAGTACTGGCACAAAATCTGATTACTGGAATTCATTAGGTGTCCATGTGTAAGGCGTGTGTGCCCTATTCTCAATCTTCGAATGATAGATTTGTCCTTTCTTTTCATTGGTGGGAGCTGGTGGTAGAAAATGTTTGGTTGTAGAATGCTTAACTTGGTATTGCTTCTTTTCCAATGATCATTCCAAAGGTCCATTATTTTATGTTTGATTATTCTTTTTAAATCTGATGATGTTTGAATGTCTGTTGTTACGTTAAGAGAACATGCTTGTTTTGCTGCTTGATCGGCTTTTTCGTTACCTGGAATACCAACGTGTGATGGAACCCACAATATTGTTACTGTAATTCCATTAGTTTGAAGGCGATTACATATACTCTGGATTTCTTGAACTATTGGGTGGATAGAATGTACGTTTCTTATGGACTGCATGGAGGACAGAGAGTCCGTACAGATTGCTATAGTTTTATCATCGTTGAGTGGAGTTTTCACCGCTTGTAATATTCCATATAGTTTAGCAGTATAAATACTGCAATTGCTGGAGAGTCGAAACAAGTTGACGGTGGTTGTAGTCGTTGTAACAGCACAGCCAACACCTTCTTCAGTCTTAGATGCATCTGAGTAAAGGATCTTATCGAAGTTGCATTGATGTAGTATTTCATAGAATCTTTGTTTGATAACGGAAGGTGATGTTTCATTCTTATTATATTTGGATAATTCGATATTGAAATTTGGAAGTTTACATATCCATGGAGGAGTTTGAGGGACCGTGAAAGGGCTGGTCGACAATAGATTGATATCTAAATAAGGAATTAACATCTGTATAGTGGACGGTACCATTCTAGGATTATTAGTAACTGGTAATTGTCTATTACAAATGAGGTTTCTTGTGGGATTTGTGGGATTTGCTGAAACTTTAGCGAAATAGAGCAGTAGAAGTTGTTGTCGTCTTAGATGAAGCGAGGGTTCGAAACATTCTACATGAATGCTTTCCACCGGACTGGATCGGAATGCTCCTAAACAGAGTCGAAGGGAAGTATTTTGGACTACATTTAGTGAACGTAGTAGTGAGTTACTTGATGACATGTAGAGAACACTACCATAGTCAAGTTTGGAGCGAATAAGAGTTCGATATATTTTTAGTAGTGTTTCCTCATCGGCTCCCCAACTATAATGAGCTAGTGATTTAAGAAGATTCATTCTTTGAAGGCAGCTACCCTTAAGTTCTCGAATGTGTGGTCTCCAGGAAAGTTTTTTATCGAAAATAATGCCAAGAAGCTTTATTTGATCTACTACTTGGAGAAAATTTCCATTCAGAGTAATGGTTGGAGATTGCGTGTTTTGTCTTCTGGTAAAATGAATAACTTTGGATTTGGATGGGGAGAAGTTAAGGCCGGATTGACTGGCCCAGTTGTTTATTTTACTTAGAGTGTTTTGTAGTAAAGTATTTGTGCTGGATGTGACCTTTCCATGACAGAATAATATTATGTCGTCAGCATATATTCCGTATTGTACAGGGTCGTTTATGAATGAACTAATATCGTTAATACTAAGGAGAAATAGTGTGCTGCTTAGGACAGACCCTTGTGGGACACCGTTTGTGGTTGTGTGCTGTGAGGAAGTTTTGCCATTAGTAATTACTCGCTATAAGGATCGCTCTGTGAGAAAATTTTTTATAAACGAATATATATTACCGGATAACTTGTTCTGGTTTAGTTTGTTTAGTATTACAGAAATCGGTATGGAGTCAAAAGCGCTTTCGATGTTAAGGAAGATTGCAATGACTTCATTTTTGTTAGATAGCGCAGTTGCAATTGTTGATTGCAGAAGTATAAGATTGTCCATGGTGCATCGATTTGGTCTGAAGCCTGGTTGAAATTGGTCGAGGATTTTATTTTGTTTAAGGTACCAAAGTAATCTTTTATTAACCATTTTTTCTAGAAGTTTACATAATGTACAGGTGAGAGAGATTGGCCTGTATGAGTTTAGCGTGTCTAGGGGTTGATCGCCTTTTTTGATAGGAATTGTTATGGATTGTTTCCATAGTGATGGGAATTTTTGGGAAGACCAAATGTTGTTGAACAGTTGGAGTATTTTCTCGTATGTATTTTGGTGAAGGTTTTTCAAAAAGATAGAGGGAATATCGTCAGGGCCTGCAGCTGAGCTTTTTGTCGAAAGAATGGCATCATTTAGTTCTTGGAAACTGAAAGGTATATTAATGGGATGATTAGTATTGCAAGTTTTGTGAGTAGCATCAATTTCGTTATGTGGATTAGTAGGATTATTTGATTTATTGAGAAAGTGTTGGGAAAGCATATCACTGATTTGTTGGTCATCTGTAATTATTTTGTCTTGAATGGTGAGAGCTGGAATTTTGTATGATGTGTAATGTCCTTTCATTCTCTTTATTTTTGACCATACTTGAGTCGGTGGGGTATCTTTTGTAATAGAGCTGGTAAAATGATTCCATGAATTTTTTTTACTGTTTTTTATTATGCGTTTTGTTTTTGCTCTGAGCCTTTTAAAATCTATTAAGTCAGCTAGAGTGCGCGATTTTCAGAATCTGTTTAAAGCTCTTTTGCTTTCTTGAATTGCTGTTTTGCATGAGTCATTCCACCAGGGAACGTGTTTTTTTATTGGGTTAATTTTGTATTTGCCGATACACTCCTCTGCAGAGGAAACTATGCAATGGTTTAGTTGTTTTATGTCTTCGTCTATGTTATTTTGATATTTGAGTACATCAGTGCGTTCTTTTACAGTTAGTTTGAAGAGTTCCCAATTAGCATCTGAGATTTTCCATCTCGGTTTTGTATATTCCGATTTGACTGCATTGTTAGTAATGATAATGGGAAAATGATTGCTATCGAATAAGCTATCTAGAGTATGCCAAGTTAGTAACGGGTGTATTTTGGGATCACATAAGCTTAAGTCTATATTTGTGAAGCTTCCTGACTGAATATGAAAGTATATACTATTTCCTGTATTTAATAAGTTAATATCAGTATTATTAATGACATTCTCGATTATTTTACCTCTACCATATGTAATTTTGGAGCCCCACATAGTGTTGTGTGCATTAAAATCTCCAACCATAATAAATGGGCCAGAAATTTGAGATATTAGGTTTTCTAATTCAGTGCTTGTCAATGTATAATTAGGAGGAATATATAAGCTACATATTGTGATTTGTTCTGGACACCATGCTGTTATAGCAACAGCTTCTAATGTAGTGTTTAGGTGAAGTTTACGGTGAAAAATTTCATGGTGATAACTAACAAAATTTTTTAGATGAGGTTTGTGTGTTTCTGTAAAGTTTGTTTCTTGTAAACAAATAAAGTCAGGATTGGTTTCGGAAATAAGTTGTTGTATGCGTGCCAGGCGAGGATAGAATCCATCGCAATTCCATTGAATAATTATGAATTTGTTAAATAAGAAGATTTTTGAGACGTCTGCGAGTTTTGAGATGTGTCAGAGATGTACTCATCATCAGTTGTTTCGTGTGAAAAGTCAAGATTGGATAATTTTGTAGAATCACCCATTAAGAGTTCGGTTTTGTCCTTAAATTTTTTTATAAGACGAGTTAATCTATTTTTGGTTGATTTCTCATTAAGGTTGGGATATATTTGGTATAACGTAGAAATGAGTGATTTGATGTCTGATGTAAATTTTAATGCTTCTGCGTATGGATCGCTACTACCGTAACAGTTTTCAAGAAGAGCAATTATGTTATCTGCTGGGATTATGAATATCTGTGGAGTTTCTTTATAAAGGTCACGTATGATTGTTTTTGCCATTTCGGATAGAGTTGAGTCACAATTTGACCGTTTAAGTTTTTTCTTGATTTGTGGTTTGGAAAATCCGGCTTGGATATTAGTTTGTTCACTATGAGTAGATTCTTCAGTTATGCTAGGTATATCGCTAGGAGAAGAAAGTTCTGAGTGTGTGCGTTTATAATGTGTTTGTGTATCTGTCATATGTTGACTTGGTTGTTCTAATGAGAAGTTGTTATTTGAGGATGTGAGTGATACATTATTGACTGGAGGAGATATCTCTGTTAGTGTGAAAGGTACAGTGTTGGTTTCTGGGCTTTTTTCAGTAGATGTGGATTCGGCTCTTAAAGGAGATGAAACAATTGTCTGGACAGAAGAGGTACTTTCTGGTGGATTTGTGCAATTTGAAGCGACATGCCCTGATCTTTTATAGACGAAACATTCCATTTTGTCAGTAGAAAGGAAGATGCGGTTTTCATTATCTTCGAAAGAGAGCACAAGAGAGGTTTGAAGATCAAAGGTTTCGGAGGGCGGGAATACATAAACTTGTCTCCTAAAGCTAAGAATATGTGAGAATTCCTGTCCCGGAATGCCTGCTTTAAGAAATGATACTGGAGAAGCAATTTTTAGGCCTAGGCTTTTAACAGCAGTTTCGATAATTTCATGTGGGATACACGGGGAGACATTGGATATTAAGATTCTCTTTGTAGGAGAAACGAGTTTACGTATGTTTAAAATTAGGGAGCCGATTTGTATGGTAGGATGAGATTTTACAAGTTCATCTACTATGTTTTTATTAGTTAAATATATACAAACCCTATTGTTGGAGATTCTGGAGGCGAAGCAGATGTTCTTGGGTTCGATAATATCACCAATTGCTTTTACATAATCAAATAATTTGACGCTGTCTTCGGCATGGAGTATGATTGCTTGTTCTTTCTTTGGGTAGGTTGTTTTCGGTGTTGTTTTTGCTGCTGTTACATATGACATTGTAGAAATGTTGTTGTTTGATGTATCTTGTTTGTTGCGGATTGTTGAATCTTGTTGTGACATTGTTGTGGAAGGAACAAGAAGGGAGTTGGTTTAATGGTATTTCTTGTGCTGCTCATGTACACATAAGCTGCACGTCAATTGTTGGTGTTAACTGACAATTTAATTTTTAATGAACTCAATGCCTGGCCTATAGGGCCGGCAAATTATTTGTATAACTGTTTTTATATGATAAAGTTTTAAATCACTTTCTGATAAAAACGTATTAATTGTTCTTATCGTACAAAAACCACATCGGGCACACTACACAAGTTTTTAAACGATATATTCGATGCTGAACGCTTACGGTGTTCACTCGTAGGCGGCTCAGACAACACTCCCTCAAAAATTTACATGGGTATAAATATTGTAGTTAATTCAATTACTGACACATACGATCTTTTTCTTCATATTTTAATAATGCTATTCACGCTAAGTAGCGCTAGATATAAGCCAAAAATTATTTTTTCCGTTCAAATATATATAATTTGTAGATTTTTATTTATGCCTTTTACAGAAAAAAAGTGAAAAACGTGTTTTTGCATTTTTCTGAAAATTTGAAGTTATGTAAAAAAAATATAGATATAAAAGTTGTAGATTATTTTATTCTCTACCACTTTTGCATTTAACATTTTTTTTCTTAAATCACAAGTTACGACGTTATACATAAAATACTGTTTTTCACCCCTAAAAACCACCCCCAAATATGACGTTCCCCGGGACTCAGGTGGTGGAAAACTGAACCTTTATTTAACCTCATATTTACTAACGTTTTAGAGCCTCCATATCCTAATGGTTCATTTTATTTCTTATTTTTGTTTCAGAGCTGAAAGACGAAGTAAAGGCAAAGAAGCTGCAGCTACGATTTTAGATGAATAAGTCACCTAAAAATTTACATATCGGCGGCTGTATGCAATAGTGGCTTAACTAAAAAATTTACAAAATTGACTTAATATCATCAAAGTGCATAAGGCTTGAAAAAGGCTTTTTTATGACCTGCAAAACTGGCACAATAATAATGGCAAAAATGTCCGCTAGACGTCACTAGTGTCGCTTTGACATGTTGTCGGTTCAGTTAAATTGTTTTTTGTAATCCTGGCCCTTTTTAGTTGTGCAGTGGAAGTCGAACCGTGTCGATATCAAATTTTTATGCAATACCGACACGTTTGAGCTGTGCCACTATATCAGAGAATTTTAGATATTTTCAAGCGATATCAGTGAGAATTTTGAAGTTGTGTCACATTAAATAAAAGGAATAAATTTATTGTTTTAAAAATATCAGATCCAAAGCACAGAATAAGAAACAATCAGAATGCCCACTCTCAGATGCCGCCTTTGAAGTTTTTCAGCACGCGATCGCAATGTTTTAGACGGAAACACAGAACACAGACTCGTATTGAGAATCACATTTGGTGTAATGGACTACCCATCGAGTTAGAATGGACTACCAAAGTCTGACGTCACAACGGGCGGGGTTTGGGCCTTAAAATACCTTTCCAAACAAATCTGTTTTACATGTATTTCTCCCATAAGAAGTTGGAAATGTTGCTTTTTTTAATAGTTAACAGAATAAATAAGGACTTTCGCTTCTGAATATCCATTCTGTGCGTTGGTTTTATTTGTTGTGAGATAAGAGTATCCAAGTATACTCCATTCGCTTAGCTCGGACATATTTTGACAGATTCATTGTCGGAAACCTACAACACAACAATTTCTACTTCTCAGTATTAATAGCTCAAGTATCCTACTATTGCAGACTTCTTTCTTTAAAAAAAGAAGAATTATTCTAAATAGTGGAAGTGTATACTAAACTAAACAAATTTTGGGTAGTATATATTTAAAAAATATATTTTAGTTGTTATAATTTAACATAACTATTTATTATATGGTGCAGATAAATAAATATTGATTGTCGGTAATTCGCAAAGTTCCATTTAATTTACTATTTAGTTTGTTTACTATTAATATTGGCTATGAGTACGTGTGCTTGGTTGTATAGTAATTTCCAGCCACGTTTAGTCTGTCAAAAAGTTACTAACTTCGCAAAAAAATAATTACTAAATTCACTAGACATTTCGGACTGGGAGTAGCGAGCCGAGTTATATTAAGATATTTACTGTCAAAGTTCATATTTTGAGGTTATATTGTGTTAGATTAAAACTTTAGTTATTTTTTCTTTATTTCAAAGAATTTTGTTGTTGTTTTATCAGGGTTATTTTAATGCAAATCAATAAATCATTGAAATTAGTTATGAAGTTGAAAAATATTTAAATTAATATTTTATTCGTTTTAGGTGTCCCTGATTTTATCCTGTAAAAGACTAAAGATATTCGTTTTCTCCTAGTTTAAGTAGTGAATAAGGACTTTTAGTTGTAATATAACATTATGTGTAAACCTTTCTATCAAATTGCCATAGTAAGTGTTTAAAAATTTAATATACTAAATTCAATTAATATCTTGCACATGATTCTTTGATGCTATTAGCTGTGTAATTTAGTTTAATCGATTTTAAATTGTTTTTTTGTTTATTTCTTTTCATGTATGTTATTTTTGTAAATTTGATGACATGTGATAAATTACAGTTTTAAAATTATTGTACATATTGTATAGTATTACATATATTGTATTTAGATTTGGCAATTGCTCGTTGACAAATAAATAAATAGCATTGAGTAAGGTCTCATTGTCACAAAACATATGTTTTTGTATATTTTTGTTTTGTTACATTTTCTATTTATTATTAAGATAAATTTTAATAGCAAAACTTTATTATTTTTTCTATATTATTCAATGTCAATTTTGATCAACAGAATCAACTGGCTAGTCCATTGTATTTCACATTTTTTTTATTTAAAAATAAATGTATAGTTGTGTGGACATTACTGCTGCTAACATTATTATTTCTTTTGTTGCTTATTTTGATTTCTATTAATAAGTTATCAGAAAATAAATTTATTTTTATACATAAATTTTATAACATTAATCAACTTTTCAAAAAGTAAGTAGTGTAAGTATTTACAAGGGTTTACATTGTGAAAAAAAACAGGATGAATTTAAAAAATAAATTAAATATACCAAAAATTTAAATAATTCATTATTGTTGTAAACCATGTAATTATTTTCTCTGGCACAAGAAGCAATTGCAGTAGCATTAGAAATGAGCTCAATTAAATATTGATTTAGAGTGTTATACCTTTTATAAAGGATACTTATTACAAAATTTACAACAATAAATTCCTGATTGAAAAATGGACTTGTCACAATTAACTTCAGAGGCAGATTTTAAAATTATGCCTGGTTTGAAGACAATTTGGAATAAGCGAAAATCATATTTTATGTTAGAAGAGATCAAATGGTAAAATTTAATAAAAATAAAAAATCGGTTGCCTGTAAAGTCGGTTTTACGGGCGAAGATTTTACGTGACAACGTCTTTTTCTCGGTAGAATATTTATTGATATGAATATTATTAAATTGCACAATAGGAACAAGGAATTGAATGAAAATAAGAATTGCACAAATTTTAACTATAGAAATATATTTTGTTTACTAAAACATTGTACATGTAAACTTAAACTTAACTAATTTCTATTTGAGTGATTTTGTTGAGGATAGGACGATGATAGGAGAAATAGCATCGCACCAGCGGACCGATCATGTTTGAGTGGGAGAGAGACGCAAGGCATTCGCCGGTCCGGCGGGCCTCTCTCTCTTTCGGTGACTCATCGTAACAGACGTGAGCGGGCGTTACACTTTTTCATGAGTGACTCCGAGCCACAACCTAATTTAAGACGTTGTCACGTCAAAATATTAGGAATTGATCATCAAACAATTTTTCTTATTACTACAAAGCTAGCATGTCAGAAATTTGTTTAACAGTTGATTTGTAAAGATATATTTATACCTTCAAGAGTAAAAGCTATAAGCAACATTAAAGATTCAAAACCAAATTAAAAAAATATATCTGTTGTTAAATATAAAGTAATTTTTAAAATGACACAGTTTAATAATTTTTATTTGTTTGAGAATTTTATATTGTATGAACATTATTGTATTTTTTATACTCCTCTATATACATATGTTGCTTGGAGTTAATAAATCAACAAATAAATATTTCTTTAAAAGTTTACACTTCAACTGGCTCAAGTACAAAATTTGATTGATGTCACAGATCCAAATTTATCTTTCACCATCTTCATTATTTTCACCCTGTATAAGCCTGATGGAAGGTGTAATAAATAAAATAAATACTAGATTGAGTAATTGTATAAGCAACAAGCAACTTCACATGCCAGTAACCTAACCTAACAACTGTGTCTAACCTAATAATCTGTCCTGTCACCTCCTGTCATGCCATCTTGTTACCAACATGAATAATATGATTGTCACTTAACTGGGTATCATACATCCCCTTGTCTTTTTCCTTATAAGTTCAGCTTACAAGGTTTTTTAATTTGTCTCCCTGACCTTGTACAGTAAGTATTAAACTGTGGTATTATTATGATTTGATGTTTCAAGTATATGATTATTATCAGGGATTAAAACTTCTGTTGCTTGATGTTCCTGATGTGTTTTCATACCCCCACTGTCTGGCAATTCATGAAATACACTACCATCGCCACCCACATGATGATCATCACCACAGTCTACAACATGTTTATTTACTGATGATCTTATGTGACATCTGTTTCTTCTGATAATGTTTCCACTGTCATCTTGCAGGATGTATGATCTAGGCGATTTATGTTGATTCGAGATTTTTGCAGACTTCCAGGTGTTATTACAGTGATCAAGGACTGTTACATCCATGTTCCTGTTCAATGGCTTCAATATTGTTGCATTTTTATTAAAAGTTGTCTTATTTAATTCTTTTTTAGCTTTTATTTTCATTTCAACATTTTCACAAACATGGATGCAACAAATCAACTGAAATTGGAACTTTTTACATCTTCTGCTATTAAGAAGTTGTGATGGGGAGTATCCCATACCTTTTAATGGATAATTTCTATAATTTATTAATGCTGACTGAAGGTCTGCATGCTTTCTTTCATCTATGGTTTTCCTTAACATGTTTTTTGCAATTGACACTGCTTTTTCTGCTAATCCATTTGAACGTGGATAATTAGGACTACGAAATATTAAAGTAAAGTTCCAATTTCCAGTTTTGGGTTTTTTCTAGCAAATTTTTCACAACTCTTACATGCCCTTATATATGATTCAATATCCATCGGCCTACCAGGACAATAATAAATTTGGCGTGCTAGTGCTTTTGTTTTTTATATGCCTAAATGTCCCTAATGAAGTAATCCTAGAACTTCTTTTCTTAATGAAAAAAGAACAACTAATTTATTGTCTAGAAAAAGAAGGTCATTAGTTATAAATAGATTCTCCTTTAGTTTGGCAAAGTGTCTGACATTTTTTGGAATTTTATATTTTTGCTCTGGCCAACCACTGATGATAAAATCAAAAACAACTTGTAGTTGGGGGTCTGCTATTGTCTGTTGTCGAAACTGATTTTTTCGTTCCTCAGATAGCGGTAAATCATTGACAATTGAATGAACAGCAAACTCTATCTCCGTATCAACAGATTTTTTGTTGTTTTTTAGAAATGCCCTTGATAGTGTGTCAGATATGTACATGGTTTTTCCTGATTTGTACGACACAACTAAATCATAATCTAATAATTTTAATCTCATTCTCAAGATTCTTGGTGAAATCGACTGTAATCGACTTTTTTAAAAATTGATTCCAGTGGTTTGTGATCATTGTGGACTTTTACACAAGCTCCAAAGACAAAGTAGTGAAACCTCTTTACAGCAAATAAAATAGAGTTTCTTTTTCTATTTGAGCATACTGCTGCTCAGTTTTTGTAAGGCTCCTTGATGCAAAGGCCACAGGTCTGCCTTCTTGCAACAAACATGCCCCCAATCCATCTTTTAATGCATCTGTTTCAATTTCTGTTGGTTTCTTTGGGTCAAATACTGCCAAGATTGGCGAATTAGTCAACAGATGCTTTAGTTGATCCAGTGAATCTTGATGCTCACTTGACCACTGCCAATCTACATCCAATCTTGTGAAGTTTCTTAACGGGGTAGATATTTTTGATAGGCTTGGTACGAACTTAGCTACATATTTTACCATTCCTAAAAATCTTGCAACATCTTATTTGCACTCTGGTGTGGGCATGTCTAAGATTGCTTTGATATATTTATCACTTGTTTTCACACCATCCTTTGAAAATATCTGACCCATGTATTTAACAGTACTTTGTTTGAACTGTACCTTGGACTTATTGAACTTTATGTTGCATTTGGTAGCACAGTCAAGAACCCTTTTCAAGTTCCTGTCATGTTCTGCTTCTGAGGCACCAGTGACAATTAAATCATCAAAGTAAAGGCCTACACCTTCAAGATCTCCAAATATTTCCAAATTTTTTTTTTGGAATACTTCTGGGGCTGAGCAGATACCGAAAGCCAGTCTATTAAATTGATACCTACCAAATGGTTTGCCGAAAGTCATTAAATCTGCACTTTGATCATCCAGCTCCACTTGTCAATAACCATCCTTCATGTCTAAAATGATGAAAAACTGTCCTGTACCAAGTAGAGTTACAATTTCATCAACACAAGGAATTTGAAAGTGTTCTCTCGTGATAGCCCCATTAAGTTCTTTTGGATCAAAACATAGCCTTAAGTCATCATTTGGCTTTTCCACAATGACAAGTGGGTTGGTTTATCTACCTTTGTTATGACTCCTTGCGCTTCAAGATCACGCAGTTTATTTTTTAAATGTTTTCGTAAAACATGTGGAACCCGTCTTATGGTGCTTATTCGAGGTTTGGTATCTTCTCTCAAGGTTATATGGTGTTTTGTTGGAAATTTTCCTAGACCTTTAAACACATGTGAATATTTTGTTACTAGATAATTTAAATTGTTAAATTTAGAACTTACTAATGAATCTACCCGTTTGACTAAATTTAATTCTAGACATTCTTTAAACCCCAGCAAAAGAACCTGATTTTTTGTATCTACAACTACAAAAGATATATCTATTTTATCATTTTTAATTACACAAGTTAATGTAACTCTATCTACAGTTTTAATTTTGAACTTTGAATCCCCATATGATACTAATGATATATTAGATTTACGGATATGTGCTGTTGTGGCTATTTCTTTGAGAATATTTAAAGGCAATGTGCTTACCTCAGCTCCAGTATCTAATTTAAATGACACAGGCTTATTGTTAACATAAATATCAGCTGACCACATATCTTGTCCAACCTCGTGTTTACATTTAGAGTTTACTGACCTGACAAAATACTGATACTCACTACCTTCACTCTCACTTCCTGAACTTATCACACCTGACACCATGTATAAGCCTGATGGAAGGTGTAATAAATAAAACAAATACTAGATTGAGTAATTGTATAAGCAACAAGTATATTAACTTCACATGCCAGTAACCTAACCTAACAACCGTGTCTAACCTAATAATCTGTCCTGTCACCTCCTGTCATGCCATCTTGTTACCAACATGAATAATATAATTGTCACTTAACTGGGTATCATACACACTCTTTTACTATGGTTTGTTTTTTAACCAGGAGGAGTAAACTAAAAAGACAGATTCACACCCAAGGAAGTTACTAGAAAAGTCACCAAATACATCTTCTTTTTTGGTTGATTATCTCTTCTTCTTCTACGGCACTACAGCCCAAAATGAGCCTTGGCCTCCTTTATTTTTTGCCTCCACCCTTGTCTGTCTGTGGCTGCTCTTCTCCATACACGGACTCCTAAAAGTGCTTGTGCGTCTCTGCTTACTGTGTCTTCCCAGCGCTTTCTTGGCTTTCCAACTGGTCTCTTTCCCTGCATTCTGGCGTTCAGTGCTCGTTTTGGTAGCCTATCCTCTCCCATTCGTATCACATGTCCGGCCCATTGCAATCTTTGTATTCTAATGAAGTCTGACAGGGGTGTTTCCTTATACAGTTGATAGAGCTCGTTGTTATATCGAATTCTGAAGATTCCGTTTTCCCTCACAGGTCCTAGTATTCTCCTCAGTACTTTTCTTTCGAATGTGTCGAGTTTGTTTTTGGATGTTTCTTTCAGGACCCATGCTTCGCTGCCATAACATGCTATTGGCCGAATTAAAGTTTTATAGATTCTCATCTTTGTATTTCGGTGGACACTTTTAGACCGAAATATATGGGAGAGGGCAAAATAAGCTTTGTTTATTATCTCGGCCTTGCGGTAATCCAGTAATCAGTATCAGACAACCTCATACGTCGATTCTAACCTAACTTTGTTTATGTTTGCATAATAATTTTTTCCAATTCACTTCCAATTTATATTTTTGAAGTTATACTTCTATAAGCGCGTTCGACATTGGAAATTTGTACGGAGGTGAATCGGCAAAATCATTACATATGTAAGATATAGGTAAGAGAGAGACAGAAGATATATTTTCTCTCTCGAGAATGTATGACCGAGAACTGTCAATTTTAAAATATATTACTGTTATGTCTAATTGGCAAATTTTTTGCGTGTTTTGTTCATATGCTGGTATATGTGAGTTCGAATCCCAATACGAATTTCCTTTTTTATTTTTGAAATATTTAAAAACCCCATGTTAATCTTATTAAATGTATGTAATATACGCAAAAATGCGAAATTTTAAAATAAAATGAAAATTTACAACATAATACGAGTTGTTGGTTTTTTATTTTTATATTCCACATACATTTTTTTAAGTTATACTTCCATACGCGCGTTCGACGTTGGAAATTTGTACGGGAGTGAATCGGCAAAATCATTACATATGTAAGATATAGGTAAGAGAAAGACAGAAGATATATTTTCTCTCTCTTTCTCTCTCGAGAATAAAAATTTTCCTTTTGTAAATATATATTGTCATTTTTAAATACTTATGAATATTGCATTTTAATTTGTATTGAATTATTATATTGGATTATGTTGCAGTGTATTGTATTGTATTTTTATATTAATAACAAAATAAACAATGAATTTTACTGGAGACTATGTGTAATTTTTTTTGCATTCAACTCCTTTCACACATATATAAAAATAAAAATATACATTTTCATGAAAATATTGATTCAATCCTTCATTTACTATACTTCTATTACAGGTCAAATGTTTTTTATATACAGCAAACGATGCACCATATACCAATATACCTAATTCTGTTTCTCTTTCTGCTCTCTTTTACCTATAGCATTACATATGTAATGATTGTGCAGATTGACTCCCATATAAATTTGTAGCGGCGAACGCGTGTATAGAAGTATAACTTCTACCTGAAGTCCCACTGGACTGCCACACCCGTTTTTTATTTTGTTTTTCTAATTATAATAAAAAAATGTTGGATTGTTATGAAGAAGTTGAAGAATTTTTAGAGTTTATTTATCACCTTGTAGAAGAAAATCATCTGGAACATATTCAAAAGCGATATATTCTAAAATCCAATGGAATTTTACAATATTTCATCAGTGCATTAACTTAAACAACAAATATAGCCCAGTCTGGTTACAAAAAAGGTCGAAAAATGTTTCGCAGATACCTGAAGCTTTTAAGACATAGGTGGGGGTTACTTGATGACGAATATATGAAAGGGTACTCGTATTTTTACCTTGCGTTTTTTTAAACAATAATTTATGGTCACAATTTGATTTTTTGTCTATAAGTTTTTTCCCTTATATTTTAAATAAACAATATTTATATCATTTTTTATATCAAGAATATCTTTATTTTTTCGTTTTTTCAATTAAAATTGATAAATAATTTACGGAGATATTTGCAAAAAAAGTAGTTTTTTTGCACTAATTTATAAATTTTATTAATTTTTTTATTAACAAAATAAAATGTTATATTTATACATTTAAACATCGAGGAATTACCGTCTTTTAAATTTGTGCGAAATTTCTCCCCGATCGGTCAAATAGTTTAAAAGTTATTTAATTTATTTATCCCTGAGACTAATTATTTAAACTATTGAACTTGCCCTATGAATGATGCTAGACACATTTATCAAGTTTCATAGGATTCTTTAAGACTTAAACTATCTCAGAAGTTAAATGCAAATGCAAAAAAAGGGGTATGTTTTCTACTTATAAACAATTGTAATAACTTTTATATTTTTCAAGCTACATAATTGTACGTACAACCATTGGATAGCTGGTAAAAAAACTCCAAAAAAAATCCATTTATGACCAATAGGAACGAAGTTAACGACTATTTTTAAAAAAATCGTATCTCCATTGTTTATAAACATTAAGAAGTAAAATTTGCACAAGTTTTGAATGAAAATCTAAACTTTATATAGAAACTTGTAACTATAAAATTCATCCAATTTTTCAAAACTTAGAGCCCTTCGAAACGAAGGTACTTTCGAAAGATCGACATAGGAACGTTTTTTTTTTCGACATCGGAACTTTAAATTATCTCGGCTCTTTTTTTATTCTGGGATAGATCGTCGAAATATGAATAACTACATAGTTTACACTGACCGGAAAATATGGGAAACCTCGAAAAAATTGAGTCCCTTTGAAATTCTCCGTAAAAATTTACTTTTTTTAATTTGGCTGGAATAGTCTGTCCCAGTAATAATAATGGCATAATTTTCACCCCCCGCAAATCTTGGAAAATCCCGGAAAATCAAGATAATTTTTTTTTTATTTTATATCAATGATGTAATAATACTTGATACTACTAATAATACTACTAAATTAGATTTCAGGTAATTTTTTACAAATTATATTATTTTTTTCCAAAGCTAATGTTAAAGTGTTGCTATAACAACTGTTTTGAGTAGATAAGTATCACTTTAACCGCAAGGGTAGATAACGTGACACTTTAACAGCAAGAGTAGATAAAATGTTTTAACTTTTTTTTATTCAATAAAATTTACAAATTCGAACACATTGAGGATTAAAAACAACTGAAATTTTAAAATTAATATTATTAGAAATATCTATTTTTGGAGCATCACAACTTGTACTCGTTTGCTTAAACACTTGATTCGAGGTACTGGATTGATGTTCTGGTCCGCCAAGTATACACTTGGATACAGCAATCTTATTGCTTATTGACTTTTCAATGTAAGACTCTGCAATAGATGACGATTTCCATCCACCTAAACGTTTAACTTTTACTAGATCAGCTCCAGAATTTGCGAACATAGTAGCTGAAGAACGACGGAAACAATGCCTGCTTTTTCTACCTCTGATGGCAGGTTTTCCTTTTCTTGTATTAATTCTTTTCCGTCCATTTCGTATTTATTCACTTTGTACACAAAACGCAACAATATTCTCCGCAAAAACCAAAACGTAACATTTGTTTGACATTTGTTGACAGAGTAATTCATATCCCTAGCAACGGAGCAACACAATTGCGATTTTTGTGCTAAAAATTAGAATTTTCTTTGAAATTCTATTTTTCACCTGAACTTGAAGTCTTGCTATAGAAAAAAATGTTGTATTGTACACGACGATAAAATAGCATTATCTTCTCGAGCATAATTAGCGTCTCGACGCTAAAAAACGCTCTCGAAGATAAAGTACAATTTTATCGTCTTGTACAATAAATAACTAATATTCCTTATATTAATTATAATTGTTTGTATTTTTATAATAATTAACAATATTAATTTTTATTCTATTTTTCGTACAAATATGATATGCAATATTAATCTACTCTGCGTTACTGCTTTGATAAAATAAGTCGATTTTTTCATCACCTGTCGTATTAAATTTTACAATGTTTATTGAACTTTACTTTTTTTATTTTTTTTTTACATACATTGGTTTAAAAGTTAAAATTTGGTTAATTCATTCGACTTCACTGTCAGCTCTGAACCTTTTTGTTGCAGCTTGTTTGTTTTCACTTATTAAATCAGTCTCTAAATATACATTTTCAGAATCACTGTCGTCTTCAAACGTAACTGTACCAGGGTTGCAGCATATTTTCTCCTCTACTTCTTCCTCAGTACAATTTATGCACAAGCTCGTACACTTCAAACCACGTTTTCTGCACCCACATCTAGTAGTTTTGCAACCTGTAGTTCATTTGAATGTAATGTGCTTTAATGTCTCTTCGGGACTTAAATTATCTAGAGTATAAATTGGTTCAAAACCAGTGGCACTTTGTCTTCAACCATACGCACAAGCATCTAACTTATTACCTAACCACATTTGTAATTGATAGTAAACCCGAAGAACATTCTGTTTGGCTGCACCTTTAGTTGGTGGCAGAATTTCTAGTTTAAACGATATTTACCGATATTTCTGCTGAATTGTAAGTATCTTAAATCATTTAAAGAAAGTGTATCGTTGTGTTTTTATTTATAATTATTTACTCAAAGAAGTATAAGTATATTGCTTTCTAAAGCCACTACACTGAGACTGGCGAAATTTTGGAGCGTGGAGCTGAAACAGTTTCCACTCCACTTTCGTATGTCGACCTTTCGAAAGTACCTTCGTTTCGAAAGGCTGTAAGTTTCGAAAAATTGGATGAATTTTATAGATATAAGTTTCAATATAAAGTTTAGATTTTCATTCAAAATTTGTGTAAATTTTACTTCTTAATGTTTATTAACAATAGAAGGTTTTATATTCTTTTTAAATGTGAGTTTTTTTACCAGCTATCCAATGGTTGTACGTACAAGTCTGTAGCTTAAAAAATATAGAAGTTATTATAATTGTTTACAAGTCAAAAACATACCCCCTTTTCAAACGTCTAGTTTGTAAATAATTTCGATGAAAAAGCAATATGCATTTAACTTCTAAGATAGTTTAAGTTTTAAATGATCCTATAAAAATGCAATAGTTTAAATAATTAGCCTCAGGGGATAAATAAATTAAATAACTTTTAAACTATTTGACCGATCGGGGGGGGGGGGGTAATTCCTCGATATTCAAATATATTAATAACATTCTATTTTGTTAATAAAAAAATTAGTGCAAAAAAAAACTGTTTTTTTTGCAAATATCTCCGTAAATTATTTATCAATTTTAATTGAAAAAACGGGAAAATAAAGATATTCTTCATATAAAAAAATGATATAAATATTGTTTATTTAAAATATAAGGGAAAAAACTTATGAACAAAAAATCAAATTGTAACCATAAATTATTGTTTAAAAAAAACGCAAGGTAAAAATACGAGTACCTTTTCATCTATTCGTCATCTAGTAACCCCCACCTATGTCTTAAAAGCTTCAGATATCTGCGAAAACTTTTGCCGTGAAATCTATGATTTTTGAATAACCAAACTGGACTAATATTGTATGCTACTTTATAGAAATATAACCAATTGATAGAAATATAATAATTTAAGGAATATAATATTGTATGCTGCTTTATAGGAATATAACTATTTAGTAAGTCTTGATTTTAACAATAACTATTCTGCAAAACGAACCTGTTGCCTGTTTTATTTTTGCTACCATGGTTGCTATTTTCATTACAGTTGTTACGATAGATAATGACGTATCATATGACTCAAAACTGTAAACATATTTATTACTAATATCCTTATTCATTCGAGTATTTTCTAGTAAAAAGATCCACGGGTCTCTCTCGACTAAAAAACCAGTATGGCGTGACCCAGTCTTTTCGCCAAGGGTCAGGAAGGTCGACATTCTTCGACGAGATTCTAGATTAACGGTGCTTTATATATAAAGACGAAAGTTTTTGAATAACAGTTAGTTTTTGAACATGAATTCGAGTTTTAGATCGAGATATAATTGTACGCGCAAATAAATATAAATAAATATTATGATAAATTAGTGAATATTTGAATAGAGACTTTAATAAATTTGTAAATGTTATAAATAGAACCTTTGATAATAAATAAAGACAATAAATTAGATTAATAAAAATATAACAAATGGTGTCAAAAGTGAAATATAAAATAAATTGTTAAAATTACTACGATTTATGAGCTCACAGTTACGAATTTAAGAAGACATCTCGAGGATAGAGAATTAGCTTCTACCGGAAAAAAGGCTGAGTTAATCCAACGACTAAAGAACGCTTTGGAGGAAGAGGGTTTAAAACCAGAAACTTATATATTTGAAGATGCTGTCATCTCCTTGATTTCGAAATTAGAGAACAAAGTTTCCGGCGATATTTCGAAAGTTTCCGGCGACATCGCATCATTAGAGAACAAAGTTTCTGGCGATATTTTTAAAGTTTCCGGCGACATCGCTTCTTTAGAAAACAAAATTTCTAACGAGATTTCTCCTTTGAAAAGCAAAGTTTCTGCTAACATCTCTTCGGAAATCTCTAAAGTCACTTCTGAGATGTCTGCCCTGGACGATAGAATATCTTTGTTAAAAAACCAAGTAGCTGCAGATAAGTTGGCCTTCGAAGAAAAAATGGAAGAGATGGAATGGAAGATGGAGGAAACAGGGACAGTAGAGAGAGGATACAATCCAATTACAGTAGAGACAAAAGAAGACGAGACGAAATTTAAATTCGAAATACGGCCGAAATTTGAAGGAAGTGGAGGTTCTGTTCATGTTAAAGTCCCAACTTTCGACGGAAAATCATCATGGAACTACTACATGAAACAGTTCGAATCAGCCGCAAGAGCGAATGGATGGTCTGAAAAAGAAAAGGCTGTAAACCTGACTATCGCTCTTCGAGGTGATGCCTTAGATGTGCTTCAGACCATAGCCATAGAGGAGACGGATGATTTCAAACACCTTAAGAAGAGGTTAAATATTCGATATGGCCACAAACATTTGGAGCATGTATATCAGTCGAAGCTTAAAAATCGAAGACAAAAGAAAGATGAGGCTTTTCAAGAATATGAGGTAGATATTGCCAGATTAGTACGATATGCTTATCCAACAGTTCCCAAAGACATGATGGAAAAGCTGGCTGTTCAAACGTTTATTGATGGTCTTCGTGATCATGAAATGCAGAGAACACTGCGATTAGCTCGTCACAAAACGCTGGTTGATGTCTTATCCGCCGCCCTCAAATACAAGTCAGCTAAGCAGGCCTCTGGAGGGTACAGTAAAGTTAGGACTGTAAAAAAGGAAGGAGATGAAGATAAACTTGACCAGCTCGTTAATATGATTAAGAGTATGACATACAAGAAAACGAAGATCATAAGATGCTCTAATTGTGGCGAAATAGGACACATACGAAGTTCATGTAAGCACCCTAGGTACGACGCAAATCAAGAAACTCACCATCAGGAAAATTAGAACAGGTCGGTCTTAGGGGGGCAGCTTCGACCCGGAACTTTTCCAAAGACCCTCTCATACTAATAGCTTCTTTGAAATGTGAAGATAGTGTATATGTAGATGGAGAAATAAATGGTAAAAGGCATACATTGTTGTTGGATACCGGAGCGACCAGAACCATTATACGCCCGACAGTTATAAACAGCCGTAAGAAACTGTTACCAACGAGGTTGCGACTTCGGACCGCTACAGGTGAAAATGCCAACGTTTATGGAGAATTCCAGGTACAATTGGGAATTGGAGCAGAAAAGTTCGACCATACTGTTATAGTTGCTGACATCGAAGAGGATGTTATATTAGGAATAAACGTAATGAATATGCATGGATTCCAATTGGATTTTAAGAATAAGGTAATCAAAGTTGGCGACGAGGAGGTATTTCTTCATCCACATGATGACAACACTGTGCAAGCACCCATTAAAGAAGATACAGTCGTGCCTGCGAGAAGTGAAACGATCATAGTAGCGCGGCTACAGGGAATTGTGGACGAAGGGACACCTGTTATGATGGAACCTTGGAACCACGACGACGAGGTTGGCCGTGAAATCATAATTGGAAAGGAATTGGTGACTTCGGCTAAAGAAATTCCTGTGAGACTTATCAATGTCAACGACTACCCAGTGACCATAAAAAAAAAACAAAAGTAGGAACTTGTGTTCCTGTGACATCCATAATCCGTCAGGCGACAACATCTGATAATTCCAACGACAAATTCGACCAAATTGCAGTTGCTGGACAGTCTCTGAATCAGATTAAGAAAAGGAAATTAAGGGAATTTCTTCGGCAGTATCGTGATATTTTCGTACCGAAAGGAAGAAAAACGGGAAGAACAATCGTTGTTAAGCATAAAATTGATACTGGTAATGCTAAGCCAATTCGTCAAACAGCTCGACGATTACCACAGGCGAAAAGAGAGGAAGCTGAAACGATTGTTCAGGAAATGAAGAACCTTAAATGAAGAATGGAATGGAATGAAGAAGGAAATGAAGATAGAACCTTCTACGAGCCCATGGGTCTCTCCGGTGGTCCTGGTTAAGAAGAAAGACGGAATGACGAGGTTCTGTGTGGATTATCGTTTGCTGAACAACGTTACCAAGAAAGATAGTTATCCTCTGCCTCCGATCGACGATATATTGGACACATTGGCTGGAAGTAAATTGTTTTCTACTTTGGATTTGAAGTCTGGATACTGGCAGGTAGAAATGGACCCAGTAGATAAAGAGAAGACAGCCTTCACCACAGGATCTGGATTGTGACAATTCAACGTTATGCCATTTGGACTTTGTACTGCTCCTGCGATATTTGAGAGGCTTATGAAAAATGTGTTGAGAGGATTATCTTGGAAAACATGCCTGGTTTATTTAGATGACATAATCGTCTTGGGGGAGATATTTGATGATCATCTGAAGAATTTAGAAAACGTTTTTAATCCACTTAAAGCTGCCCAATTGATATTAAACCCCAAGAAGTGCCAACTACTTCAAGGTAAAGTCAATTATCTGGGTCATATAGTCAGTAAAGAAGGAGTGGCCGTGGATAAGGGAAAAATCGATTCCATTAAGGAATGGCCAGTACCAACGGACAAACATCAAGTGAGTTTTCTTGGACTATTTACTTACTACCCGAGGTTTATTAAGAAGTTTGCAGATATCGCTAAGTTATTAACGCGACTTACAGAGGAAGCAAGAGATTACCGCGGGGATACAGACTACCAAAATTCCTTTGAGACCTTAAAAAAGCATTTAATCATAGCACCAATTTTAGGATATCCACTGCCAGAAGGAGAGTTCATCTTAGATACAGATGTAAGTAATGTGGGAATTGGAGGAGTGCTATCTCAGATTCAAGGAGCACAAAAAAGAGTCCTTGGATATTTTAGTTAAGTTCTCTTAAAACCTGAGCGGAATTATTGCGTCACAAGAAGAGAACTTCTGGCAGTAGTGAAATCAGTAGAGCACTTCTATCAATACCTCTATGGAAGAAAGTTTTTAATCCGAACCGACCATGCTGCCCTTAAGTGGTTGATGCAGTTTAAGAATCCAGAGGGTCAGATAGCCAGGTGGGTCGAACGACTCCAAGAATACGATTTCAAGATTGAGCACCGAGCCGGAGCACCACAGAAACGCTGATTCTCTTTCCAGAAAATGGAGGCAAGCACATGTTGGTAGTAATGGATTACTTCACTAAGTGGCTCGAGATTTACGCACTTCCAGACCAGAAGGCCGCCACCGTTGCAGATAAGTTGATCCAAGAATATATCAGCCGATTTGGAGTACCTTTGGAGATCCATAGTGACCAAGGCAGGAACTTCGAAAGCGATCTATTCCAAGGAATATGTGATAGACTAGGCATGAAGGAAACAAGAACTACCGCGTATCATCCGCAATCGGATGGTATGGTAGAACGAATGAATATAACAGTTGGCAAGTATTTGACAAAGATGGTGTCCAATCGTCAGCGAGACTGGGACCAATATTTTCCGTTCTTCACAATGGCCTACAGATCTGCTGTTAACGAATCAACAGGCCAGACACCAGCCCTATTCGGACGCGAAATGCGACTACCTTGTGATCTAGAGTTTGGGTGTCGACCTGGAGAAGATATAGCAGGTGAAGATTATGTGATCGAATTACGAAGAAGAATGGACGATGTACATGAGTTGGTCCGTTTCCACCTTCAGATCGCTAGCGACCGAATGAAGAAACGGTACGATACACAAACCGAAAAGGGTTGCTTTAAGAAGAACGACAAAGTGTGGCTCTATAATCCCAAGAGGTGAAAAGGTTGTTCTCCCAAATTGCAGCAGTTTTGGGAAGGTCCATACCTCATTATGTAGAAGATCAACGATGTCATCTACCGAATAAGCAAGATTTCGAGTGGAAACCGATGATAGTACACCATAACCGGCTGGCGTCTTTCGAAGGTGACCACGACGTAGATGAAGAAGTGGAAGTAAACCAAGTCCAAGATGTGTCTGACCTCACGTTACCTTTTCTACCTGGTAACAAAAGACAGTGCCCGTGACCAACCTACCTGCCGAGATGTAGATTTCGAGGGGAAAGCCGATGATAGTACACCATAACCGGCTGGCGTCTTTCGAAGGTGACCACGACGTAGATGAAGAAGTGGAAGTAAACCAAGTCCAAGATGTGTCTGACCTCACGTTACCTTTTCTACCTGGTAACAAAAGACAGTGCCCGTGACCAACCTACCTGCCGAGATGTATGGGAAGCCTTACTTCAATTGAGAGAGCCCGTACTAGAGCCCGTGCAAAAGTTAGCCATGCCAAAGTTAGAGTGCCGCCAATTAGATTGGAGGGTTATCCGAAGTATGGTTATAAGAAAATCGTCCCTTGTCATTTTTATACAACTGGAAGTTGTAAAAGAGGGTCCAGTTGCCGATACCAGCATACCGTTCCATTTCCAGTCCCAACAAGGTTCCAGGAGGAACCATCTTTTAAGAGGGGGGCAATGTTACGATAGATAATGACGCGTCATATAACTCAAAACTGTAAACATATTTATTACTAATATTCTTATTCGAGTATTTTCTAGTAAGAAGATCCACGGGTTTCCCTCGGCTAAAAAAACAGTATGGCGTGACCTTCCAGTCTTTTCGCCAAGGGTCAGGAAGGTCGACATCCTTCGACGAGATTCTAGATTAACGGTGCTTTATATATAAAGACAAAAGTTTTTGAATAACAGTTAGATTTTGAACATGAATTCGAGTTTTTAGATCGAGATATAATTGTACGCGGAAATAAATATAAATAAATATTGTGATAAATTAGTGAATATTTTAATAAAGATTTTAATAAATTTGTAAGTGTTATAAATAGAATATTTGATAATAAATAAAGACAATAAATTGGATTAATAAAAATATAACAACAGGATTATCAATTTTTATTTGTTTGTACATGTTTATAATGCATTATTTTTCATTTAATGATAAATGACCCAAATCTACTCGGCCTTTTTTAGGCGGAGAAGAATAATTACCACTAGTACTTGGCATTGAATCCATATTATCTTAATAACATTAATATGTCGCTAAATAGTTCTGAATAGAACTGTTTTTTTATATAAATGTAAACGAAAAATCTAAAAATTTAAGGAATAATGCAAAAAATACAAAAATCGTCGATATAAATTCTAAATTTTAAAATTTCATAAATGTCATTAGTGTCAAATTGTCATAATTTTGTGGAGTAAACTTGCCTGCGGTTGGACCAATTACAAACAAGCATTACGGCGCGGTAAATTTGAATTACTCCTCCTGGTTAAAAAACAAACCATAACACCAATAAAGTACTTTATGAGTAATACTCCTCAACTTTTTTAATAAGAGAGTAATGAAAATTTGTTAAAGCAGCACATAACTGAAATATCACCGTTATTTGAGACATGTAAAAATTTGAAATTTGTTGCAATATATTATAACACTTTATTCTTCGGATAGCCCTCTAACGTGTATCCTAGTTTTTGCTATGGGGTATTTTTTGTTTGGTTCTGTAAATGCCTCTATAAACTGAGGAGCACTTAGGAAAGGAGGAATATTTAAGTGTACCCCTCAGGCAATCAATCTTTAATTAAGAAACCTTTATCTGCTAGAATAACATCACCATAGCTCATTTGGTCTAGAATGCAACAGTTTAAAAAAAAAAAAAATTATCAAAAGTGGATCCAGGATAGGCACTGCTGACATATGTGATGGCATCATTTAGTGCTTGTTCTACAAGAACCTTCCAGGTGTTATGATGCTTATAAGAATTGTATGTTAATTTTTGTTTTTCCATACTGGTAGGAGTAACTGAGTACACTTCTGTACAATCTAAAATGATTCTACATATTCTACATGATGAAAATGCAGTTGGAAGGTATGTTTGATTTTTTTTCTTGCGGGTATCTTTTAAGATAAGATAATAAAATTTGATCCAACATATTTTTTATTTATTTATTCCATGAAAGTACAAAATGTCACCGATGAAAAAATGCTAAATATAGAATTACAGACCCTGAGCGAAGGCTATGTGGGTCAAATTAGAAAAAGTATATAATACAAACACTCATATAATTACTGTGATCCGTGATCACACTGTGAAAACCGTGATCAAAAACAAATATGAGTGTGCAAAAGATTTTTTATATCTACCATTGGAGTTACTAATGGATGTATTTGAACTGTTATTGGGAAGGCGGAAAGTGGCTATATAATCAACGATCAAAGAGGTAAACATTGCACGCATGAAACATTTTGTAACGAAACTATGAACAGGATTCGTAAACACTAAGCACCTTTCTTCAATTCCAACAATAAAGAACTACTATTGTCGAAGTTGTGCCTCAAAAAAATATATAGAAGGAGGTAAAACATTGACAGATCTGTACAATTATTATAGAACTGATTACCAAAGAGACAATGATAAATTTGTAAAAATTGGTTTATATCGTAAACTTTTTAATTATGAATTTAACTATGCATTCGTTTCTCCCAAAAAAGATCAATGTCAGTGTTGTGAAAAATACAAAAATTTTAGCAGTAAAGAAAAAATAGCCCTAGAAGATGCTTATAATAACTATCATAAGAAGAAAAACTGAAGCCGGGAGCTAAAAACACTTGACAAAGAGAATGTAACTAATTTACAAAAAGTTGTTTGATTTGACCTATAAGCTGCTCCTACCTACACCAAAAGGAGACGTTTCCGCTTTCTATTATAAATCTAAGCTGTCAACATATCATTTCTCTATATGTGAACTTCAGAAAAAGGGACTGGGAAATTTGCACAGCTACGTTTGGCACGAAGGAAAAGGCAGTAAAGGTGCCATGGAAATTGGTTCGTGCCTGCTGATGGATTTGGAACACTTATAAAAATTGATTCTGACGATTTGAAGTTCATATTTTAGTCAGACAATTGTGGTGGCCAAGAAAAAAACAAGTACCTAATCTTAATGTATCAGTACGCTGTAACTCATTTTAAAATTTCTTATATACTCATCGCTATTTAGTTGTCGATCATACTTAAAATGAGGGTGACAGCTGCCACTCTTTAATAGAAAGAAATATAACTAAAGCTTTAAAAGGAGGGCCTATTTATCTACTAACTCATTACGCTATGCTAATACGAACGCTCGTTGCAAACAGGTACACGAAATATGTAAGAATGATTTTTTTGACATGAAAAAGTTAAATGATAAAATAGCGACAATTTTTAATGTATTTCAATGTCCAAGGAAATACTTTTTATTTCAACGATATTTGTGAAATTCATCTAAAAAAAGCTCTGGTACTCACTACTATTTTAAAACTTCATTTGCACAAGAGGAGTATAGATCAGTTGATACAAATAACAAAAAAAAACAAGAAATGTTTAGAAAGCATGGATATTATAGAACTAGAAAAGGCTTACACTGGCAGTCTGCCAATAACTGAAAAGAAGAAAAAAGACCTTACTTGCCTTTGTGAAGACAAGAGTGTTCCACCCATTCACGCTGATTTCTATTGACATTTAAAGCATTGCTAATCATAACTTTTCCTATCATTATCAATATTGTCCAGTAAATACTTAACGTTTATTTTAAAAATCCACTTGTAATCAGCGTATCGTTTCTCCGGCTGAGGGCTGGTGAAAGCAATTAAATTTTATAACTTTCGTCTGGGAATGTATCGTAATATTAATAGTTAGGGCATATAATCAATGGTTAGGGTTAGTCGAGTCGAATTTGTATCACCGAAGGAAACTGAATTAAATGAAACTTTTAAAGTTACATTTGTGTATTTTAATACAAAAGTAATTTTTGTAATAGAAGTTTAATTTTGTATTTTTTCGAACCAGGAGCCTCTTGCGAAAATTAATCCTAGGACATTCCTAACGTAATATTTGGCGATCGTGGCAGGACTTATATACAGGTGTGTTTAAAAGTTAGTTATTTTCGCTTACTTTAGTGCAAACTTTTTTCCGGCGAATAATTTTGTTTTTGCCGTGAGGCTCGGCCAAAGTTAACCTTTCTAAGCGAAAAATGGAATCGGATAAAAAACGCAGAACGGTTCTTCGTAGTGCATTTACGAAAGTTGCTACTGTTTTGGACAGTTTGTTAGTTGAACCGGTGGACACTCAACCCTGGCAGAAAATTAGCGTACAGTGGGAACTTTTACAAGTAGAGTACAATGAGCTTTGTGAAGTGGAAAGTGCGGTACTTGAAAGTATATTGGAAGAAGCTTCCGAAGAAGAGTTAATCAGTGAGATGGAGGCAAAAGATACATATACTGCAAGGTACTTTGAACTTAAGTACAAACATGATGACCGACCAGGTTCAGTAAGTTCAGAGTCATTAAGTATAAAAGGTAAGCGCAAATTTAAATTAACTCCAAACGAGTTCAAGAAATTTAATGGAGACTTGAAAGATTAGCTTCCTTTTTGGTTACAGTTCAAAGTAGTACATGACGATCCATCAATTGATTTGACTGATAAGATAGCTTATTTGAGACAAGCCACTGTGGAGTCTAGTAAGGCCAGACGATTAGTGGAGAGTTTTCCTGCAGTAGCCGACAATTACTCAAAAACAGTAGCGCACCTAGAATTTGCTTCTGGGGGGGGGGGGTTTTGGTTGGTCACCAAAATTTTTTTTATGGTATTACCTCCATTTTGAGTCCTTAAAATGTGTAAGTAACAGTGTCGGAATAGGGTCCTGGGGGGGGGGGGTTTCAACCCCCAAAACCCCCCCTTGGTGCGCCACTGCTCAAAAATTATTCAGAGTTTACAGTCTAGGTTTGGCAGAGAGAATATCCAGATTGAAGTTTATATTAGAGAGCTCTTAAAGTTAATTTTGAGTCGAGTTTCTAATAGTTCTTGTAATATGTCTGCTTTTTATGATATGATTGAAAGTCAACTTCGTTCACTTGAGACCTTAGGCATTACTGCTGACAAGTATGCGGCGATATTGTATCCTCTTATTGAGTCATTTTTGCCAGAAGATATGATTCGACTATGACATAGATCTTCACAGTTTTTAAGGCCTTATGTTTCCGTGTCTATGGAAAATATCGCAGAAACCGCAGAAGTTACAACTCTAGAAACAAGATTGAGTGGGCTAATGAGCTTTTTACAGAGTGAAGTTCAAATGAACAAAAAATTGAGTTAGCAACGGAAGGTTTTGGTTTACCGACTAAAAATAAATATTAAATTAAATAGCCTCGTTGCCAAGAAAAATGTAAAATTACCTAAGCAAGGAACTGATCAGCCCCTAGCGACCGCTGCTGGGTTAGTAAATTATGAGGTTTACAGGTGTGTATTTTGTGAGAGGCAGCATGACAGTACAAATTGTTTTAAAGCACAAAAAATTTACTATGGAGCAGAAACGTCGAACATTGTCAGACAAGAAAGCCTGTTTTCGATGTCTGAAAGTAGGACTGTTGTGTCCGTACACACTTTGTAGATATCTCGACTATCTTGGTTAATGTCTTCAGGATTGAAATTAATGTATTCGTAATTTGTAAATTACATCTTGTATTTTTTTGACAGCTTGTCCTTTTATGACATTTGGTGTGTTCCGTAGGTGTAGGCCGGAACAGCAGTTTGTAATGTTATAGAAGATATAACACTCTCCCCCCTAAAATGTAATGCTATGATACCATTATAAATCTAACCTTTTTGGTGCTACTATTGTTCTTTTGGAACGGCGCAAAGGAACATCTGAGCAAGGTGAGGAAATGATACTTGAATCACCTTGACTATAAGAAGGTAATCTATTGGCATCCATTCGTTCTGATTGTACTTCAGATATATTGGTATTATCACCATTTGGAGTTCTCACAAGCAGCTGTTTGTTTCTCGATATATTCATTTATAACTGTGGGCACATAAGGCATAACATTATTTTCAGACTGTAATGGTGTATTTTCCCCTATAGCTCTTAACTGGTCAATGTGTCGTTTCCAATACATCTAATCATCTAATTTGATTATATAGTGCAGCTTTCCCAGTTTTTCTACTACCCGTCCAAATCTCCATTTGTTTGTATGTATGTAATCTCTATGCTTGTTCATTTGATGCCCTAGATCAACCAAAAAATTGTGCAGATATCTCTTCTATTTATGACGGCCCTTGGATTGAGGAACTCAGTGACATGAATATTTCACTCAGCGATGTCGAAAAGACGGCACCAATTGAGATTTTGTTTGGAGCTGATATTGTAGGCAAATTGTATACAGGGAGGAAATATCAGTTACAGTGTGGCTTGTAGCAGTTGAAACTTTGTTAGGTTGGACTCTTATGGGCAAAGTGCCGGCAGTTGCTTCTAATTTTAGTACAAGTATGATTACATTTTCGTTGTTTGTTGATAATTCTTCTATAGCGAAACTCTGGGAGCTTGATATTGGAATAACTGACCCTGTAGAAAAAATGACACGAGAGGTGGCTGCCACAGAGGCTAAGTATTTTTTCTATGAGACTGTATGACGTGACAGCGAAGGCAGGTATGAAGTTATGTTACTTTGGTTGAACGAGCATCCCTTAATTTCAGATAATTTAGTTGTCGCTAAGAGGTTAGATAGTACTTTAAATAAGTTGAAAAGGTCTAATTTGTTTGAATCGTATAACTTTATATTCAATGAGTGGTTGAACGAGGGTGTGATTGAAATAGTGAATAATCCCGAAGAGATAAATTGCGTGCATTATTTACCTCACAGGCCCGTTATTAAAAATAATAGTGAAGCCACAAAAATTAGGTCAGTTTCTGACGCATCATCTCATAAACAGGGTTGTCCTTCTTTAAATCAGTGTTTGGAGGTGGGACCTAATCTTATTGAACTTATTCCTTCTGTTCTATTACGATTCAGACGACAAAAGGTAGGAGTTGTGTCGGATATTTGAAAGACATTTCTTCAAATTTCTATACATTCAAAGGACAGAGATTTTTTGAGGTTCCTATGGGTGAACGATGAAGGAAAGGAACTTGTATTTCGACACAAGAGGGTTGTTTTTGAAGTCAATTGTAGTCCATTTCTTCTGGGTGCCACTATAGAGTTTCATCTAACAAGGGCGCTGGAGAAATGTTTTAATGATAATCCGTATTCTAAAAACACAATGGAAAAGCTTATGACTGGGTTTTATGTGTATAATTGTGTGACCAGTGCTACTGATGAAATGAGTTGAGGGTATTTGTATCAGAAGCAACCGCCCTTATGGAGGAAGCTAAGATGGACTTAAGAGGGTGGGAGGCCTCTGGTAATATAAAAACAGTTGTCCCTGTTCTTATTCTTCTCTGGGACTCTTCAAGAGCCACTCTGAAAATCAATAGTGAAACTTTTCAAAGAATGGAATTGAAACGTCCCATAACTAAGAGACTGATGCTTTCCATAGCTTAGAGTATATTTGAAGCTGTTGGTTTTACCTGTCCAGTATCTCTATTCCCCAAACTGTTGCTACAGAAACTTTGGGAGAAGCGACAGGGATGGGATGCTCCAGTCGAGAATGATATGGCTGAAGAATTTTTTAATTGGGTTACTCGTCTTCCTGAGCTGTCGAGTATTGAGAATCCACGCTGGATTCAGGCTGGATCCATGGAAGCTGATCATTGGAGCTTGCACATGTTTACAGGTGCAAGTAAGAAAGCTTATGCGGCTGTAGTATTTTTAAGATTTGTTCGAAATGATGTTGTCTCAATTTTCCTTGTAGCAGCTAAGAGTCGTGTGGCACCTTTGAAGAAGATTTCTATACCCAGAATGGAACTCTTGGCAGCAACTATTGGTTTTAGACTTGATCAGTCAATAAAAAGACAATTTTCTCAATATTATGTTGAGTCTTATTTTTGGAGTGATTCCACTACTGTTCCTTCTTGGATTCAACGTAAGGATGACTGGTCTGTTTTTGTTTTTAATAGAGTTCAAGAGATTAGAAATTTAGTCAATCCTGAGTGTTGGAAATATGTACCTGGTTCCCTCAATCCTGCCGATCTTCCATCAAGAGGCTGTGGTGTTCGGCAATTGTTCGACTCTCGATGGTAGGAGGGCCCAGAATGGTTGTACAGAAAAGAAAATTATTGGCCCCAACAAAAATTAGAAGTTGATGAAGATGAAGTATGTACCGAGAAAAAGAAAAATGCCAGTTCGTCTCTTTTGAATATGACGTCTGACGATTGGCATCTGCATAACTTTTCTCAATACATAAAACTTTTAAGAATAATAGCTTGGTTGCTACGATTTTGTTATAATGCAAGAAATTCACACGAAAAGCGTACAGGTGAATTGGTCGCTGAGGAAATCGATAAAGCCGAAATATTTGTATTGAAGCTAGTGCAGAACGAAGCGTTCGGTTCAGATACGAAACAAATTTCCTCGCTAAACACGTTTGTCGATGAATTTGGACTTATAAGTTTAAAAACTCGCGTTACTGAGAGACTTGACACGGAAGATTTTCGTCTGCCTATCTTACTTCTGGGTGAACATTTTATAGTGCGTAAGTTAATTTTAAGCCTACACAAAACCTCTTGTCATGTAGGCACACAAGGACTACTTAGTTTGCTTCGCGAAAAATATTGGACTTTACAGCTTTTGAAATTTCTGAAGTGGACTTAAAAACTCGCGTTACTGAGAGACTTGACACGGAAGATTTTCGTCTGCCTATCTTACTTCTGGGTGAACATTTTATAGTGCGTAAGTTAATTTTAAGCCTACACAAACCCTCTTGTCATGTAGGCACACAAGGACTACTTAGTTTGCTTCGCGAAAAATATTGGACTTTACAGCTTTTGAAATTTCTGAAGTGGACTTAGCGGGACCTCTTTACTTGAAATCTGGTGAGAAAACATGGATTTGCTTGTTCACTTGTCCCGTTTATCGTGAAGTTCATCTGAAACTCGTTACCTCGTTTTCAACAAATGCCTTTATTCAAGCATTTCGTCGCTTTGTTGCAAGGCGAGGATGACCGAGAATAGTTTATAGTGACAGTGGAACAAATTTTACTTAATTTTACGAGAATGCGATTAAGCAATTGGACTGGAATACTATCGCGGAATATAGTTCTACACAACGTATTAAGTGGCGTTTCAACCCCCCTACAGCTGCATGGTGGGGTGGATTTTGGGAGCGATTAGTAGGTATTGTGAAAGGACTTTTGCGAAAAGTTTTAGGTCGAGCGTCTCTCAATTATGAAGACTTATTGACATTATTGTGTGATTGTGAGAGTATAGTCAACTCGGGTCTGTTAACGGGTCTTTCGGACGATCCTACTGAGTTAATTGCGTTAACCCCAAGTATGTTTTTAAAGGAACAAGTCAGTTACGAGTTGCCGGAATGTGATTTGCTAGAGCAGAATTCTCTCACACGCAAAATACGGCGTTTACAAGAGTTGAGAAATCATTTGCGAAAAAGATTTAGTGCTGAATATCTGGCTCAAAAGCAGGAACGAAGAAGCCGAAGGTATCTAAAGTGTCTATCGGGGATGTCGTTTTAGTCGGCAATGAGAACATCAAGCGTCTTCAGTGGCCTTTAGGAAAAGTTATTCAACTTATACCTGGTAGGGATGACCAGATAAGGTTGGTTCGTCTTGCGACGGCACAAGGGCAACTTCTGAGGCCATTACAAAGGCTTTACCCGGTGGAGGTCGTCGATACAGTTACTACTGGCGAGAATGTCCAAGGTAATACTCTACCCTGTGGCAGTCAGACGGTTCCAGAGAGGTTACCCCAAGAGAACGTTGGTCGACCCCAGTTTGAGAAAGAACCAAGTGAAAAAAGTGCGGTAGTAATAAAAAGCAGAGTACCCGACTTAAATGAAAAATATACGCGTTGTGGCCGAGTGGTGAAAACTCCTTTAAGATTTAAGTGATATTTTCATGACTTTTTCGTAACTCTCTGCATTTTTTTGAGAAATTATGTCCAATTTCTCAAAATGGAAGAATGTCGAGTAAATACTTTGTAATAGAAATTGAATTTTGTATTTTTTCGAACCAGGAGTCTCTTGCGAAAATTACTCGTAGGACATTCCTAACGTAATAAATATATAATGTTTTTTATTTCGTTCTTCTTATAGTTGTTAATTAAGAAGATATCTGAACAAGAAACAAATAAATTCTGTATACAGCGAGGAGTACGGCAAGGAGACACAGTCTCTCCAAAACTATTCACGACGCTTTTAGAATATAGTTGTAAGAAGGCACATCTGAACGAGCATGGTATCAACATAAATGGAGAGAAGCTCAGTCATTTCAGATTTGCAGATGACATGGTCATTATAGCCGATCGTATAGATGACGCAATAATAATGTTTGAAAAATGATATCACGCTTCCTTGGATGTCGGACTAAAGATTAATATGAACAAGACGCAAATAATGACTAATCTGGTGATAAATCGAAAAATTACTGTTGATGAAAGGAATATTGTGCAGACTACATCATATAAGTACCTAGGACATGAAATTCGGTTGGGCAGAGATAACCAGACATGTGACCTTCCACGTCGCATAGGATTAGCCTGGGCAGCGTTTGGTAAATTAAATTATGTATTTAAATCAGATCTACACATATGCCTTAAAAGGAAAATCTTTGACCAATGTGTGTTACCTGTACTCACTTATGAAGCGGAAACATTAACACACAAAAAAGGTAGTTGAAGAAGAAGTAGGTAGTCGAAGATTCGCGTGACTCAGATGGCTATGGAGCGCCAGATGTTTGGTGTCTCTCTGAGAGGTCGAATCCCAAACGAAGAAATACGTTGTAGAACAAAAAGAACAGACGTTATCGAAAAAATCGCGTCGTTAAAATGCAATTGGGCAGGACACGTCGCCAGATTATCAGACAACCGATGGACAAAACGTATTTTAGAGTTAAGTCCAAGGCAAGAAGCAATACGGAGCAGAGGACGTCCACCAACTAGATGGACTGACGACCTGAGAATAACTGGATGCAAGCCGCACAAGACAGAGACAGATGGAAAGAGCTGAGGAAGACCTATGTCCAGCAGTGGACGCATACAGGTTGATGATGATGATGACAGTTGCTAATAAACACATTTCCTCATTCAAGTAGTTTTTGGTATTCTTTATTGAACCATTATTTCAGTTGATAGGAATAACAAAAAAAATGCCAATTTTGTCTTTACCTTAATTAGTATTGAAAGACAAAATGTTGATGTGCAATAGCGGCACAACTCAAAATAAGGGTTGAATTTAAAAGTCTGTGTTACAATTCATTAAAGGCTACCTAACGCTCTCTAAAATACACCAAAAATTTGTTTTTTTCCAAATCCCAATCCATGTAGTAAAACAAATAAGTCAAAATTATTGACACACAAACTTTAAACCCCTGTTTTAAAAATAACCAGCTTTTGTGTTGTGCCACTATTGCATACAGCCGACGATATATTCTCTTTACTACCTACATTCACGGTTTTACGGATAATCGCCCTTAAAACATTGTGGAGGATATCAGCATTGTATATTCTTTATAAAAACAAACTTCAAGCAAGTTTGTCGCATTCTAACTAGCAAGTTTGATTTAAACCGAATGCAACTGTGTACAGCTGACATGACAAACTTGAACAAACCGTTTTTTTTTATACATCAAACTTGTTGCAAGTCTGAATCAAGTTTATATTGTTATCTCGGAAGCTAAAGCAAACTGGGTAATTTCCGAATGTCAAGAAGTGGAGAGCCTACATGCTCTGCATGACGATTGACTAAAAGAAATTAATGGTATCACAAATAAGACACCTACAATATCCTTGAAACTTGAAACATGATCGAAACTTGATCGTGGATCCGGTAGAGATGCAACGTATGGAAACGATATGCTCAATTACTATTTGAAGACTAAAGAGAACAAACTTTTAACTGGAAAGAATGACCTGGCCCATCTAATGTTCAACAAGCTCTGGGAGCAATGAAGAATCGAAAGAGTACGGAGTATGATAATGTGCATATCGAAGTTCTTAAAATATATGACCTTATGTGGTCAACCATGTATTTGGTCAACCGAATATATGATGCAGCAAAATTTCAACTGACTAATTAAAATCTAATTTTGTAACAATTCCGAAAAAGGTACATTTTAAAGTCTGTAGTGAGTATCGACTACGTAATAAGTCTTATGAACCGTAATCTGAAAGTTTTTCTTCAAATTGTACACTCTCGAAGATACTTGAAATTTGAAGAAAATAGCGGAGAGACTTAATTTGGTTTTTTGAAGGGGTTAACTGCAAGATAGGCTTTGTTTTCAGTCAAACTGTTGATTCAAAAGTGCTATGATCAAAGCCATGACGTTTTTATATGTTTCATAGATTATCAGAAAGCTTTTGATAGCGTTAAACATGATATCCTACTAAATAAGCTCCTCGAGATATGAATAGACATAAAAGACAACAGAGTCTTACAAGAATTATATTGGAAATGGCAGAAATAACAATCAAAAGAGATTTATCGAATGATACTTTTAATGTATGTAAAGGAGTACGTTAGAGCTGCATACTTTTTAATATATACGTGGAAAAGATACTCCAAATGGCTCTCGAAGGAGTAAGTAGATGCATTAAAATAAACAGAATTCTAAAAGAAAATATACGATACATTGACGATACGGCAATTAGAGCAATAACCTTGGAGGATCTTCAGCATTTAGATAGGATCTACACTACTGGTAAACGTTTGTCAAACTTAAAAATTTCCTATTAGCTCTTAGTTTCCCACTTGCCTTTAGACTGCGTGTCGTCAAGTGTTCTATGTAGGCAATTTTACTTTATTCCCCTGAGACGTGGTCGCCTAAGGTTGGATCACTGAATGGAATTGAAATATTTGAAATGTGGACTTTACGGAGACTCTTACCAGTGCCATGGACCGCACATGCTAAGAATGAAGCAATTTTAAGAACCGCAGGTTGCGAACTTCAGTTAAGGAAAGAAAAATTTCCTATGCTTAAAGGAAGCAAATACTATATTCCCAAACTAATCTTATAAAGAAAGATACCTACAGGGACACCACGGCCCAGGAAAACAACATTATTGGATGAGAAACATAAGGGATTGGTGTAATCAGAGAAATATCCAGAATATTCCAGAGCAGAAAACGGTAATGTAAAGTGGTTTGAAGAAAACAAACAAGCTCCAACTTGCGGCCAAGCGCATGGCATACGCAGTGGCGCACCCAGAATGTTCCTGGGGGCTGGGGGGGGGGTTTAATTGAGCACCGATATTTTTTTCATGCTACCTCCATTTTGAGTCCTTAAAATTTGTGAGTAACAGTGTCGGAATAGTGCCCTGGCACTGGGCATACGAAGAAGAAGAATACCAGCCTGTAGTCCATCGGATTTGAATTAGCATAGACATGCGACACTTTGTCTTTAGTCAGGTCACTTAGGTACCTTCTTTTTTGGAGAAAGATAGTATAAAATTTCCAAAGAGTAGAATGTTCTAATATTATACATCTCCAGATATCTTAGATACAGCCCACAGATAGATTTTTACAATATTTATTGAGTCGTCATCTTTAAAATAAGAAATGACGAAAACTAAAACGGTATTAAAGTTTCCCATGAGTTTGTTTAATATTTAACTGTTTATAAATTATTATAAACAGCAATAAATTGCTATACCGGCAATTAATATATTAATTCCATAATAGCAGTTGATTAATTCCATTGCCTTATTATACCACTGGCACTATTTTCTAAAAATCAAACATTCTATATAAATTTTTGTACAGTATGTTTAGTAAAACTAATAAATATAAATCGTTAACCAAAATGCCAGAATAAATATTGTTGTAAATCAAATTGCATACCTTCAGAACAATGTGTAATCCTGATTGCCTAATATTAGTGAAGCTTTAACAACTTTATTTCAGTAAACACTGAATCAAATCTGACATAACTGAGCATAGACGCGAACAAAACATCCTAGGAATCTCAGCTGTCATTGTTAGAATAATACAGACTGAAAGTTTACCGAAAACTATAAATTTTGTTATAATAAATATGTCAGTGGTTATTATGAATACGGTGTAGTTTTATAGTTTATTTGTGTATTTAATATTGTGAACTTAAGCTTTTAACAATAATGGGGGACTTAAATATTGATATTTCCAAATTGCCTGAGGATGTGAGGGAAAAACTGGCTGAACTGGACTTAGAACTGTCAGAAGGTAGGACTATTAAACAAGAAAACCAGATGAAATCAATATTTATTTATGGAATTAATAAACAAACAACAGTTATTCAATCAAAATAACTAAACTTTTCTGTTACACCTGTGTATCAAACACTGCAGGAAGGTGTGCAAGGTGGTACACTTTCTACCAAAGATTTTTGTTTTGTTTTTATAACTAAGTAATTTGTTTATCTTTAATTTAAGTTTTCTTAAATATAATTATATATGTGATAAAAATAGATATTCTTTCAGTTTTCCTTATAATCATTAATGTTTTTTTATAAATCTGTCATTGTTTAAATAATTAATTAAAGGTTATGATCATGAGTAACTTATAAGAGATAGTTTATTTTACTCAATTAGATCATGAATTAAACATTACTTGAGCATTACATTAAACTGGTACTTATAAAAAAAAAATAACTGTACAAAGATACTCTTATCCAACAGATACATATTATGTATTCAGCAAACATTAAAGATGTGTATTTTTTTATATCTTACATGACTCATTCTACAGGCATTTGACACAACAGAAGTAGTTTAAACAGGTAAAAATATAGTTTCTTCATTTCGTTCATTCTTATGGTCTAAGGAGCCAGTCACATTGATATAAAATTAATTAATTTAACAAAATGAGGTTTCATGGACTACAATTTTTTCCATGAAAATTTATTTAGACATTTGTTATAAATGTGTTTAGCATTTGTGCCCCATGTTTTTCCCTATGTAATATTACCTCCCTGTAAAATATGAAAATTGATATTTAAAAAAATTGATCAAATTAAAAAAGATCATATTATAAAAAACACATATACAAAGAGGGTCTAAACCTCTGAATTGTTGAAACAGGTTTATGTCTTAGCATGGTGAAACAAAATTAATATTTATTAGTATTAGCATTTATAATTATTTCTCTAATTCCTTAAGTTGGTTTGGTCCATGAATGAAGAGTATACCTACTGGTCAATTAAATGTTTCCACTGCTTTTTTTCTACTTTTTTTTTGTTTTTTATTTATTAATAAGTAATACAAATGTATGTATGTATGTTTATAAGTGTGTATATATGCACATATGTACCTAGAATTTTTCATATAAAAATGAGTGCACATCATTCAAGATTTACGACATCAGAACCCCACAGCATTGCCAAAACATCAGAATAGTTAATACGTCAGGAATTTTTAAAATGTCAACTATTTAAGAATGCAATACACTAGTCAATTGGAATTTTAAAATGTAGTAAAATGATAAAAAAAATCCGAAAGGTTTTATAAATTTAATAAACCCAATGCTAATAATAATAATATATATGTTTTTGTGGTTCAGACACTTCTTTTTTCTTCATTTTGAACTATTTTTTGAAAACTGAACTTTGAACTATTTTCTATCAATATCAAATTCTGAGCAGAAAATCGTCGTATCCTGGACTACAACATTTGTTGCAAAAACTAGCAGAAATAGATTAAAATCCCAACAATATGCTAGTCAGTTTCAATATCACCAGCTTTTTCACAAATATGCCATTGGAGTAAACCTTAACAATAATAAGAGTCAAATTAGAGAGTGATGATGCATTGACAAAAACCAAACTGAATTTATCTGCTATAATGGAGCTACTAACACTTTGCACAGGCAACACTTATTTTTAACTTAATAATGATTTTTACAAACAATATTTTGGACTAGCCATTGACTCATCCTTATCTCCATTATTAGCACATATTTTTATAGAGAAATTTGAAAACATTGTGCACAAACATTACCAACAACCCACAACGTGTATGGTGGAGATATGTAGATAATGTATTCTCCATTTGGCCTCATGGACTAGAAGTATAGAATACATTTCTGATGGACATCAACAGATATTTCAATTACCACTCAAATCACAACATAAATATCAAAAAGGGAATTATTAAAGCAATATAAGATGGAGCCAAAACACTTGCTCTAATGAAAATGCATTCCAGGAAGAAAAGAGGTAACAAAAGTTTTAATAAAAAATGATTACTTCATTTTTATATGATTCATCATTTATAAATAAGTAATTTCACAAAATTCAAGAAAGGAGCAGAAACACTCACAAGAAGGGAATTAAAGATGACAACAATATCATATTAAAGAGCTTATCAGAAAAATTAATTAATCAGATATTTCTTAAATAAGAAATATCAACCACATTCAAAACAACCAATACATTGAGATCTATTATGTCCTGCCTAACAACACACAAGAGAGACCAAAGAACTGCATCTATAAAATACCCTGTAAATACAACAATTTTTATGTGGGACAAACTGCAAGACCACCAACTGTCAGGATAAACAAGCCTGACGCATACATCAAAAACAGATACTTTTCAAGTATCTGTTTTTCAAAAGATTATTGAATTAATAGAAAGTCATACAATACACAATATATAAACATAATACTAAAGACATAATACATAAACACATAATACAAAGACATACACAACAATCAGAACAGAGGCTCAGTTTACTTCCAGAACATTTTACCTCAGTAGATGCAATTGTTTCAGTATAATATTGTTACACTTGTTTAAAATAACTTTATTCAGACACCAACTTGTTTACAATACTTTAACAGGCTGACAACTATAAACTTCAAAGTCTTAATTACAACTGTTATTCAAACTGTCAACAACATATGTTTATATACACTTTTTGATGTTCCAAACTTCACTAGACATGTCAGGCTTTTTCTATGTCATCTTGAATGTTCTAGAATTTTAATACTTTTTTTTTTCACAAGGTACTTAATCTCTGTGGGATAAATCTTACGGAACTTTCATAATAATATTGTTATGATTGAGTAACATACTGTTTACATTTTTCTGTATAATAAGGTGTGAGGCTTGAGAGCTATAGTTCAGCGCGGTGAGCTATACCACGGAGCTCAGCAGAAGCAGTATGAGCAGGTGTCAGAGCTACAGGCCAGGATCTCTACTTTAGACTGCCCTGAAATTCAATGTATTGTTGTTCATATTGTGCCACAAAGTGTGATATTCTTTATATGGGATACCAGATATTTCTGTTGTACCATGTTGGATTCTGATATATCTATTGTGATATCATAAGTTGACCTTTGCTATTTTTCTTCGATCTTTACTGCACATTCTGAAATTGAAATAGCAATGTGGTAAGTGTTTTTTTATATTTTCCTTTATTTTAATTTTATTACCACCAATTCATCAAAACAGCATATCCAAAATCCAGACCTTTGTTCGTTGATGCCAGTTTTTTTAAATTGCTGCTGGATTCTCTGTATAACAACTGACATTTGTTCTTCTAAAATATTGCACCTATTGGTAATCTCTTCCATCATCTAAAATAGCTAAGGTTTTAGCAGAGTCTTCATTATTCAAAACCATTTTAAGTATAAAAAATTTCTCAAACCTTATGACAATAAGAAAATTCAAAAGATGGAAAAGGGAAGTATTTTTGAAGTTTGTAAAAAATTCTAATTTGTAGCTGAGTGCTTTTGGCTTACAAAGCCATCTTCAGAGCTATGGTCAAATATTTAAGTATCCTACTAGGAGAGATCATATGGTAAGAATATTGCAGAAAAATGCTGGTTCTATTTTATTTTTCCTTTCTTTATCAATGAAAAACACAAAAAGGACTGTACACTGGACTCCACAAAAAACACATCAAAGAAAATGTTGTTTTTTACAGTGTACAGTCCTTTTTGTGTTTTTTCATTGATAAAGAAAGAAAAAATAAAATAGAACCAGCATTTTTCTGTAATTTTCTTACCATATGATAGTAGGATACTTAAATATCTGACCATAGCTCTGTAGATGGCTTTGTAAGCTGAAAGTGCTCAGCTAGGAATTAAAATTTTTTACATACTTCAAAAATACTTCCCTTTTCCATTTATTAATTTGTCATAAGTATGTACAAAAACATATCAGTCTTATCATTTATTCAATAAAAAGACTGTCAAACATTAAATAAAGTAAATCAATCATTCTGATGGTAATCCTTATTGTCACATACAAACGCAAAAAAACATACAATGCTTTATTTAATACTACATAACTTTAGAGCGAATAGAGATATCAAAATTACTGAAAAAACTAATAATGAACCAAGCTTGCAAACAGGATGCTTTTGAGTGACATTCAAACGCTGTATTTCAACAGAAGGTGTCTGTCCTAAACCTAGATGCTGCAAACACAATTTTGGTTTTCCTCTCTTTCTCCAATGGCGCTACAGCCCAAATCGAGCCTATGCCTCCTCCAAACTATGCCTCCACCTTCCCAGGTTCTCACATCTAGCAAATTTTGCGTGTCCGCTGCCACTTCATCCTCCCACTTTTTCCGTGGCCTTCCTTTTGGCATTGCGCCCTGCATTTTACTATGTAAGGCTCTTTTTGGCAATCTTCCGGTCTCCATTCTCACTACATGACCAGCCCATCGAAGTCTCTTCTCTATTTCTATTCTATTTCTTAAGTTTAACTAAATCTGAGATCGCTGCCTATTAGAATAGTTGGTAGAGTTCGTGGTTGTACCTGGATCTCTATACTCTGTTTTTGTTAATTTGGTTTTCTTCACAGTTTTATTCGGAAAATTTGAATGATGTGAATTAATCTGGAATCATATTTATTTATTTATTTATTTATTTATTTATTTTCAACGGACTGCTGCCCAATAAGATTAACAATAAAACAAAAAAATATAAGTATAAATATCCCAATAATAAAAGTATAACTATTACCAACTTCATCACGTAATTTAGTTTTACACATCAAAAGGATGATTACCTATTCCACAGTCACTCAAATAAACACATGCCTGAGACCAGAAATGAATTCGGCCTTCGGTGCAAAAACATCTAGATCTGGGTGAATATGTGCCCATCTTAGTGATCGAGATACAAAAAATTTATATGTTAAGTTGTTCGTGAAGAGGAACATAAAAAGTTTTTTTTAATCGTGTTCTACAGAGAGGTACATGCAGGCCAACCTGCTCAAGTAGCTGAGGATACAAGACTATAGAATTAATGATGCCATAAAGCATCTTTGCATCTTTAATTAATCGTCGGTCATACAATGAGATAATACCAAGTTGGGTTTCAATTTGATCATAATTCACTTGATTTAATTCAACAGGTATACCCTGTTTATATGCTACATATTTCAGGAACTTGTGTTGAACTGTCTCAATTTTTGATATGTAAATATTATAAGATGGAGACCATACACAAGAACAATACCCTAGATGAGGTCTGACTAAAGAACAATATAGTACTTTAATCGCTTCAATATTCTGAAAGTCTCTAGTGAATCTTTTTACAAAGCCAAGCATTTGTAATGACTTGGAAATTATTGACATATAATGCAATTCAAATAAAAGTTATTTCATTGGGTCTCTCGATCGTCCAAAAGAAATAGCATGACACTTGGATGCGTTCAGGACCATGGCATTCAACACATACCACTCACTCAACCGATCAAGATCGTATTTAAGATTAACACAATCTTCTGTATTATTGATAATTGTGTATAACTTTAGATCGTCCGCAAAAAGAAGAGGTGAACTGTGCTGGAAGCAGTGGTGTATATCGATAAATATATTAAATAACAGGGGTCCCAAATGAGAACCCTGAGGTACTCCTGAATGAACCTTAATCTCACTGGAAACAAAATCCCTGGTAAGCACCATCTGAACTCGGCCAATCAAGTATGTTCTCAGCCATCTAAGAAGTGGCCCATTAACACCCATTTTTTTAAGTTTAACTATTAAAATATGATGGTTGACCTGATCAAAGGCCCTGGAGAAATCATTGTATGTATCCTGATACATGGCTATGATACATGGGTACCCACATACCCTAGAGCCCCTCTCCATGGCCTTCCTCAGGAAGTCCGCAAACACTAGTATATTTCATTCAGTTGATCTGCTATTCCGAAATCCAAATTGTTGGTCTACTAGTTGTTTTTCAAGTGAAGCTTTAAGATAGTCACATACAAAACGTTCAAATATCTTTGGTATTACACTAATTATACTAATGGGCCTGTAATTATTCACCAATGAATTATCTCCCGCTTTACAAATAGGTGTTACTTAAAAAACTATTTTTTCAGCATTCTGGAAATTCACCCTTATTTAAGGATAGATTAAAAATGTGAAAAAAAGGTCTAGATAATATAAAACAACAATTCTTGAGAAAGCATCAGGACCAGGACCCTTATTCACATCCAGTTCTGATAATTTTAAATAAATATCAGATATAGTTATGTTGAAACCAGTCAAGTTAGTAAGAACAAGTGAAGGTGAATCAATGGGTATGTCACATATTTGAGGGGAATATACTTACTTTAGAAAAATATTCTACAAAAAGATTTACAATATCTGGTCCGTGACTGGATTTGATACCACCATAACTCAACATAGCGGGCACGGAAGGCTATCCCCTCTGTGAATTCACAAACAACCAAAATCCCTTCAAATTATTTTCCAGTGATAATTCTGTTAAATCAATATGATTTCTGTAGCCTTCAACTTTTAACAATTTACAGTTGAACACTTTTTTAGGGGGATAAATTAATAATTCTATACTAAGTAAACTATATCATAAAAAATATTTACAATTTGATTCAGTGGTTTTCCTAAAAATAAATTCAACAGAACTGTGATAAAAAATCACTTATTTTCAGTCAGCCGACTTAAGTCCCTATAGAAACCATCACTAACAAAACCACTATTATTAGGGCACTTTTTGGTCATTTTTATCTCAAATTCCGGGGGAGGGTGGTGCATACCCTCCCTCAAAAGAGCTTCATCTGTATAAGCCTGATGGAAGGTGTTATAAATAAAACAAATACTAGATTGAGTAATTGTATAAGCAACAAGTATATTAACTTCACATGCCAGTAACTTAACCTAACAACTGTGTCTAACCTAATATCCTGTCTTGTCACCTCCTGTCATGCCATCTTGTTACCAACATGAATAATAATATGATTGTCACTTAACTGGGTATCATACATCCTCTTTTCTTTTTCCTTATAAGTTCAGCTTACAAGGTTTTTTAATTTGTCTCCCTGACCTTGTACGAAGTATTATTATGATTTGATGTTTCAAGTATATGATTATTATCAGGGATTAAAACTTCTGTTGCTTGATGTTCCTGATGTGTTTCAATACCCTCACTGTCTGGCAATTCATGATATACACCACCATTGCCACCCATATGATGATCATCACCACAGTCTACAACATGTTTATTTACTGATGATCTTATGTGAGATCTGTTTCTTCTGATAATGTTTCCTCTGTCATCTTGCAGGATGTATGATCTAGGCGATTCATGTTGATTCAAGATTTTTGCAGACTTCCAGGTGTTATTACAGTGATCAAGGACTGTTACATCCATGTCCCTGTTCAATGGCTTCAATATTGTTGCATTTTTATTAAAAGTTGTATCATTTAATTCTTTTTTAGCTTTCATTTTCATTTCCACATTTTCACACAAACATGGATGCAACAAATCAACTGAAATTGGAACTGTTGTTTTACATCTTCTGCTATTAAGAAGTTGTGATGGGGAGTATCCCATACCTTTTAATGGATAATTTCTATAATTTATTAATGCTGACTGAAGGTCTGCATGCTTTCTTTCATCTATAGTTTTCCTTAACCTGTTTTTTGCAATCGACACTGCTTTTTCTGCTAATCCATTTGAACGTGGATAATTAGGACTACGAAAGATTAAAGTAAAGTTCCAATTTCTGCTAAACTTTCTAAATTTTTCACTATTATATGGTACGTTGTCAGTTACAAGAAGATCAGGTGATCCAAATCGTGCAAAAACTGTCTTAATTTCAGCAATTACTGAATCAGCACTTTTATCTTTAATGGGTAATACCTCTAACCAGTTAGAATATGAGTCAAATAAAACTACGTAACTTTTTCCAGCATATGTGAAAATGTCGAACCCAACCCTCTCCCATGGTCTTTTAGGTAGTGGATATGATAAAAGAGTTTGTTTTGGGTTTTTTCTAGCAAATTTTTCACAACTCTTACATGCCCTTATATATGATTCAATATCCATCGCCATACCAGGCCAATAATAAATTTGGCGTGCTAGTGCTTTTGTTTTTTCTATGCCTAAATGTCCCTCATGAAGTAATCCTAGAACTTCTTTTCTTAATGAAAAAGGAACAACTAATTTATTGTCTAGAAAAAGAAGGTCATTAGTTATAAATAGGTTCTCCTTAAGTTTGGCAAAGTGTCTGACATTTTTTGGAATTTTATATTTTTGCTCTGGCCAACCACTGATGATAAAATCAAAAACAACTTGTAGTTGGGGGTCTGCTATTGTCTGTTGTCGAAACTGATTTTTTCGTTCCTCAGATAGCGGTAAATCATTGACAATTGAATGAACAGCAAACTCTATCTCCGTATCAACAGATTTTTTGTTGTTTTTTAGAAATGCCCTTGATAGTGTGTCAGATATGTACATGCTTTTTCCTGGTTTGTATTACACAACTAAATCATAATCTAATAATTTTAATCTCATTCTCAGGATTCTTGGTGAAATTGACTGTAAATCTTTTTTAAAAATTGATTCCAGTGGTTTGTGATCACTGTGGACTTTTACACAAGCCCCATAGACAAAGTAGTGAAACCTCTTTACAACAAATAAAATAGCTAGAGTTTCTTTTTCTATTTGAGCATACTGCTGCTCAGTTTTTGTAAGGCTCCTTGATGCAAAGGCCACAGGTCTGCCTTCTTGCAACAAACATGCCCCCAATCCATCTTTTGATGCATCTGTTTCAATTTCTGTTGGTTTCTTTGGGTCAAATACTGCCAAGATTGGCGAGTTAGTCAACAGATGCTTTAGTTGATCCAGTGAATCTTGATGCTCACTTGACCACTGCCAATCTACATCCAATCTTGTCAAGTTTCTTAACGGGGTAGATATTTTTGATAAGCTTGGTACGAACTTGGCTACATATTTTACCATTCCCAAAAATCTTGCAACATCTTGTTTGCACTCTGGTGTGGGCATGTCTAAGATTGCTTTGATATATTTATCACTTATTTTCACACCATCCTTTGAAAATATCTGACCCATGTATTTAACACTACTTTGTTTGAACTGTATTTTGGACTTATTGAACTTTATATTGTATTTGGTAGCACAGTCAAGAACCCTTTTTAAGTTCCTGTCATGTTCTGCTTCTGAGGCACCAGTGACAATTAAATCATCAAAGTAAAGGCCTACGCCTTCAAGATCTCCAAATATTTCAAAATTCTTTTTCTGGAATACTTCTGGGGCTGAGCAGATACCGAAAGCCAGTCTATTAAATTGATATCTACCAAATGGTGTGCCGAAAGTCATTAAATCTGCACTTTCATCATCCAGCTCCACTTGCCAATAACCATCCTTCATGTCTAAAACGGTGAAGAACTGTCCTCTATTAAGTAGAGTTACAATTTCATCAACAGAACGAATTTGAAAATGTTCTCTCTTGATGGCCCCATTAAGTTCTTTTGGATTAAGACATAGCCTTAAGTCACCATTTGGCTTTTCCACAATGACAAGTGGGTGAACCCACTCTGTTGGTTTATCTACCTTTGTTATGATTCCTTGCGCTTCAAGATCACACAGTTTATTTTTTAAACGTTTTCTTAAAGCATGTGGAACCCGTCTTATAGTGCTTATTCGAGGTTTGGTATCTTCTCTTAAGGTTATATGGTGTTTTGTTGGAAATTTTCCTAGACCTTCAAACACATGTGCATATTTTATTACTAAATCATTTAAATTTTTAAATTTAGAACTTACTAATGAATCTACCCGTTTGACTAAATTTAATTCTATACATTCCTTAAACCCCAGCAAAGGAACCTGATTTTTTGTATCTACAACTACAAAAGATATATCTTTTTTATCATTTTTAATAACACAGGTTAATGTAACTCTACCTACAGTTTTAATTTTGATCTTTGAATCCCCATATGATACTAATGATATATTAGATTTATGGATATGTGCTGTTGGGCTATTTCTTTGAGAATACTTAAAGGCAATGTGCTTACCTCAGCTCCAGTATCTAATTTAAATGACACAGGCTTATTGTTAACATAAATATCAGCTGACCACATATCTTGTCCAACCTCATGTTTACATTTAGAGTTTACTGACCTGACAAAATACTGATACTCACTACCTTCACTCTCACTTCCTGAACTGTGCACATCACTTACACTAGCTTCTGTTACTTGATACACTTTCTTCTTCTGCTCTTTCATCGCCTTTCTTGGAATTTCTGGTTTGATTCTCACATTGCTCCCACTAGTTTTATGGTCTTCTCTACAAACTTTTGCAAAATGGTTATGGCCTTGACACTTAGCACATGTTTTACCCCAAGCAGGACATCGATTGTCTCTCAAATGATTATATCCACATCTGGTACACACACGATCACATCTTGGTTCTCTTCGTTGAACTGCATTTATTAATGACTCATTTTGTAACATTTTAGACTGGTCTTTACTTATTTCTATCGCTCGACATATGTCAACTGCTTTCATTAACGTTAACTCTGATTCTCTGAGCAGTTTTTCTTGTGTTGCTTTGTTGTGTATGCCCATTACTATTCTATCTCTGATCATCTGGTCTTGTTGGCTATACTCTGTTGTTTTAATGGCTTTCCGTAGTTCTGTAACAAACGAGTCAAATGGTTGCCCTTCTTGCTGGCTAATATTATTAAACTTAAATCTTTCAAATATGACATTTTTCTTTGGTGAACAATACTCTTCAAACTTCTTTTTTACGCAAGTTACTGTTCTGTCTTCATTTTCGTCAAATGTGAAGGTATTGTACAGCTCTAATGCCTCGTCACCCACCAGACTTAAGAAAACTGCCAGCTTTTTACTTTCTGGTTTGGAGGTTAGGTCCGTAGCTATCATAAACAGATCAAACTTTTGGCTAAATTTGCGCCAGTTTTCAGATATATTCCCATCTAATACTAGAGATTCAGGTGGCTTAAACGTGGATTCCATGATGATACCAAAAAATAATACTCACGTGTTACAATACAAGGTTACAGTTGAGTACCTATCCAAACAAGAAATGGTTACACCACGCAAAGATTATCACACCTGACACCATGTATAAGCCTGATGGAAGGTGTAATAAATAAAACAAATACTAGATTGAGTAATTGTATAAGCAACAAGTATATTAACTTCACATGCCAGTAACTTAACCTAACAACTGTGTCTAACCTAATATTAGCCCTGGACACAGTTACATCAGAATCATCAACCAGCACCAAATCGAGGATATTACCAGTGGAATTCACAATAGTGTTGGACTGAAACAAATTGTGATATGCACACATACTGTGGCAGCTGGTAGAGGAATTGTTGTAGAGCACATGTCATTTGAAATTTATTCACAGTTTGGTAAATTGAAGTCAGCAACCAGATAATAGTGTGCAGATGGATAAACTTTAGCTATTTGTTCGAAGGTTTCACAAAATATTAAATATTTCTCAAATGTAGACTTTGGTGGAAAATATGCTGTTCCTATAATAAACTGATTTACACCTTTAGTCACCAAGACAAAAAGTTGTTCTATTGTCTGGTTAACTGTTAAATATCTACTGCTAAAGCTCTTATGAACTGCAATAAGGACTCCACCACTTCTTGGAAATGAACTTGTTTCCCTGGAGCGATCAGTTCTATATATGTTGAGTTCAAACAATTGCAGCTCTTCGTTGGCATAGTTACACATCAATCAAGTCTCGTTGAGTATGATACTGCAATGAGAATAGGATACATTCATAAATAAACTGTCGAGCTTAGTTCTTAGACCTCCTAATTTTTGAAAATAAACCCACACTCCAGACTCCAGGTGAATGTGTTAGTTTTTTGTCATTATTCTAGGAGTGCTATTTAAGTACTTCATAAATAAATTTTGTTCACCTTCCTACTGTTCACCCATTCTTTCTACTTCTTCAAAAATCGATCGAAATAAAAATAAAATGGTCGTTTTTTATGTATCTGGGTGGAAAAAATCAGCAATCAATCAGCATAATTTTTTTTGTAATTTGAAATTCGAATTTAAAGAAACAGAAATTTTGATGACCTGCAAACTATATACCCTTTCTTTTTCAAATATACAGAATTTAAGTGAAATGACTACATCGATCTTGAGTATAAAATTCTCCTTATACCCATAACAAAAGCACATTTTATTCATTATTAATATTCCGAATGCTCGGTCTGCATAATCACCAGGAGAATTTATAGTCCGTTGGCTTTAAGTGGAATTGTTTGTTCAGACTAACTAGCGGAAGTATTTAAATTGCTATAAAACTAATAATCGCAATGACAATTAAAATAATAATCTCTATTACCTAATATTACAACAATTAGGCCATGGCAAACAATAAGGACATTATTTTGTTTTAATTTTCTTACATTACTTAGATGGTGAAGTGCAGATATGTTGGGCTTTGTTTTTTCACAGCAATTGGCAGAAAATTGCAAAGAAAAATGTTTACAAATAATATCAGAGATATGAAAATAATACCTAATATTGATTAACCGTGTGACAACTGGGAATAACATCGAATACCTAACTAGGAAAATATTTTACTATCAATTAGTAATCTATGCATTTCTAACATATAAAACAGCCAGGAAGCGACTTATTACTTACTATACTGTACTCGCTAGCTAAGAATAGTATATTGTGTATCTAGTAGTAAAAACAATACATCTAACAACAACGATGCAGATTTGATAATGACCCCCCAGACCCCCTGAAATCTAATTCTAAATATTATAATTAAAGGAACGTAAAACGTCGTATTTATTTCCCCAAACGAGTTGGAAAAATTCAAATGACTGAGAAATTACCTTTCTTCACGTGTTACATACTATACATATTCTTCAATTGCACTTTTAGTTCTATATTTTTTTTTTCAAATCCATGAACTGTTTGTATGTAGTTTCATATTTTTCTCTTGCTGTTGAAGGAAATAAGTTTAATGATAACGAATTGACCTGTTTTCTCAGTTCCGATGGAGTATTTTCAATTTCAGAATTATCGCTATTTATTTTAGTTTTAACTTATTTCAAAGATTAGTAAAAAATAAATACTTTTACAAAATAATATTTTATATTTCACATTTGTAGACAAACTTAGTAATAAGGGAATTAGGTTAATACAGAATTTTAGTTGGTTGCCTAGCAATGCGTCGTTAGTCTTAATGGGACAAAAATGGTCTAATCGAATAAAAGAGTAGGAGTACACGCCAAGCGGAAACTAAGTTTGCCCGGGACAATAACTTCTAGCGCCACTTAGGAAAGAAATCTGAATTACCAACTGAAATTTCAACTCACTGCGTCTTGATCAATCAAATTTTGTTCTTGAAATGATACGGTTGATTTATTGCTAATTCATTCTAGAAATTAATGATTTAAATTTATGCTGTATTTAGGAGAGGTATACGACCACAATAGATCTAAAAAGGTCGCAATGGAATAGGCCAAGAGGCTACCTCTCTAAATCTATCTAGGAGAGGTATTGCACGGTAATATTACATTATGGTTGGTTCCTCTTTTTGTGTAAGGGGATATTAAGCCCAAGCTCCATTTGTCAGGCATTTGCTCCTTAGACCATATTTTGCATCACATTGGTGATCTGAACTCCACCGTGTTTACATAACTGTGCTGCCTGGGGATTTGTGGGCTTTTCGTTTTTTTTTATAGATATTTTCACTTCATCTACCAAGGGAGGTTCCACAAATTCCCATTTCGGTACTCCAGTTATATGCTGTTAGTAGGTACCCCTTATAACAACTCTCGAAAGTGTTTTACGCATCGTAACAGGATATCCTCTTTGTTGGCAAGCAAGTTGCCATCCTTATAATTACAGATGTTGATTCTCCTCTTGAATTCTTCACTAATAATGTTTATTTGATGATAGAACTTTCTTACTTTTTCTTGACGCATATGGCTTTCGAACCGTTCTAATAAGATGATTTCTGATTCATGTTTCTTTTTTCGTATTATGTTCCTCTATGTTTTCATTATTCTATGTTACAGAAACGATCCCCCTAACTCCTCAAAGCAGAACTTGAAAAGGCAGATAACAAATGTCAACTCAGAAGTGATGCCCGAAATAAGCCACGAAGTAATAGAAGGAGCAGTAAAAGAAATATAATGGAACAAAGCTCCTTCAAGCGATGGAATCCTAGCAGAAATGCTGAAGGAAGGCGGAGAAGAAGCTATCACATATCTAAAAATACTATTTAATAAATGTCTATTCGAAGGCAACATACCCGAACAATGGAATACTGCTAAAACGATACTAATACACAAAAAGGGAGACACCACAGACCTGAAAAATTATTGACCAATTTCACTTCTTTCACAATTTTACAAAACCTTTACAAAGATTATTACAAACAGGTTAACAATTAAATTTGATATCAACCAGTAGAACAAGCCGGATTTAGAAAAGGGTACAGCACCTGTGACCATCTATATACTTTGAAAATCCTAATAGAAAAGACTAACGAATACAATCTCCCATTATGTCTCGCTTTTATAGATTATGAAAAAGCTTTTGATAGCGTAGAACTGTTGGCAATAGAAGAAGCATTAGTCAACAACCGGATGGACTCCAGGTACAGAATATTAATACATAATATTTACGCACAAGCTGAAATGATAGTGACCTTGGGTAATGGAATCGAAACAAGACCAGTAAAAATCAACCGAGTCGTAAGACAAGGAGACACAATATCTCCAAAATTATTTACAGCTGCCCTATCTTAGTCAATAGACTGGGACAATAAGGGAATCCCTATTAACGGAAGATACTTGAACCATCTTAGATACGCAGATGATGTAGTACTAATAGCCGACACGTGGAATGCACTGAATACGATTATTGAGGAGCTACACACAGAATCCCTAGAAAAAGGACTGATAATGTATTTCAGCAAAACTAAACTAAGTAATGTCAAACAAAGATGACAAACCTATGATAAACATCCAAGGGACGGAGATAAAACACGTAGATGAATATACATATCTGGGTCAAAATAACAAGGTAAGCAAAGAAAATCAGACTACCGAAATAAGCAGACGTGTAAAAATGGGATGGGCAGCATTCAGAAGATTCTCATACGTACTTAAAAATAAAAATATACCTCAAAGACTGCGAACCAAAGTGTTTAATTCTTGTATCCTACCTGTACTTACATATGGAGCTCAAACCTGAACATACACTAAAATAAACGGAGAAGATCAGAAAAACTCAGAGAGCTATGGAACGACAGATGCTGTATCTTACTCAAAGACCATAAAACCAATGAAGACATTCGTAATAGAACAAAAGTAAAAGATGCTGTCGAACAGGCAGCTAAACTGAAATGGAAATGGGCTGGACATAACGAACGTCTTAAAGATGGCCGATGGAATAAAGAAATTTGGAATTGGCGGCCATATGAAGCCAAAAGACCACGAGTAAGACCGCAAATGCGCTGGAGTAAGACCGCAAATGCGCTGGAGCGACGATATTAAAAGAACTGCAGGACCAATGTGGAAACGTCTCACAAACAACGGAGATGAATGGCGAGAATTAGGAGAGGCCTATATTCGGCAATCCGAATAGAGAGGACTTAAAAAAAACGGCCACTATGAGAGCAAAAAAAAATGTTTTCATTAAGTATTTAGCATGTGTAAATTGTATTTTATTTGTCTAGTGTCCCTTTATTTTTTTCAACATTTTCAACAAATTTTCAACATATGTTGAAAATTTTTTTACTTTTATGTGGAGGATACATAACCGATAACTTATGGCTTTAAACCAATAACATGATTTTCAATTTTATTTGATACTAAAAACGCCAATCCGAACTGGTGTCGGTGCGGGTTGCAGCGGTAATAGATATACTGTTCTTTTTTAAGCATAATGATGGTTACCGTTCATAGCATCTCTTGAATGGCTGCAATGTCTGTTCTATATTTTAGGAGTTGATCTGGGAACAACTTTATACAGCATTCTTACGTTCCAAGTACTAATCTTCAAGTAATTGTCGTTAGTTCGGCGTCTGAGTCGTCGTTTTCAACTCAGTTCGGCTTTTCTGTTTTGAGATTTCTAACAATAGGTTTTTACAGAATGAGAGAGTTAGTCTTATGCCCAACTCCAAACCTGGAGAATAGTATTATTACAAAAATGAATATTAAACTCACCTGGCTTCCGGCTTAACCGCGTCGATTTTAACTACACCGAACTTTCGACATCCTCTCTGATGTCTTCTTCAGGGTATCCGGTGTCTTGTCTCATGAGCCAGCAGATCTCTGCACTACTCACCGCACTACATATTTATATATATATATATATATATATATATATATATATATATATATATATATTCTTGTGATATTTAAAGTCTTGGTGCGCCAAGCAATAATTAGCTAATTAAATTTTTTGATTAATTAAAATTATTTAAATGATATGATTATGACTCTATCACAATTTTTAATTCTTTTATCTCAGGGTTAAATTCGTGCTTCAATATCTATGCTATTACATGTGAAAGGTAAGGTCCAGAGAATACCGGAATAATAAAAAACACATATGATCTAACACTATATATTGAAATAAAAATAATGAAATAATTCACACTCAAAAGTTTTCAATAAACAAATCTCATATAAGGATTCTCAAAATTTTGTTCTCCGTACGTGAACAATCAAAATTTATGGTACAAACAATATTAATTGAAATCTCAAAATTCCGAACTATTCTAACTCTCCTAATCAAAATATTTATATCCTTTCTAAATTAAGTGTAAAAATTGTGTTATCAATAAAAGAAAAAAAACTGCAGAAAACAAAATATCTCTCTCTGATGATGAGTGGTCCAGATCCTTGTTCCTTGTAGACTATATTATCTCCTCTCAACCGCTCCCTATGTAATCAGCAATCTTACACAGATTGTTGCAAGTATATCGTCCTTAATGATCTCCTTCAAAAGCACAAATCATTCAAATTATGATAGCCTTTCTCCTCTCGATAAACTGAATCTCTCGTTGGCCCGAGTGAAAAATGACTCTTGGAATATCTTCTCTTTACGATAAACTGAATCTCTCGTTGGCCTGAACAGTGACTCTTGGAATATAAGTAGAGAAATATGACTTACAATATTTTGCTGCTTCAGCTTTTGTCAGATACACTAACTCCATAAAAACTCACTAACATTCAACACTACTGCTTGCTACATTTCAGGAACCGCCAGAGAACAATCACTGTTCCTCTTACAGATTTGGAAAACCAACTCCTCTTTTCTCTCTCCTCAATCTCGCTAAACTTTTTCCTACATACTTATCCCACCTTTTTCAATCTCCGCCAATCAAAACTTGTCACAATTCCCCCATTTTTTCATTTCGATAACAAACAAATTTTTACCTATAATTATAAAATTTCCTAAAACTTATTTACAAATAATATTTTCTATAATTCTTAAAAACTAACAAAAAACCTCTTTCTAAAATCTCTTCTATTTGTCTCTAATCACTGCATTAATGTATTTTGGAAAACCCCGTTCAATTGTCTTTTTGTTTTCACTTAAAATTATGCGGGTCACTCAAGTATAACAAAGACATAATTTATGCAAAGCTTACATTTTGTTTAGTACAGGTAATTCAAGAAATTAATAACTCTCCTTCTTCGAAATGTTTGTTGGATATTATCCTACTTATCTGAATTATTTTAATGTTATTGAATTTTGAAATATTTTAAACAAACCAATATTTTTCTCGATTTTACATATCATAACAATATATATATATATATATATATATATATATATATATATATTAATATTAATATGATATTGTAATTTTGAAATATGATAAAACAATAATTAAATTAATTATGATCCAATTAGTCAATTGAAACAAAAAAAAATTTTAATGAATTTTATTACGAATATGAATAAATTTATTAACGACGCCAATTTCATAATTCATATGTTTTCCGATCTCAGGGTTCCTATTTGAGTTCATAAAATACCTTTACCTTCAATAGTGTTTAATAAGAAGAGGAGTAAAAGGAATGAATAAAAATTTTTTATTATTATTAAGAACACTCGAAGAGTGGTGGGTTTTTCGGTCAAAGTGGAGAAAAAAAAAGACAAAGAAGGTGGCTACTTCATCTATTTATTGAAGACATTTCGCTTTCTAATCAGAAAACATCATCAGTTCATCTAAAAAGAACAATATGAAAAACCAAATATCCATAGAAAGGTTATTATAAGTGTTTTACCTTAAAAAGATATGTAAAAAATATGTAAAGAGATGTTTATATACATGTACAATTACCACATGGTCTTTTGCTGTGCTAAGTTTGAGCTAATTTGTAAACTGTATTTAGTTCCAATAATTGTTTATACAACATAATCTTATAATGTCCATTGTCGTAAGCTTTTTTACATATTTAATATCATTGACTGCTACATATCTTTTTAAAGTAAAACACTTATAACTTTTCTATGGATGTCTTGCTTTTCATATTGTTCTTTTTAGATGAACTGATGATGTTTTCTGATTAGAAAGCGAAACGTCTTCAATACATAGATGAAGTAGCCACCTTCTTTGTCTTTTTTTTTTCTCCACTTTGACCGAAAAACCCACCACTCTTCGAGTGTTCCTTAATTTATATTGGATTGACGGTCGTACTCCTTTTCTCGATGCTTTCTATATATATATATATATATATATATATATATATATATATATATATATATATAGCGTTTCTAGTCTCTACGAAAAAAATCGTTTTGATACAGTATCTGCGTTGTGAACTTTCTCCTTAGCAAAAATAAGGGTCCTGTGGATATATGGATATTATTATGAGGTTTTTCTGTCTCACTTCATAATTTACCTTGGATAGAGAACTGTTCTCCTGTTAGTACACTATATTGATTTTCATACAGTATTTCGCATTATTAAAGATAATCCATAGGCAGCCGATGCAGTGTGCTGCATCAGCAGATGGGAACTTATAAGTGAGAACGCCTTTTAAAACTTTTGTTCTTTAAAACATGTATAGAAGGAAGAGGATATAGTTATTTTTGTAAAGTAAAGCCCAGAGAAACATTTTGTACGAAAGAATATAAGTGCCAAGAAGGAGAGGTACATTAAGAAGGAGATGACTACATGACGTCGAGGTTCGAGGAGAATTTGAGAGTGATGTAGGTATCTCTGTGGAGATATGTGGCAAATAGAAAAGGAGACTAGAAGTGAATTGTGGAAGAGGTCTAATTCCACCTTGGCTGTAGCTCCGATAATGATGACTAAGTTGCCACTATATTAAAGGCAAGTCACGAAGGCCCTACTAGGATACATCCTTATGAAACGACAGAAACATGATTTTCGGTGATCATAAACCGGTCGTAACATAAAAACAATACGAAAGCCTCGTTGCTTACTATCGGGAGCGTCGGTGGTGGGTATGAATATGAATAATAAATAACAGTTTGTCAAAAATAGAAGGAATACGGAATCTTACAAAACTGCAAAGATTAAGGAGCGCCAATAAATATCAACCAGAGATTTATAAAGGACTTACTTAAGAAATTACTTTTTAAACTTTGCCAAATTCGTAGGTAAACCAAACTATTAAAATTTACATCCTTACTTACCTAAAAAACTGTGTTTATTAATTACAGTTAAAAATGGGTACAAACAACAATAAACTAGCATTTAAATAAATTGCGGTCACGAGATCAGATAAAAATAGGCCATATTTAAAAAAAAGTAAATGAATTATTATTAAAAAATTGAACAATGAGTAATGAGGAGTATGGACCACAATTTTTTGACCGAAGAAGCTGTTTGGTTCGTAAGTTAAACACGTTATGCACACAGTAAATATATGAACTTTTGAATAAATAAATAATAATAAATGAAATAAATGAACACTGAATCGTAAAATACATTGTATACATATATTTTTAATCGTATTGTATATATATATATATATATATATATATATATATATATATATATATATATATATATATATATATAGCGATTTTTATTAAATTTTTTATGTATAGTCGGTAGCTCTGAAAATCGGTCGTAATCTATTTTTCATACCCCAAAGTGGTAAGAGTGGTCCACCTAAAACATTTTATTTTATTTTTTTGAGAAAATTTGGAATTTTGGAATGAGTATCATATCATTTAGCAGAATAAAATGGAAGATGTATGATAAACCAATTGGCTGAAGTACAACTGATTTATAATAGGCTTCCAAAAAAATTCTTCAGTCAAGAAATTTTAGAAAAAAGAATCCTTTAGTAAAGAAAAATATATTCACTAAAAGAATGTTCCTCAGATGGATCCAGACACAAAATATTAGTTTCAACCATAAGGCCATAGAAAAAGGTATTGGGAATCATTTTATCTTGGAATCAACTGGAAAAAAGAGCGTGTTTTTTTCTGTAACACAAAGCTTAAAATTTTGATGTGTTAAAATTGTAAGTTATCTCTTTTACTATAAGAAGGATAAATTGACACACCCAACAAATGCCTCTATTTTAACAAAGAAGCTTTTCAACTTAAGCCCAACAAAAACAAGTAGAAAATTTAATCTACATATATATATATATATATATATATATATATATATATATATATATATATATATATATATTTCAAATGATTTTTTCGACCGTACTGTTTTAAATATTGATTTAGAGTATCAGCAATCGGTCAGGAAATAAAACTCTATTTGTTCAGTCTCAATATTTCGTCACGATTTTGTGACTTCTTCAGGAGAAAACTGTAAATTTATTAGAATAATTAATGATTATATGTAAACAAAATGAATATTTTAATACTTACAACTATAAGAATGAAAATTTAAATTTTTCTGGCATATCTAAATAAATGACATATTTTTGTTTGATTTTATTAAGGAGTTATGGTAACCGCAATATGTTATAGAGTGAATTCCCGTTGTATTATTAATTATTATTATTAATTCCATCTGAATAATGTTTTTATTTCTGAGCCTTCAGAAGTATTGTGGACTGTATTCCTTGTATAAAAAATATTTATTCTGACTTTTAACACCTTTATTATAATAATTTTATAAGAACTTAAAATTAACAAAACCCAAAAAATAATGTCTTATTTCTCCTTGACAGCTACGCGCCGTCGTTGTCGCTAGCATTCGATGCATGCGCCCTGTGGTCCGTGCAGGGACGGCTCTTGCACTGTTGACTGCTGAACATGCCGCCCCCCTTGAAAGGCTTAAGTGATGCCTTTCAAACAACGCTTCTTGTAAACCATAACCATTATTGTTCATCCATTGGCAGGACGGCTAACTTTACACAAGGCCTTTTGAATTCACCTTTAGAAGTACGCACAGTCACAACCCGCACAACATTATCTGTCCCAGCATGTAGTTGCAATATTCTACCCAATTCCCATTTAGTAGGAGGAAGACCATCCTCTTGAATAATAACCAATGATCCAATTTTCACGTTGTCAGCTGCTGTTCTCCATTTGGTTCGCTGCTGAAGTGAAGAGAGGTACTCACGTGACCAGCGTACCCAAAAACTCTGAATTATCTGAGTCAGGTGATGATACCGTTTCAACTTATTCGGATTTATTTCAGTTAGCTCTTCTTGTGGCAGTGCTACAAGTGGTGCTCCAATTAGAAAATGTCCAGGGGTGAGTACACCAAGGTCTTCTGGACTTTCTGACAGAGGTAATAAAGGACGGGAATTTAGGAGAGACTCAATTTGCGTCAACAAAGTATACATTTCGTCATATGTAAATTTATTATTACACATTACCCTTCGTATATGAAACTTTACCGATTTTACAGTTGATTCCCAGATGCCACCAAAATGTGGTGAGTGAGCTGGAATAAAATGCCAATGAATCTTATGTTCCGAAAAATAATCTAAAAAATTTGATTTTACCGTTGCATCATTCATAAATGAATATAACTCCTGCAAATGATTATTTGCCCCAACGAAGTTAGTTCCATTATCAGAATACATATTTTTACATAGACCTCTTCTAGCAATGAAACGTTTAAATGAATTTAAGAATGAATTAGTACTTAAATCATATACAAGTTCAATATGTGTCGCCCTTGTTGTAAACATGTAAAAATACATATATAGCATTTAACTACTTTACAATTCCGTAAATAGCTTGTTTTCAATTCAAAGGGACCCCCATAATCTACACCACAATTATAAAATGGCCTTGTAGGCAGAAGTCTAGATTTAGGTAAATCTCCCATAAGAGGTACAAGCAATGTAGGTTTGACACGAAAGCAAGTAACACATTTATGCAGAATGTGCCTAACCGTGCTACGTCCAGATAATAACCAAAATTTTAAACGAATTATTGATAGCAATGCTTGTGGACCTGCATGCAAGTATTTATGATGATACGATATCACTATAAGTTTAGTTAATACATGACCGTTCGGGAGTATGATTGGATGCTTCTGGTCAAAAGACAATTCTGACTTTTGAAGACGTCCACCAACTCGTAATAGTCCTGTATCATCAAGAAAAGGATTTAATGATAAGATTTTACTCGATTTATGTATTGGTTTTGATTTTTTTATTGTTTGTATTTCCTGATGAAATACTTCATTTTGTGCCATATATACCAAACAGAAAAAACTTCTTTCTTTTTCATCTACAGTAAAAGGACCCGTTGTCTTATTATTAGATGATTTACAATTGGTGACAAACCGAAGTATATATGCAAAAACACGCTGCAATTTAGCTAAGCTGGAAAATCGGTTCCAAATTTCAGCAAATTGCACAGTTGATATAAATGTTTGAATTACCTTCTGGTCAGGTATGATAGAAATGTGTGAATTTGACAAAGCCTTAGTAGGCCAAGACAATTTATGAGAAGCTAACCATGGTGGCCCATTCCACCACAATTTTGAAGTGTTTGATAACTTTGGTTCATATCCGCGCGTAATTATGTCGGCTGGGTTATCATGCGAGTCAACATGATGCCAGCTATATCCATTAGAAAGCCTTTGTATTTCCGACACCCTATTTCCAACGAAGGTTTTCCATTGTGACGGTTCACCCAAAATCCAATGAAGAGTTATCATTGAATCAGACCAAAAATGTACCTCATCAAAGCTAACACCTATTGTTGCGATAACCGCCGATGCCAATTTGGCAGCCAATAAAGCACCACACAATTCCAATCTAGGCAAAGATATTGTTTTTAAGGGTGCTACCCTTGATTTCGCACATAATAAATGAACTAAGCAAGAACCACCTTGATCCAGTGACCGAATGTAGAGTGCTGCGCCATAAGCAGACTCTGAAGCGTCACTGAAACAATGTAATTGTCTATTAATTGGATTAGAACACAAAACTTGCCTGCTAATGTGAGTTTTCTCCAAATCTGCAATTGATTCCCTAAACTGGTTCCAAGCTGTGTGTAAATCTAAAGGTAAAGACTCATCCCAATTTAATTTTAATTGCCATAGTGATTGCATTATTAATTTAGCTTTAATTATAACTGGCCCTACTAGTCCAAGAGGATCAAATATCTGTGAAACTAAAGACAGAACTGTTCTTTTGCTAACCTTTGTGTAATTAGAAAAATTGATTTTATATTGAAGCGAATCTATCTTTGAGTTCCAATAAAGCCCTAATGTTTTTGTTGTAACATCATCTGCAAGATAATGTTCAATGTCTCCCTTTATTTGAATATCCTCATCAAAAATTTCAGGTTTGTTTGATACCCATTTTCTAAGTGAAAATCCTGCTGTGCACAAAATATTATTTAATTCATCCTTTAATGATTTTACTTCTTCAATTGAACTCCCTCCTGTAAGCAAATCATCAACATAAAAATCCTTTAAAATCACCTGGGAAGCTAGAGGCAGGTTCAATTGATTCTCATGAGCTAATTGTTGTAAGCTTCTTATAGCCAAAAATGCTGCTGGAGCGGTCCCATATGTTAGCGTTTTCAGCTTGTATGTCTCAATTGGTTGCTCATCCGAAAACCTCCATAATATTTGTTGTAGTTTTTGCTGAGTTTTGCAAACAAAAACCTGTCGATACATCTTTTCGATGTCTGAAGCTATAACTACATTATGTTTTCGAAAACGAAGAAGAATGCACATTAAATCATCTTGTAATTTTGGTCCGACCATTAGAACATCATTTAATGACAAACCACTGTCAGTTCTAGCTGACCCATCAAACACTACCCTTAATTTTGTAGTTAAAGACGTTTCTTTTAAAACTCCATGATGTGGAAGATAGTAGTTGGGTGTTTCTGAATTGAAGTCAGTTTTATCTTCAACCTTTGACATGTGACCCAACTGGATATATTCCTGCATAAACTCATGGTATTTAATTTTCATTTCCAAATTTTTATTTAATTTATTTTCCAATAATTCAAATCTTTTTAGTGCATTACTATAAGAATCTCCTAAGTCAGAAATGTTTGACCTTGTTGGTAATTTAACAACAAAATGACCGTATTCATTTTTAATCGTGCTAGCTTCAAACAACTCTTGACAATAAATGTCCTCCTTGGATATAACCTTTTTTGCACCAAATTCTTCTATTAACCAAAATTTTTCAATTTGGTTTTCCAAAACATTAGACGAAAAATTACATACCACTGAATTGTTGCTAACCTTAATTGATTGACTAACTGGCCCTGAAATAACCCATCCCAACTTAGTTTTTTGGAGAATTGGTTGATCTTTGCCAAGTTTTATCTGACCCACACATAATAATTGCCAAAAAACTGATGCTCCCAGTAATACATCAATTTGTTTTGAAACCCCAAATGTTTCATCTGCAAGTACAATATTTTTAGGAATATTTATAAAATCCAAGTTTAAATCCGAAGTTGGTAAATTGTCAGAAATTTTATCAATTACCAATAAAAATGCATTTGTTTGATAATTGCTAAATTTTGATAAAAGTGTCCCATTTAATGCCTGGGAAATGTTTGTTATACCTTGACCTAAACCTTTAACCGGAATGTGTACCTTATCTGCCCGTAATTGTAATTTTTCAAAAAATGAACGTGATATAAAATTTGACTGTGAACCTGAGTCCAATAAAACTCTACATTCATGCAAAATTCCATATTTGTCTTGCATATATACTAAGGCCGTTGAAAGTAAAATATCAGTTTTTAATCTGTATGATATACCTTGCTTAGAATGATTTAAAAAATTAATTGAATCCTGACCTATATCACCCGAATGTGATTCTAAAAAACATGTCTGACCTATATCACCCGAATGTGATTCCAAAAAACCTGTCTGACCCAAAAAGTTTAATTGAGATGTACCTTCCATTGAATTATTATGGAATGCACCTTGTCCCTGAATATGTACTTCCTTTCCCTGATTAGATATGCCATTTCCCTGTGTGTGTGTTTCTTTCTGGGTAGATATACCACAAATTTGTGATTCAACCTTTGATCCGTTGAGTTGAGTTGCATTTGTTTGTAAATGAGAATTGTTTATAAATTTACCATCCATATGTAAAAGAGTATTGTGTCGTTTTCCACAAAGTTTACAACCTCCCCATGTACAATGTTGTACTAAGTGTCCATCCTTTAGACAGTTCCAACATGCTTTTGATTTTGTTACCTCTTGTCTTCTAGCTGACACTGATAAATTATGAAATTTTTTACATGAATAAAAATAGTGCGGTAAATTACAAAGTGCACATTGTTTGGACGTTGCAATGAATGACTTTGATAATGTCATTTTTTGCACCCTTTTTTTTGTTTCCTTTGATATTTGCTCTATATCTTGTTTATCCCCTTCTGAATTTTGTAAGTGTTGTACTTTATGATCTATAAATGCTAAGAATTCCTGTATTGTAGAAAATTCGTTAACTGGACCCTTTTCTTGCCATTCCTTATTTGTGTAATAATCAAGCTTTTTCTCTATGGTACAAAGTAAAAGAACATCCCAATGTTCAACTGGATAACCTAACATACCTAGTGACTTTAAATTTCTTTTTATACAACCTGACAATTTCTTTAATTCTAAACTATTTACCTGAGTTATTTTTGGATATTCATATATAGCTTCAATATGACCACGTGCAATAAGTTTTTTCTTTTCATATGTTTCAGATAAAAGTTGCCATGCAATAGTAAAATTTTTGCTAGTAGTTTTTAGCTGCTCCAGTTCATCCTGGGCATCCCCTATCAAAGCCCTTTTTAAATAGTGAAGCTTGTCAACATCATTTAAATCAGAATTTTCTATGACCATACTAGTAAAACTATCTCTAAATTCTAACCAATGTTGATAACAACCATTAAAAGTTGGAACCTCCAGTGGTGGTAACCGTACATTTTTTAAGCTATTTCGATCTAAACTAGTATTGTGACCTGAGTTTGCTATAGTATCGTTTAAATTAACTTCATTCTTTAATATAATTTCTGCAGAGGCTATTAGTTTAAAATATGCATCCTGAAAATCTAACCTTTCTTGTAATTGTTCCTCTGATGTGTCTAATAAGTCAATTTCACTTTGTATTTGATCAAAATCATTCCACCATTCTTTGCATTTGTCAACCCTAACTTGTAATTCTACTATTTTATCGTGAGTAAAACTGCTTATAAATGAATCAAATTTTGTAATTTGTGCCTTAAAGATACCACGCTTTCTTTTTAAAATTGTTAACTGATCCATTACATCGACTATGTATAATATTAATAAAGTTTAAAGCTTGCTATTAATAAATCCTAACAAACCGAAATTATAATAACCTTGTGACACAAATTAATATCTCTTTTATTCCAGGATAGGTATTATAGGAATGAAAAATGTGTACTCACCACATACCATGCCATATAAACTTTTTCACTTGCCGATAAAAAATACACTAACTTGTTGCTTGTTGATAAAATCCGTTCGAATGACCATGAATAATGTTTTTATTTCTGAGCCTTCAGAAGTATTGTGGACTGTATTCCTTGTATAAAAAATATTTATTCTGACTTTTAACACCTTTATTATAATAATTTTATAAGAACTTAAAATTAACAAAACCCAAAAAATAATGTCTTATTTCTCCTTGACAGCTACGCGCCGTCGTTGTCGCTAGCATTCGATGCATGCGCCCTGTGGTCCGTGCAGGACGGCTCTTGCACTGTTGACTGCTGAACACCATCTTTCCACTTTATAAAATGAATAATACTGTCATAGTAATTGTTTATTTTAACCTACTCGCTGAAAATTGTACAACGGGAATTCACTCTATAACATATTGCGGTTACCATAACTCCTTAATAAAATCAAACAAAAATATGTCATTTATTTAGATATGCCAGAAAAATTTAAATTTTCATTCTTATAGTTGTAAGTATTAAAATATTCATTTTGTTTACATATAATCATTAATTATTCTAATAAATTTACAGTTTTCTCCTGAAGAAGTCACAAAATCGTGACGAAATATTGAGACTGAACAAATAGAGTTTTATTTCCTGACCGATTGCTGATACTCTAAATCAATATATATATATATACATATATAATTTTATTAAGAAACCAAAAGCATATATATATATATATATATATATATATATATATATATATATATTATCATCATCATCACTGGCTCGACAACCCTTTTTGGGTCTTGGCCTGTTCCAGGATTCTTCTCCATTCTGATCTGTTTCGTGCTTTTTTTCTCCAGATTTGTATTTTTAAGGTTGTTATATCAATATATATATATATATATATATATATATATATATATATATATATATATATTGTATATATATATATATATGTATATATATATATATATGTATATATATGTATATATATATATATATATATATATATATATATATATATATATATATATATATATATATATATAAATATATATATGCTTTTGGTTTCTTAATAAAATTATATAAAAAAGTAAATACATATTTTTTTTTGCCGGTGAGTAAAGCTACTCACTGAAAGAAAGTTTGAGAAGCTTTGTGGTAACAGCCAAGCAATGCAAGCAGAGATCTCCAAAGTTCAAAATTGTAGGTTCTTTAAATACAATTTATTTGAGACTAGGCTGTCAATGTCTTTTTGAGGGGCACCATATTTGGAAAGTTAAAAGCAGCAACACATTGGCAATTTTACTTTCGATAAGAAATAGTTTTCTTTGGGCAAAGATCAACTTAGTAGAACAGTAGCTGAACCAGAAGAAGTTGGAACCATAGAAGAAGTTTAAAATTATAAATACATTTTTTTTTAACTTTCCAGAGACATTCACAAGGAGATTAAAGTGGATTAAAAATATTTAACCTTACGAAAATATAATCTGTGTGTTGTAGATATTGACAGATTATGGTATGATTTTGTTCTGTTACAAAATGTTATGTTTTTATATAGCAGTACACTCAGATGTAAAAAAAACGCAAAGGAAAAAATTTTGGTCAAATTTAAATTATTTAATTTTTTTTTTATTTTTAGCCCTATTTTGATGATTTTTAGGATTTTAGATTTTTAGTAAGAACGAAAACAGGATACCAAATGGAAGAAATACAACTTAAAATTATCTGCTGTACGGATGACGCAATACTAATTTCTAAAAGTAAAGATTATTTACAATTTATGGTACTCTAATTTAATATAACCGCCAGAAAATGTAACATGTTAATTTCCCCACAAAATGGTTATAACATCAAATCTACTAAGATGTAAATTGGAGGTGGGTCTCAGTTATTAGAACAAGTGGTGGCGTTTAAATATCTAGGCATTACACTATCTAGCTACGGTAAGATCGAAACCGAAATACGAAAATAAAATTGTCTGATGATAAATATAGGTCATTCAACGCGTCTCATGACTGGAACATATCGAAAAAACTACTGTGACGAAATTCGTAGATAACCAGCTAATTTTTTTCAGGATACTTTCATTAACAGCAGCAAAAACAACTTTTCATATTGTCTTATGGAACTTGTTTTCCGATTTTCTTGTTTGACGGGTGAAATTTTTCGGCAAAATTAGAGGAAAAACGCCTCAGAACCAAAAAAAGTCGCAGAGAGAAAAATTGTCAGATTTGGCTTAATGAAGCTATAGGTAAAATAGATTTACAAAAGTACTGTGATTTTAAGCTTATAAACATTTAAAATAACTCAGTCGCATCAACAAATTGAAAGGATAATTTTTTAAATCTAAATGTTGGCATTTTTACACAAACTTAAAAAATAAAATGTCCTACGACCTTTAGAACCCGAGTTAGCCCTTTTTTATTTCTCGATTTTACTATTTCAAAAACATAATTCATAAATTCAAATTTATAAAAGTCGCGATATCTCCACTTCTAATCAACGAAAATTGATGTTTTTTAATTTTTTTGTACCTAGCTGCATAGATTATCAAAATTCAATTAAATAATCAGTGAATTATTCATTTAACCGAGTAAGTTGTTTAACCAATTTAAAATAAATATTTATTTTACAATTTCTTTTTAACATTTAAGATTTTTTACAATATGTTTCACAATAAAAACAATAAGTAAAATTGTTTGTCTTTACAATGTCAGAGAGATGTAAGGTCCAGTGACTAAAGCATCAGAACACAAATATTGGCTTGTTTATCGGTGGAATGCGCACATACACAGATACGCGAACACAAAAACTAAAAGCGGCACAGATCAGGTCCAAGGTATCATATCGCTTCAATCTCTTCACTCGTTGGTTGTGGAGAAGATTGTATGCCAGGGTGTTACTATGCACGCACAACCTGTTTTGATATTGTTCAGAAATTCTTTTGCACTCTTCGGAGACTGTTAGTACCTGCAGATCTCTATCTAGGGCGCTATTCTGGATATACCAAGATGCATTAGCGATTGTTCTTAGAGTTTTATATTAAAATCTTTGTATTTTCATAACATTAGATTTGCTAGCTGATCCCCAAAGCTGCGAACTATATCACCAAACGGGTTTAATTATAACTTTGTATACCATCAGCTTGTTGTCGATGGATAGGTGTGAGTTTTTTCCCAGCATCTAGTAAGGTTTTCTGTATAAAATTCATAGCTGTAGTCTTTTCGTCCATATTATGTTTGGTCCATGTTAATCGTTTGTCCACATGAATTCCTAGATATCTTACGTCATCCTTTTGGAGTAAAGGATGTCCATCGAGGTTAACTTGTGGACGTATAAGTACCTCTTCTTAGAGTAAATGTAATATGTGTGAATTTTGAGGGATTTACTTTAATTCTCCAAAGTTTAAACCATTCATTAGTTTTGTTTAGATGTAGTTGCAATATGTCTGATGCTATTACTGGATTACTATGAGATGTTAGGAAGGCAGTATCATCTACAAATGTTGTAAGCGTAAGGGTATTGCTTGTTGGTAAATCAGCCGTATATATCACGTATACGATCGGTCCGACCACATTACCCTGAGGTACACTAGATATGATGTGGTAGAGTTTTGTAAAGGCTTCACTATATATTTTAAAAATAAATTTTACAAAACAATAAATAAATCATCATCCAGCTTTCTGCGTCGAAAGTTGGACATATGCCTCCCATAATTTCTTTCAGTTCTGTCAGTCTTGAGCTTCCTGCAGCCAATTCCCAGCAATTCTTTTGACGTCGTCTGTCTACCGTATAGGGGATCTACCTCTGCTTCCTCTGTGAGCTCGTGATCTCCACACTCTAAATTTTGGTTCCACCGCCCGTTATTCATTCTGGCTACTTCAGTCATGCTATATACTCTATGACACCTGTTTCGCCTGTCCTTCTTCTTATTTTTTCGTTTCTAACTTTCTCTGAGAGTCAATCCAAGTAGCGAGCCTTCCATTTGTCTTTGGACTACTCTGAGTTTGATTGCTGCAGCCTGGGTTAAGGAAGTGTTTCTGCGACGTAAGTCATGACTGGAAGCACACATTGGTCGACCGTCTTAGTTTTCAAATAATTTGGCATGCTGCTCTTGAAGATGTCTGATGGAGCTCCATATGCGTCCATGCTAAAGTGATTCTTCTTTGCAGTTCAGCAGTTTGGTTGTCCCTAGCAATTTGGATTTCATGACCTAAGTATTTATATTTATGAACTAATCCTATTTCGTTGCAGTCGACTTTTGGATTTTCGCTTTATACCAGATTTGTCATGTATTGTGTCTTTCCAAAATTTATGTTCAAACCAACTTCGTTACGGTATAGACGGCATTTAACTCCGTAAGCATGTAGAACTATAATACATAAATATTTAAGTTACATATCATTTCATAACCTTTTCAACTAATAATAAGAAGAAAGTAAAATTTTGCAAAATAAATATTTATTTTAAATTGTTACTAATTATCCGGTTAAATAAAAAATTCACAAATGCATTTTTCTGGTCTATGTCACGAGGTACCCCAAATTAAAACCGAAAACGAAAATCAATTTTCGTTGATTAGAAATGACATATTGCGACTTTCATAAATTTGAATTTATGAATTCAGTTTTTGAAATTGTAAAATCACTTCTCTTTTAAACGCTTTATCTTTGGCGCATCATACACTGCTCATTTTTGAATGACTCGTTCTTAAACTTTTTTTGTTTAAACTTTAACTTTTAATCTTACCAATGGTTCTTTTTAAATTGCTTATTGTTTATAAACAAAACCCAGTGATTTTTTGAAAAAATAGGGCTTACTCGGGTTTTAAGGGTCGGAGGACATTATGTTTAATTTTGAGTTCGTGTAAAAATGCTAACATGGCGAATTAAAAAAAATTAACTCCCTAAAAAATTGTACAATGTATTGCGTCTGAGAAATAATTTTTTCTAATCTGAAAATCACAGTACTATATATACTTTATAATCATTTAAATTATTCAATTTGATGAAGTAAGCCTTTTTCTTCAATTTGATGCTTTCAGAATTCATGTAAACCCAATAGTTTAAGCATAATTACGTTGTAGATAAAAGCCTTTTGGGATAAACGATTTCAATTTTGGAATAATTGTGAAGTGAAACTTCTTGCAATATTTAAAGCTGAAAATATGTTATATTGTACTTATTGTCACGTGAAATCAAAGTTTTTGTGGATTTTTAGAAAAGTTATTAATTATTTTCAAAGAATCTACTTTTGAAGCTATTTTTGCAATAATTAAGCAACAAATTAAAATTAACACTATGTTTTTTCAGTAAAAGTGTGTAACTTTTCCATATAATTTAACGGTCTTCACCTTTGGTATTTAAAATCAAATAGCGATCTTAAATTGTTCATATAGTGTATAAGTAAAAAAATGACTTTTAATTTTTTGCGTATTTTATTTATTTCATATTGTTATCACCAAATTTATCAAAAGCAGATCTTAGATACATGTATCAACGAGTGTCATGGGAAAATCGTTAGTTCTCTGGTCTATAAATTAAAATTGACTATTCGACCAATTAGTAAATACAATAACGGAGGATGGCAGTTTACTACTTGTTTCTTATATTATTTAATAAAACAAGGATTAATTTTTTTGTCTGCCTTATCAACCAAAATTCTGTTATTGGTCATGTGTTATGACAAATTTTTCCACATTTAAAGCTTAAATATGCAATGTAATGGAAATAATGCATTACCGCCAGTAAATTGCCAATAAAGCAACGGGAAATTTATTATCGATTACGGGATTAATTTGTCGAGATGCTGATGTAAAGCCGTCTTCGAATACATAATAATTGTATTATCCTCTCAATGGCTTTGTATTAAATATGCTTATTATATATTTAATTAAATCGTGAAATAGTAAGTGTATTAGTGTTGTTTATGTATTAGTATTTTGTAAATATTTGCTGGGTTTTACGTTTTTAGTTTACATAACTAGAATATCGTACGAATATTCCCGAGTATATTGTTTTTATTGGTCACTTCTGCCTACTAAAAAATTTTTTTTTGGGCGTTGAATTGTTTACTTCTTGTGTTTAGGGATGGTTCTTCCGATATATATTTTTTAAATTTTGGTACTTAATCAACAGTGAAAAGCTTTATCTTTTGTTGTATCTACAGTTTTCAACTTGATCAACCAAAGATTCTTTAGAGGGATGATAAAAGTTTAGGTTTCAATTTTAGACAAAACATATTGCGTATCATATTCTCATAGCAGTTGATCTTAATTTTTTGCGAAATTATTGTAATAAGGTACTTGTATTTAGGAGGTTAATACTACCGATATCGTAGCCTAGCTGATTAAGTACTATTGGACTTCGCAACTTGGTTCCAAAAACCTACAAACAATACCAAAAACTGCTACTGTCGCGATTACTTCTACCGGAGCAAAAACTGAACGTTTTTGAAATGATTCTTTGAGCGTCTCTTGATTTTCAATTTTTTAGCACGTTTAACCCACAATGTACTATGGTTCCATATACCTTAAGATACTAGTACAGATTGGAAGGCCTAAAATTGCATATTTTCAAAAAAAAAAAAAAAATTCTCAGCTTTATTAGATATGAATATAATTTTTGTTAATTTAATATAATTAGTTTTTCGACTTTTTCCCAAATTTCCGAAGTGGAAATTGAAACGTCAATAAACGTACTTTAACCTTTAATTGTGGCTTATTCCCATTTAAATAGTAATTCCCATTTTTGAATGAGTATAATCTGTGCCACTATCCATTGCAAAGGAAAGTAGTGCAGACTTAAAATAGCATTGAAGATCATTGTAATTATTCTGTAGCAATCATGGGTTAGTTCTTGAAGGACCTTACCTGTAATAAGATCATATCCTAGCGCCTTGTTGGGTTTTATCTCATTTTTTATTATCTGTTTTACTTCTTTAATGTTATATTGGAAGATTGGTAGTTCCATTTAATATGGAGCGTCGAGAAAAAAATGAAGTGGTTCTTCTTGTTCTACAGGCACTTCTCTGGTAAATGAACTAAATACTTTCGAAAGATGTTCTGCGAATGTCTCGGATTTCTCTCGGTATTTTTTAAAGGAGTTATGGCGTCTTGCGGCCCTTTTAATTTTCTCGTCGCTTTCTATAAAGAATAGTTTGTATCTTTGAACGGCGTCAGGTTTTCTATATAAGTTTGGATTCCTTTATTTTTTTCTTTTTATAACAGATTTTTAAGTCTTCTGGCAATTCTAGCAGTAGTTAGATATTGTACAGCATTTTCAATTTGTATTTCTGTTTTGAGTGGCAAGTTCATTGATATTTGTTCTGTAAGTGCACTTCGAAATATGTTCCAGTTTGTTAGGTTATTGGTTAGGACTAGAGGCTTACTAAGTATGACTTTGTAGTCTAGGTCAATTAAAATGGGAGAGTGGTCTGACGAAAGGTCCCAACATGATTTTATTGCGCAGTAATTAAGAGATATACACACATATATCACACAGAAATCTAAGAGATCGAGTGTTTTATTTGGATCTGTAGACCAATACGTTGGTTCTCCTGTAGATATACATTGTAGATTGTTTCCCATTATTGATTTCAAGAGTTGTCTACCCCTTGTTGTGATTACCCTAGAGCCCCAGTGGTGATGTTTGCAGTTAAAGTCTCCTCCTGCTATGAATTTGTGTCCAAGAGACTAAAGTAGGTATTAAAGTTGTTTTCGTTAATGGATTGGCCAGGAGGACAGTAGACTGCAGATAAGATATGATTGAAGGTACTTTTCACTGAACTTATTTAACTCATGATGTTTTATATTTGATTTGATGATGATAGCTGTGATACCGTATGCTTTGTCATTTGGATGTTTTGTGTAGTGAACAATGTATTTTGGAATTTAAATATTATTTTTGTCTGTTAGATGAGCTTCTGATATGAGCATAACATAAATTTTCTTCTCGTCGAGAAAAATGTTGATTTCTTGATATGCTTCGTTAGGCCATTTGAGTTCCAGACAGCTATTTTAAGTCTGTTTTGTATTAGTGCATTTTGGAAATCATAGTTTTAAGGAGATTAAGCATAGTGTCCATTCTCTTCATTAGTTTTGCCATCAGGTTCTGCCATCATCATTTTCTTTGAAGAATTTAAGTGTATAATATAAATCTTATATTTAGTAACGATGGATGTGTCGTGTTCTTTGCGGGTACATATGCGAAATATTTATAGGGAGAGACAGAAAAGTAAATATGCAATAGCGTAGATACGTGTTATCACCCACAAAACAAACTAAAAATAAAAACTAAAAAACATAAATTTTTAAAGTTTGCCGTATTCTAAACAAAATCGTTACTTATACAATATGTTAGCTTTTGCTTTATCAAAGATAGTGCTGAAAGTTACTTGAATCATGAAATAAATTTAAACAAACGTTCAGTTCAGTAACGGAAATCCAGTTTTATTGCCTGTTCATATAAACGTTACAAGCAAACATTTTTATGTTTGTTTGCGTTTCCTGTATGTGTTCGAAATGCTTATCAAAATTAGAAACAAACACACTGGTTTCCCTTATTTCAAGAGCAATTGCTTAGTAGTTTTAAAGAAATATAGTACAGTAGTCTACAGATATTGATAAAATCATTTAAATAGATAAAAGACGACGAAAGATTTTACCAGAAAAGTAGGAAAGTTAAATATTATGTTTATATGGGATTAGCCACATTTGATTGTAATGAAAATTACATTTTTAATTATTACTTGAAATTTCGATTTCCACTTCGGAAATCGTGTTCAAAAAATATTATTTTAAAATAATGAGTTGTTATAACACAAGTTGTTTGCGGGTTTGAACCGCCAAACAACTTGGTTTCACTTACAAGTGTGTATACAATCTTCCTCTAGTGTCGACTCCACTATTGAAGGTTGGCTATAACCATTGCAAATTCGACTCTAACTGCTGCTTTTCTTAAAAGCGTCTATGTGTTCAACCCGGTCCAGTCGCGAATGTTTTTCAGCTAGGATATTTGTCGTCTCCCAGGACCCCTTTTTCTTTAGATTTTACTCTTCATAATCTGCTGCAACAACTACAACAGTATTTTTCATTTCTAAGTATGTGCCCCAAATTATGCTGTCTTTCTCCTTTGAGAAAGACACCCTAAGACCACCTAATGGTGGTCAAAAGGTCTCTGTCTCTTCCCATTCTGTGCAAAAATATTTCGTTCGTAATATGATGGCATTTTTAAAATTTTTTTAAAAATCCACATCTCAAAAACTTCCAGCTTTCTCATTAAGTCAACATTAACAGTCCAAGTTTCGGTACCATAAAGAAGAATGGAGTGGATAAAACATTTTACCATCCGATATCGGATTTGCAGATCGAGTCTTTGGTTACTCAGAAATTTTCTCATCGTCAAAAAGCTTCTATTGATTTCTCTATTCTTGATCGAATTTCTGATTTTGGAGTTATATCTTCAATAATCCAGACTTCTAAGTAGGTACTTCATTTTGTTCACTTGTTCAATATGTTTATTTTTTATCTGGATTCTTGTTATGACTTTACCCCTCTTACTGATAACCATGGTTTTTGTTTTCTTTATGTTATTTGTTTAACCAAACCAGTATCAAAAATTGTGTTGAGTAGCGTCTGCAGGTCTTTCTCACTTTCAGCGATTATGACTGTATCGTGAGCTGTATCTTGATTTGATTTTTTATATAAGAGGTTAGTTATTGCGCTTAAATTGTCTTCATCTATAAGTTTAATCAGCTCGATGTGAACTTTATCTATCCCAGGGGCTCTGCCAGATTTTGAGTTGTTTATGCACGTTGGACTTGGTCCATGAAAAGATCTTCAATATATTTAGTCCATACTTGTTTTATTTCAATTGGGTTATTAATAGGTTTATTGTTTTTGTCAATTAATCGGTTTGGTGTGTTTGTTCGTGATGTTCCAGATAATTATCTGTCTTTTTTATGTGGATTATAATGATCATGTTTTTTCTGCAATTCCTCCACTTCCTTTCATGTTTCTATTATCCACTTTTCCTTAGCTCTATTATTTTGTTCCTTATTATTTTATGTTTTTCTCTGGGTCTTTATTTCTATATTTTCTTCTTTGTTCCATGATTTCTTGTGTCATCCAAGGTCTTTGGCTTTCCTCTTTCTTTTGTAAAGTTTTGTTCTGTGTCTTTATAACAGAATCTTTAATTTTGCTCCTCATGATGTTCACATTCTTAGTGTTTTTCGTTTCTAATGTTTGTAACCTCGGAAACCTTTTTTGGATGGTGCTAGAAAGGTCACCAATGGAGACACTGCGGACAGCAGTCAGATGGTTGGTGAAGAGCGAGTCGTGGGTTCGAAACTAGCTTTTGGATCCGGGAATGGGTCCAACGGACGAAATAAGTAAAGATATTACAGGATAAGACGTATTAGAAAAGAAGAAAAGAAAGAAAATTGCCAAAGATAAGATAAGATAGGAACAGAGCGCCACTTAATTTTTTGGGGTTTAAGGAGAAAATTAAGAAACCTTAGAAAAGAAAAAAGATAAGGAAAAATATTTTGGAGACCAAATCCAAGGAAAGATACCAACAGTTAATTATTAAATAAATTTGGTCAACACACGATATAAACAAATAATAAATATACTTACCTAAGAAACTTAATCCGCCTGATCTTTCTTCTGGTCGAAGGTATAGTAATAATTGAATGTAAAAAGCAAATATTCAGAGTTATTGTTATATCAGGATACTTGTTAGGAGTCGACAAATAAAATTCATACATAAAACAAAAACAATATATTCAACAACACAATGATGTAGGCGGCTGAATGTACACTCAAGTAATAAAAATACACCATCAATTATTAAATGGTGGTATACATATAAAAAATAAACAGTATTATGATTGATAAATATGTACCTTTACAAATACAATATAATGGAATCATACACAAATTAAATTATCAGCGAAGAGAGTCTGATGCTATATAAAAATATTCAACTAAAGTTGATTAAAGAAAGTTTCTCCTTGCTGTTTAATGGGCATATCTCGAGATACTGGGTATAGTAAATAAAAAAAAAACGAATAACAAAGAACACAAAGTTAATTAAAGTTAAATTCACAGAATACAAAAAGATTACAGAAATAAAAATTTAACCAACCTGCACTGGTTAAGTTTTTATCTGTTCGCACTGTTGTTGATTACCCAGATAATTGAAGATAATATGATACCATAACCATACCATATTATTCGCACAGATAATTGGAGATAATGTGATTACTTACAGTAAATCTTGATGACTGCTACACAGCACTGAAGCTATTACTATACTTGTATCAAGCACTGAAGTTATTTTTATTAAAAGGTACTTTATACCAGTACTTTAGACATAATCTAATATGATATTAGATTAAAAGAACTCAAATATATAAGTGTATACACACTTAGAACGAAAATGCACGGAGAGCAGAGACGGTAAGATATTCTCCTTACGCAAAGACTGTCCTGCCAGAAGTAATGTTCCTCTCAAAATTTCACAAGCTTCTCCCAAAAATAAGGTGTTATATCCCCCACTTAAAAATGACAGGCCAGCCTGGATGGATTTCTAAGAAGGTAAAAAGATTCTAACGATATCGAAAATAACGGTACTCTTCTAGCTAGGAACGTGATGAGAGATAGATCCTTTCGGATTAAGTTCTCTCAGAAAAATTACTATAGACGTGCTTTCGACGATATTTAACAAATCTATCAAAAGAAACAGACGCGAAACCGGAAAGAGATTAACTAAGGATTAACCAAAATAATAAGTCGGACCTTCCGTCTTTTGAGTTCCTAATGGTAACCCGACTACCCGCGTATATATTTGCAATTACGGCCATCCCTTATCAGCAACGGAGGTAAGGGGATTAGAAATAATTTAATATATTAACTATATAAAAAAATGTTACATGTTAATCTTTTCATTTCTTGATTTATACAAGTTGAAGCCCTAGAAAGTATTTTCTTTATCTTGAGCAACTGTGTATTCACCTTAGAACTGTTGGATTTTGTTATCATTTTTACAATCAGTTTAATTTTTGAGACAAGGAGCTTATGACCTGATGGGACATCTACTCCAGGTATCCATGATCATAATCGCCAGGCTTTCTTCTTGACAAAATTGAGCCAGTCTGTCGCCTCTAGCATTTCATGTTCCTAAACCATAATTACCTATTATATTGTCCACTCAGCATTTTCCTATCTTTGCATTTAAATCGCCCATTATTATTGTACTTTCTTCCTGGTGTATTGTAAAAGTTGTTTGAGTTGTTCATAAAAATGTTCTATGTCAGCTTCTAATTTATCTGGAGTTGGAGAACACACATGCACTATATTAATTCGCTGGCTTAAGTATGTGTACGTAATTGTATACAATGGACAATGGTAAATACTGATAAATTAAATTAAATAAAGATAAATATGAAAATAAATATTAGGTGTCTCAAAATTCACAAAAAATTTGAATTTCCGCCATTTGTGCCGTTAAGTGTCAACAACAACAAAACAAAAACTGTTTGACAGCTGACAGTTAGGGTTAGTAAAAATGTTCATTGTTGAACAATATTTTAAAAATAATGAAAGTTTGGTGGTCACAGTTCAAAAATTTCGTACAAAATATGGCCGGAATATTGATTTAACATCGGCAATTTTAAAGAGAGTAACTGAAAAATTTAAGGAGGCTGGATCAATTGATAACGTTATACACACTAGCAACAGATGAGGCAACAGCGCGTTGTGCGAAATAAAAGTGTTAAACATTTTTACCAGTGTTTATTCCGATTTTTGAGGTAATAGTGAGAAATAAAATCCAAACTATACGTGAAAAAGTGTATGAGGACATAAACTCTCTGCAGTGCAAAGAAAATTGGCAAAAAGTGACCTGTAAGTAAGTTTTAAAACATTTTATTGTATTCAAAACAAAACGACATTTAGAAATTCCAGTTCTTTTAATAACAGATAAGAAGACAAGTCTTGATCAAATTGAATGCGACGTTGCCGGTTATCCAAAAAGTTTCAAAAATCCAAGAAAGGAAATCCGCTAATTAATAATATTAACTAAATAAACAAAATTTAGAAGAAATAAAATATTTAATAAATTTAAATTTCATACTCAATTATTGCTTGAGAAGTTCTAGAGCTTCTGACGGGTTGACCGGAGAACTAGAACTTACCGCTTGCTATAATATAGAGTAAAAAATACATAAAAAAGAAATAAAAATGGATAGCGATGATGACTACACCTCAGAAGACAATAAAAAAAGAAGTCGAAAGGAAGATGATGAAGATATTTTCAACAAGAGCAAGAAACTTACCAGAACACCAACCAAACAACAGAAAGATGAAAACAAAATAGATCAGCTTTTAAAAATGATGCAAAATTTAACAGATCAAACAAAACATCTAACAACGGAGGTAAAAGGAATAAAAGAAGAACAACGAGAATATAGAAATGACCTCAGAGAATTAAAAAAAGAAATAAATGAATTCAAACAAAGTAACCAACAACTAAAAAAGGAAAATGATGAAATGAAGCAGGAACTAAAGATAGTGAAAATGAAGGTAGAACAGCTCGAGAAAGAGAGAAAGGCTAACAATGTTATTGTCCAGGGTCTACCGATGGATACAAATAACCCAAATGTAGTCAACGAGATTATGGCAAATTTCGTGGAAAAAGAATTAGGCATTAAAGTAGAAATAGAAGATGCTTATAAAATAGGCGACAAAACATGTCTTGTAAAACTAAAAAACAGAAATGAAAAAATTAAAATCATGAAGAACAAAAACAAACTAAGGGCATCAAAGCCAGAAATATACATCAATAACGATCTAACGCAAGAAGAGATGAAGATCCAACAAGAAATACGGAAAATTGCAAAATTTCAACAAGAAAAAGGTATGAACACCAGAGTAGGTTATCAAAAATTAAATATTGACGGGGCTATATGGAAATGGAACAAAGAGAAGAATGAACTGGAAAAGGCAAACCAAGACACGCCAAAAAACCGATAAAACAACAAATATCGTACACACAACAAAAAACGGAAACGAAAATGACAAAGGAAAAGGACATGAATAGATTAGATAAGATAAAACAGACGAGCAGGAAAAAATATAATAGAAAAATGAAAAAACGCGATGAACTAAAAATAAGTACGTGGAACATCAGAACAATGCTTGAACCAGGAAAAATGCAGGAGATTGTCTCAGAACTAGAAAGATACCAAATTGATATTGCAGTGATTCAAGAAATTAGATGGGCAGGTCAAGGAGAAATAAATAAAAAAAACTACACACTACAGTATTCGGGACATGGAAAACAAGGTCAATATGGAGTTGCTTTCATAATTATGGGAAAAATAAAAAATAACATTATGCAATTTAAACCAATAAATGAACGTATGGCTTACCTGAGAATTAACGCCAAACCATTTAATATATCAATCATAAACGTATATGCTCCAACTGAAAGTGCTGCTGCGGAGGAAAAAGACAAAATGTATGAGGAACTTGAACGAGAAATGGAGAATTTACCTAGAGAAGACACAATACTGGTAATGGGAGATTTTAACGCCCAAGTAGGTAAGGAAGACTACATTAACCAAGTAGCAGGTAAACACACATTACACGAAAAAACAAATGACAATGGTCAAAGATTATGTAACCTAGCAGCTAGTACCAATATGATTATCATTAGTACAAATTTCGAACATCCTAAATACCATAAAGTAACATGGATTTCCCCAGACCAAAAAACATGGTCCCAAATAGACCATATTCTGATTACAAGAAGGAAACAAACATCGGTTACGGACGTGAGAACTTACAGAGGTGCGCATGCAGACACAGATCATTTTATGGTGACTGCAAAGGTAAAACAAAAAGTCAAAAGAACTCTAAAAAACACGACAATGAAAGACAAATGGTACGTAGAAAAACTGAATGCTCCAGACATAAGGATTAAGTATGCTGATGACATGAACAAAAAACTAAAGGAACAGTGTAAATATACAAAGGATATAGAAACAGAATGGAGAAATTTAAAAAAATGTATAAATGAAACAGCGGATGTACACATAGGAATAAAAAGAAACAAAAAAAAACAAGAATGGTATAATGAAGAATGCCATAACATGATAAAAAAGAAGATAGAAATTAGACAAATGTGGATAAGAACAAATAGACAGGATTATAGGGAAGAATACAATAGAATAAGGAATGAATGTAAGAAAAAAATAAGGAAAATTAAACGTGCCTGGTTAGATGATAAGATAAAAGAAATAGAAAAAGAAAGTAAGAACAGAAACACAAAAGCATTTTATAAGAAAATTAGCGAGCAAAACAAAACTTTTAAAGGAAAGATAAAAGGCATAAAAGATAAAAATGGAAAAGTATCAGAAAATGATGAAGAGTATAAAGAAATCTGGACTCACTATTTTAAAGAATTATTAACAGAGCAAGAAGATCAAGACCTAAATGAAAACGTAGAAGAAGAGACAATGATGTTAGGAAACCAGCTAGAAAGACCAACAAAAGAGGAAGTTGAGGAGATTATAAATAGCAGCCGTAATGGTAAATCTTCAGGATCAGACGGGATCAATATGGAACTTATAAAATATGGTGGTGAAGAATTAAAAGAAAAACTGTACAATTTAATAAAAGACATATGGGACGAAGAAAAAATGCCGGAAGAATGGAACAAAGGACAAATTATCACGATTCATAAAAAAGGAGACCAACAAATGTGTAATAACTACAGAGGACTGACGCTATTAAACACAGCATATAAAATTATGTCGACCTTAATACATCGAAGACTGACCAACGCTATGACGAATATCATAGGACACTATCAATGCGGATTTATTAAGGGAAAGTCTACAACAGATGCCATACATACAGTTAAACAAATTATGGAAAAAGCTCATGGATATAAAATAGAAATTGAACTGCTTTTTATAGATTTTCAGCAAGCATTTGATACAATAAAAAGATCAAAATTAATGGTAGCTCTGAAAGAAATGGGAATACAAAACAAATTAAGACGATTAATAAAAATGACAATGAGTAGAACTGTAGTGAGTATAAAAACTCAAGTAGGAGACACAGAAGAATTTGTCATAAATAAAGGGGTTAGACAAGGAGATTCGTTATCAGCAACCCTGTTTAATCTTGCCCTGGAATACATCGTCAGGAAAATAAACAAAGGTACCCTTAGAACTAGAGAAGGACAAATAATAGCATACGCTGACGATATTGTGCTAATAACAAAAAATAGAAAAACAATGGAAAAAATGTTAAATGAAATGGTAACAGAAGGAAAAGTAATGGGATTAAAAATAAACCAAGAAAAAACAAAAATAATGAGATTTGATAAAAACTTCGAAAACAAAAAGGTTAGACTAGGCGAATACATTTTTGAAGAAGTCGAAAAATTTAAGTACTTGGGAATATTAATAACAAACAATGGAGAAAGAGAAACAGAAATCAAAGAAAGGATTATTACAGCAAATAAGACCTTCCATGCAAATAAGAAATTACTAAAAAATAAACTATTGAGTAAGAAATCGAAAATGAAGGTATACAAAACAATAATTCGACCGACGATGATGTATGCAGCCGAAACCCTCAGCATGACAAAAAAACAAGAGGAAAACCTTAGAATACAAGAAAGAAAAATACTAAGAGCAATACTGGGACCAATAAAAATAAATGAAAATGAATTTAGACAAAGAACGAACCTTGAGCTACTGGAAGAAATTAAGGAAGATATAGTGTGTAAAATAAAACAACAAAGAGCAAAATGGCTAGGACACGTATGGAGATCAGGATCAACTACGACGATATTCTCAATATTGGAATGGACACCAGCTGGCAAAAGAAGACGTGGAAGACCAAGATCTACATGGTTACAAGAAGTTGTAAATGATCTCAACAAGGCGGGCATACGACAGTGGAAAGGAAAAACCAGAGATAGGACACAAAGGAGAAAAATAACTGAGAAAATTAAATAAGGAACATGAGGACTGATCTACCTCAAAACATAGATCTAGAGAGCGTAAGCGGCGTAACCCCTAAAGGGGTGTTTAGCCACATATATATATATATATATATACACACTAGTCATCCAAAAACAAGCCGCTAAAATGTCAATATCTAAGAAGTGCGTGAGAGTGTTTGTTAGAGTTCACGAACATCAATCGAGCGTCGGGGACAAAATGTAAGTTTCAAGAAGCTTTCTACATCGTATACTCACTAAACACCTGCATCTCAATGCTTACAAAGTTCAATTGACGCAAGGACTGAAGCCTAATGACCATGCACAGCGAACGAGAGTTCGTTGAATGGATTATTGAACATCAAAAAGTGGTTGCTAATTTTTGGAACAAAATCATCCTAAGCGGTGAAGCACATTTTCACCTTGATGGCATTGTTAATCGTCAAAATTGCCGCATTTGGGGCACTGAGAACCTACCGTCGACCGTCGATAAAAATGCATCTATAACATGTCACTGTTTGGTGCAGATTTTGCGCTGGAGGCATTATTGCACCATACTTCGTAGAAAACAAGAATGTTACTGGCGCTTGATATATAGAAACATGATAAGAAAGTTCTTGCTGCCAAAATTGGATGAATTGATGTGGACATCATCAATAAAACTTTTCAATAAGACGGTACCACGTTTATTAAATCCCGAGAAAAAATTCGATTACTGCATGAAGCATTTCCTGTACGTGTAATCTCTCGTTTCGGTGATCAGAATTGTCTTCCTGTAATTTAAGACCATTCGATTTATTTTTATGGGTTATTTGAAGTCAAAGTTCAATGCCAACAAGCCTACAACCACTCGTGCATTGAAGGAGGAAATTCAACGCTGCATCAACGATATTCAGTCACTTTTCTGCAAAATGTTCATGAAAAATTTCGACAAAAGAGTGCATATATGCTAGCAAAGTATATACTTTATGATTCAATAAAAAAATTACAATCTAAAGGAATAAACAGTGTTTTTTAAAATATTTCGCAAATTTTGGGACACCCTTTATATGTATTATGGATATAGTTATAATAAACATGCATCTAACCATTAACAGCGTCTTGCCGCATTCCGATTATCCTTCACCAATAGCGTCGCTGTTTACTACTAGGTTTAGTCTTCAGACTTATTTGCTATCCCAATTTTTAATATTCATATATATATATATATATATATATATATATATATATATATATATATATATATATATATATATATATATATATATATATATATATATATATATATATATATGTTATATCAATGGTATTCCGGGTTTGACTCCGCGTTAAATGTTGTTGGTTTTGATAAAAGGGAAGTTCCACTTCCACTCGAACATCGACAAGAAGCAGACCATCCAGAGAGACTTGAACATGGCAAGTGAGATCTTGCCGAAACGTCGTCAAAATGGTTTTTATCAAAACCAACAACATTTAACGCGGAGTCAAACCCGGAATACCATTGATATAACATACAGCTCCCGCGGAAATATCAAAACTAACATATATATATATATATATATATATATATATATATATATATATATATATATATATTTATATAGATATATATATATATATATATATATATATATATATATATATATTTATATAGATATATATATATATATATATATATATATATATATATATATATATATATATATAGATATATATATATATATACTTATATATATATATATATATATATATATATATATATATATATATATATATATATATATATATAGCCTTTTTATCACAAATTCTAAATTATATGAGTCCTTAGCTCACAAAACTTGATCGTCTGCAAAACTGAGTCAAACATTGTATTGCTGTTATTTGTGTTGTAGGTATTCTCACATCGTCCAACTTTTAAACAAACAAATGAAGTATAATAGGAGACACGCTACAACCCTGTCTCAATCCCTTTCTTAAACTCTATATTCAATGTCCCAAGTCCATTTATTTTATGCTCATTTACTATCTGTTGTTTCCAAAAGTATTGATGCATCTTTTCGTTGGACTTTAGTTCATTGGCCAAAGCTTATTTTTATCAGGAGTTTTTTTGAAATCGATTTCCGGATTGACAAGTGAAACGTTAAAACAAATTCAAAAATGTAATATTTATTAAAAATAATGTTAAGTCAAGTATTTTACTTTGATTTTGATATTTTTACGAAAAATATTAAAATAGTATAAGCGCTTTCTTCTTTCAGTACCTGTCCGATTATTGAACGTTGGCGATCATATTGGCAATAATAACTTTGTTTACGGCGGATCTAAATAAATTAGCGGTGATCTCTTGATACCATTCTCGGAGATTTTGGATCCAGGATGTTCTTCGTCGGCCTGGGACTCTCCTTCCGGCGATCTTACCCTGTAATATGGGATATAGAAGGTTATACCTTTCTGGATGTCTCATTACATGACCGAAATATTGCAACTTTAAAATTTTTATCGTTTTTGTTATTTCTGTGCTCTTTTTCATTCGATTTAAAACTATTTTATTTCTTATTCGATCAACCCAACTTATCCGCAATACTCGTCGATAAATCCACATCTCAAAGGCCTATAGTTTTCTCATTATTGTCACTGTAAGGGTCCAGCTCTCCATACCATACAGCAATGTAGAGAATATGTAGCAGCGTATTAATCTGACTTTACGGTTTAACGTAATATCTCTATTAATTAGAATTTTCTTTAATTTATTAATAGAAGGCGGCTCTGGCTTTTTCAATGCGTATTCTTATTTCTTTATTTATATCCCAGTTATCGTTAACGTTTGCACCCAAGTAGGTAACATTATGGACTCTTTATAACTCTATTCCATACGCTCTGATGTTCGTTGGTTGTAACTCCGTTTTGCTGACAACCATAAGTTTTGTCTTAGAAGTATTAAGTTTTAGCCCATATTCATCACATGCTTCGGTTACCTTGTTTATAAGTCATTCCAGGTCTTCTTCATTTTAGGCAATAAGTACCTTGTCGTCAAGTATAAGCGCAACATTACCAATTTACATTTTATTTTGTAAGTTTTTGGCCACTTTTATACGTAGATATATTAAATCATGTATTATTTTCATACCTGATAGCCATATATAAATTACGGCTCGTTTTTGTGGAACATCCTGTATCTAGTCAATATTTAAATATGTATTATATATTTATTAATATTTTGCATAGTTTATACAATGTACTACTGAATATCAAAATTTTCTGGTGCTTTTAAAAAAATATAACCCGATAACATGTATTTCGGTCCTCAAGTTTAGTAGTTGGATAGTGTCGATGAATTTATTTATGGAATTCTCGTTAGCAAATCAGGGTGTGTAAATACAGCCATCGATGAAAACTGTACTCGTTGATGTGCTATTTACGTGTATCGTAAAGTTGAATAATTTTTTTTAATATCATGGTACGCATTTACTATATTTGCAAAGTAATTCTGCTTTGCGACAATATAAATAATATATAAACATCGTTGTAATAAGCAATTACATAAAGGAAAGATGAAATTTAAATTAAAAATGAAACTACTCTTATTTTACAAATATTGAAATTATCCCTAAAAGAAATAATCCGTATTAGAACTTGTTACGAGGCCAAAACCAAAACATTCGGAAAATATCATCATTATCTTATGCGTAGTTGTTCTTCTTAATCGAACTTATCCATTACTTTTATATGTCTCAGTTTCATGTTTCAGTCTACTATCTGTCCGTCCCGTCTATTCCATTTATAGATAGATAGTTTATTATCAGTAGTAGATTAATAATAATACAAAACTTACTTTACTTTTTCGTGTCTGGATCCGACTACAGTTTTTCTGCTCAATATCGGGCTACGTCTACACCCTTTGTATTTGCGAGCCATAAATCATTGAGGGTGCACTGTGATGGGCAAAGTCTGCATACTCTCAGGTGCTCCACGTTCTGTATTTCCCCACATTCACAAAGTGCGTCTCTGTCTGTCTTGATGCCCCATTTAATGAGGTTCTGTTTTACAGGAGCAACACCTGTGCGTATGCGATTCAGTGTCCGCCAGGTTCTCCAGTCCAGGTTCATTCCATTAGGTGTTCTGGATGTAGGGGGAACAGTTCGGGTGGTTCGACGCTGACATTTCTCATAAACCTTTTCCTTGATTTAAGTCGGCTGATTCCTGGCGGTTCGTCAAACCCGTATAATTGGTGCCTTTCATCGAAAGTTTGCCTGAACTTCTCCACATATTATGAGGCACATCTACGGTCATTTGGTGATGAGAATCCAGCTACCCGGTATAGTAGGGGTAGGGGGGTAGGCTTCATACAACCGGTAATTATTCTGCATGTTTCATTTAACGCCGTGGTGACTTGTTGGGCGTGTCTAGATCTACCCCAGACGGGACAAGCATATTCCCCTGTTGAGAAACATAAGGCCTCAGCTGTTGTCTTTAAGACCTGGGGGTTTGCACCCCACTTGCTCCTTACAAGTTTCCGGAGAAGGTTGTTTCTTGTAGAAACCTTTTGTCTTGTGGTCTGACAGTGGAATTTATACGTTAGTGACAGGTCTAGTACTACTCCAAGATATTGTGGCCTATCAGTATGTTTCAAGCGTTGTCCCTCCCAGCCAGTTGGTTGTTGAGATGGAATGCACATACTTCGGTTTTAGTAGGGTTTGGCTTTAATGAGTTTTGTTTGTAGTAAGTTGACATCATGTTTAAAGCCTCTTCCATTGTCGACTCTACTTGTGTGAGTGTTTTCCCCTTTACGGCTATACCAAGGTCATCAGCGTAGACAAAAATCTCAGTCTGAGGGTGCATTGGTTGGTCGTTGGTGTAGATGTTAAATAAGGACGGCGCCAGAACGCATCCTTGAGGTAGGCCATTTTTTTGGGTTCTCCATCTGCTCTTCTTTCCATTTAGCAAAACGTAGAAACGTCTATTACACAACAGTGATCTAATGATATTTACCAGGTCGTAGTCAAGCACAGTGTTATAGATCCTAGTTAGCAGGGTTCTGTGGTTTATCGTATCATAGGCCGCTGTGAGGTCTATTAAGGCTACTCCCACTATCTCTTTCTGCTCAAATCCCTCCTCTATGTATTCTGTTAGGTTCAGCACTTGGCCTGTACATGTTTTACCTGGTCTGAAGCCTGCTTGTTGTGGGATTAGTTTTGCATCTAATTTTTCCTGGATACAGTTTAAAATGAGGCGTTCATACAATTTATACAAATGGCATAGCAGGGATATTGGACGGTAGCTACTCGGTAGTTCAGGGTCTTTCCCAGGTCTCCCACTACTTTTGATTTACGCCACAGTTTTGGAATCTGGTAGGTAGAGCGACATATGTTAAATAGATCGAGCACCCATTGTCTCGCTTTTTGCCCGAGGTGTTTTATCTGCTCTGTTAGGATTTCGTCCACTCCAGGTGATTTTTCATTTTTCATACAGTCAATACCATTTTTGAGCTCTTTGATGGTAAATGGATTTCGCAAGAGAGTTGTTTCCTGGTCTTGAGTTCTTATAATCTTTGGCGTTTTGTAATAATACAAAAATACTTTTATAAGTCAAATATAAAACCTAAACTAAGTGTATTAACAACGATAACAGACAGGTAACATATAACATTCACAACAGATTGTAATTAGATGAAAAAGACTCCTCAAATGAAAAGAAGGCATTCACCATAAGTTATCTCTTAATTTTTGCTTTGAATTGATAAAATTTAAGAGATTTTATTCTAACTGACACTATGTTATAAATGACTAAATACCTTGAACCATTTCTGAACCTCTTAAGACGGCCACATTCTGGCACAAGATTACTGTTGTTTCTAGTGGAATAATTGTAAAAATCTACATGCGCATTATATTGGCTAAGATTTTGTTTAATGTGCAACAGACACTGCATAATATATACCTACACAAGGTAAATTTAAAATTTTAAAATCTCTAAAGGAATTCCTACAGTCCGCTCTATACTGACCCCATATTTAATGCTAACACACTTTCTTTGTTGTCCAGAAACTTTATCAATATGACAAAATTGACTCCAGGAAAGAACAGCGTAAGTTAGATAAGAATGGAAGTTACCATGATAAGCTGTTAAAATAGTTTCTCTGGACGTCACGTGTACAAGATTCCTGAAAAGGAAAAGTTGTCATGAAAGCTTTTTCGCTAAATTATCTATGTGTTGTTCCCAGGTTAATCCTGCATCCAAATGTACCCACAAAAACTACGCCTCGGCAGCACATTGTGTTAGAGCAGTACGTGTCACAATATCAGTGTTATTTGTTAAATTGAAATCTGTACTTTGAAATAAAACAGTATTAACTGCCTCATTCTGAGAGTATACTAGGTCATTAATATAAATAAGAAATAATATCGGACCCAAAACCGAGCCTTCAGAGACACCGTACATCAGAGATTGTTTTTGAGAATCACACTGGTTGAAGTGAACATACTGATCAGAATTTGACAGATACGATTCAATTGGTTGAATAGCAGAACTATAGGTGTTGTCGAATACTCCCTTTATATCGAGAGATACCCAGCATCACCTCTTTGTTTTCTAGCACGTACTCCACCCTCTGTAAGAGATAGTGCAGTGCCGGTATATACGCATTCTGTCCGTGTTGTGTCGGACTTTTAACCAATACCTTTTTCTCGAGTTTTCATTACAAATGACATCAGACTTATAGGCCTCAGGGACTTAGCTTTTTCTGTCCAGTTTTCCTGTCCAGGTTTCGAACTAAAAGTTACCTTTATTAGCCTTTATGCTTTTGGCATATACCGCAGTCCTATATTAGCCTGTAATATCATAGAATATTTTTGTACAGGTCATTTCCGTTCTGCAGAAGGATTGGATAAGTTCTGTCCGGACTGGTGATTTATATAAATCAAATGAGTTTAATAACTATTTGATTTTGTCCTGATCTACGATTTTTTTTGCCACACGCCCGTTTTTTCTAGGTTTGATAACCAGTTTTTTTGATAGGCTCAGGCTCATTACCTGTTATTTCAAAACAGATCTGTCGATGATCTGAACAATACACGTCGTCTGTTACATGTAATTTTTACAGTTCTAGCCACGTGAGTCGTGGCCATTGTTATATCTATTACTGCCCCAGGTTAGATGGTCCGCATTCGCATCACAGCCGATAATCAGTGGTAGGTGGTTGTTCGGGATCATCATATAGAAAGTATGCTGATCCCAGAATTGCATCCTTAATACTTTGCTCTCACTACCATCTTCATCTTTACTGTCGGTTAATCTCTCGAAGAAATTCATCAACCAAAGTATTTTAATATGTCGCTTAAATATTATACAAGTCCTCGGGATTTTGGTAGATTGGTTATATGTAAGCTCTTCACCAATGCTTAATAGACCACTCATTTGGCCGTGGTAAACCCAGGTATTTTTTTATCAAAACTACATCCAACCTTCTCATACTAACAATAAGTTCTGCTGAAGTTACCTTACTATGCTGGAGATTCGCCTGCCGGACTCTGATTGTAGTCATCGGGGCCTTTGTTGGTTTGGAAGGATATCTTTCCAAGTCTGTAATTCGTCTTAAAATGAGCAGCCCTCAATGGTTTGCAGGAGACCACGTAGATCATAAAGACAAGACTAGTTTTTTTGCATCCTCCTCGATTTTTCGTCAATCAGTCAAACACAATCAGTCGTCCCTTTTAAGACTTTGATTTTGTCTCTTTAGATGGGTCCTGCTTAGACGTATTATTGGGATCGACTACAAAAAGTTTTTTCCCTCCCACCGGCCTCTATAGCTCTCACCACATCGACAGTCCATTTTTTGGTATATCTGTTAGCACAGTTCATTCACAGGCAGGTTTATTCACACACTAACCTAACCTAATAGAACGTAACATTGTTTTGTGGAACTGTAGAAGTTCCACAGAGCGAGGTGTATTGATTCTAGCACTCTGATGTGCGATAGGGACTCACTATTAGCGAGATGCTTTTCGTGTGGAACTCTTTTCCTGCTTTCTCTAGTGACCTATCATTAAACTGAAACTGCTTCTTCGTGCCTTGAGTCTCCGCTCCGGGCTACGCCCATTTCGGCAACTCGGTGCCCGAGGATATGGGCCCTTTCTTGCCCGGGTTTCGTTAATTTTTTGGATGGCTTTCGCCTTTTTGTTAGTATTTTAAAATTTCTTTTTGGTGACCGAAGCCGTTTTTTTGTAATTTTGTAAAGTTATCCTGAAAATAAACATTAATTATTAAAATTGCCAATGCTGCGTGCTGGGGCTTCTTCTGTTGGTAGAGCTATGAGTGATCTAGACTTTGTGTTTGCGAGGATTTGCTGTTTTGTCATATGGAACAATAGAACGCACCATACCTTATTATATCTCGCAGGGTCGGGCTTGGGTTACTCTCTATTACTGCAAAATTAATTCTGGCTTTTTTGCCATTTTATCTGTTACCCTTACTTGTTGCAGTTATCTGAACAGAAAGCGTTCAGCGACGTGTCTGGGTGCATTTGCCGCTTTTCTGAGGATATTATGGTGGGCTGCTTGTATTCTCTTATTATTTGAATTCAGTCTCATTTTCGTCTTTATGCGAAGTTTGCTTTTTCTACCTACGAGTCCTCTTATTGCTGCTCTGGCTGTAGCTGTTTTCTGAATGGTTGTGTCTACGTGTTGCGTTAATGTTAAACCTTGGTCCATAACGACTCCTAGGTATTTCGCTTCTCTTTTCCATTCGATAGGATTATTGTTGTGCTATTACAGGATTTGACCTATCCGAACCCTGAAGTTTCGGTTCCTCAAGTACGAAAAGATCAGTCTCGTCATGGCCTCGCTGTATCCGTAGTCTCTCATTTTGTATAGTAATTCTTTATGCCAGACTCTGTCGAAGCTTTGCTTACATCCAGGAAGGCTGCTCCTGTGTACTGATTGTCGTTAAATCCAGCCGTTATGTAATAATATAACATTTATATGAATATTTATTTAATTTATTTTTTATTAATTTTAATGACCTTGTTAGATAGAATGAGTCTCAGTGTAATTTTTTGTATATTAGAGAATAATATTTGTTTGCTAACCCTCCTGATCAAGGAGAACAAATGTCGCTAAAAGAGAATATTGTATTGTATTTTTTTTTTAATGAGAAATAAAAAGGCATTATTGATTGATTAAGCTTGTATCTCTTTGAAATTTTATCTAGACCAGGTGCTTTTCTTGGTAATATTTAATTAATTCGTTTATTTCGTGAGGAGATGTAAGTGTGATTATCTCCTCTTGCTCTTCTGGCATTTCTTGTTGTTCTTCGACTTCTTCAATGAAGTCTACATCTTCGTCTTAGTGATAATTTAACGTATACTCTCTCTCGAGAGTCCTCCTCATCACCTCGGCTTTTTCATATATGGAGTAGACAATTACATTTTCACCGTGTAGTGGTATGGGTTTTTTTTATCATTTCTTAGTATTTTGTAGTTTCCATATGTTTTGCATGTTTTTACCTTGTTCCTCCATTTATTGGACGTGGTTATCCCACCGTCGGCTTCTATGTTCTGCTAGTGCTGTTTTCACTTCTCTGTTTAGCCGATTTACCCTGCTTTGGTCATCCGGCTTTCTGGTCCTTATAGCTCTCTTTTTGGCTCTGTTCTTTTCCCCTACCATGTCCTTTAGTTCCTGGTTTATGTCCCTAAACTTTCCCATGTGTATGTCGTATTTCTTCTTCTGTAGTGATATTCCTGAGAGCTTGTTGTACGATGTTTCCGAACTCTATGACATTTTTTTAATGTGTACAATTATTTTTACATTTACTTTTTATATAATAAAATTCGGCCACTTTTATTTACTAACGGTATCAGGTAATCATCTTTTGTCTATGCACAAAATAGGTATTTTTAATAATAAACACTCTTATTAACATGGCGTTTTTTTTTTCAGGTAAGCTGCGGTCATTTTATGGTGTCTGGTGGTCCTTAAATTTTATTTTTATGCGAGATTTCTTAAAAGATATAAATACATGACAACATAAACACACTGGACTTCAAGATTTGAAGCCCTTTTAAAATATATGCGTAATGTATATATTTATATATAAAAAATAAACCGAATTACCCTCAAACGGATTTTAAACTTCTACATAAAAAATTGAAAATGTGAAGCTTCAATTTCTGTCTTTTGTGAGTATTACAGCGTAATCTTTTCTGCTCTGCCTTTTTTTGTTATTACTTCCTTAAGTTAAATATTGTACTTATATGGGATTAAACCACAATTAATTGTACTGAAAATTACATTTTATATATTTTTTGACGTTTCGATTTCCAATTCGGATATCGTTTTCATTTTTTTTTAATTAAGATGCACATAACTCTTATTAGATGCACATAACTCTTATTAGATGCACAAACAAAAATAGTCCATTCAACTTCGTTGAATTAACTTTTTATGGCTTATATATCTTAGCTGATTTTTTAAGGACAATATATGTTAAAAAGCAAAAAAACTACGGAGAGATGTTCAAATTGCAAAAATATGGTTGGTCGCGATAGACAAAAAAATATGCTACAATATTTTATTTAAATTCTCTAAAAGAATCACAAACATTTTAACGAAATCAATTTTACCAGAAGTCGCCAAAGTGTAATAGAACTTAAGAAAATATATGATACCTATTACTAGTCCCAAACAAAACAATATCTTCTAGATCTCTTACCGCTCATACCAGAAGTATACAAAAAGTTTTATTAAGACATAGATGCAGATTTAAAGATTTTTTTTAACAAAAATCGAATTAGCCAAATTGGCTATTAGCGAAATAATAGTAGCGAACAATAATTTGTATTACATTTATATGTATGTTTAGATAGCGTTTAGAATGTTAATTGAAGTTAAGAAACTTTTTTGGTTTGACATATTGCACTGTAGATCTAAAATATCACTTAGTTTGTTGGGTATATTGTACAACATGCGCTTTGGCGTTAATGCTGGACATTTGTTCAATCTATGTTTGATTGTTTGTGAGCTTTTCTTCACAGTTGTCACATCTTGGTTCTCGTTTGTTGGAAAAAACTTGGCTATTAATTAATCGCGTATGACCCAGTCGTAGTCTTGTTAATATTACCTGGTCTCTCCGACTTTTTGGTAATGTGGGCCATGGTTTTATCGATTTTTTACTATCGCGTAGCTTGGCTGATGACAGTTTCCACTTCTTCCCACTTCTTCCCCAGCTTCTTTTGCAGCGTTGTCTGCCTCTTCATTTCATTGAATTCCAATATGGGATGGTATCCAGAAAAATATAATATTTTTTCCATTCAGTTGAGCGGTATGAACTTTTTGTTTTATCTTGATGACCAAAGGATTAGTTGAACTAGAAACCGGTTTTTTCTGACCAGAATTCTAAGTGTAGTATAAAGTTCTGTGTGTGACAAAATATATTTTGTTTATTTTTACCTTTACAAAAAACTACAGACATTGTTTGTCCTAACTCTGAAAGTTCTATTTTGAAAGAAGTTTTAAATAAAGAAGAGGCAGTGACCTTGGATGTTCCAACTATGTATTTTTTTATTATATAATCGTGCCAGGCTTTATCGAAAACTCTTGAAGTGTCACTTTCCAAATCTATGATATTATCTATGGTTGACCTTTGCTGTCTAAAACCACTTTATTCTGGAATAATTAAATCTTGTCTCTCCAGGTGCCATCTATGTCTATTCTATGTCTAAGTCTATTATTCATAATTTTTTCTAGTAACTTACACATGGCGCATGTTATAAGATATCGGTCGGTATGACTCGGGACTTGTTTAAATACCATTAGGTTTTTGTATAAATATTACTGTGGATTCATGCCATTTTTCAGGAAATTTGTGCTGTAGCCACATAATATTAAACATATCTAGAAGTTGTTTGTGAGCGCTCATTAGAAGGTGTTTGATAAACATACTAGGAATATCGTCCGGGCCAGCGCTAGTTTCTATGAGATTTAATAATTCTTCTACTTTAATTGAGAAATGGTTAAATTTAACCGTTTATTTGTATTAGATATAATGCTAATTTTCTTATTTTCTTCTCGCAGTTGGTACTTAAGGAAAGAATTTTTACAATTAATATTACTGAATCGGCATTTATCTCGAGGCTTTTAATATTCTGATTGCTATTTAATCCAGATGTTCTTCGGACTTTGAGTCATATTACATATTGAGTCCATGACTAGCGTTTGGCATTTCTAGTTGTCTTCTTGGCTATAGCACGTTGTTCTGTGTATTCAATTTTATTCTCAAAAATTTTGTATCGCTTGTATTTGTTAAAAGCTCTTTTGCCAGATTCGACTGCTGTTTTGCATTCATGATTCCACCATGGGACAGGGTTGCGTTGTTTTATGCATGTAGTCTTTCCTATTGCTCGTCTATATTCGTTCTAAGATTTCAGTTAGGTTTTTCTAAATTCCATTTTGGAGTAAATGTCTGTTCACATTGGTTTTAGTTATTATAAATAAAAAGGGGATAGTGATCACTGTTGTATAAGAAATCGAGCCTATCCCAGGTCAGCTGTGGGGTCAGACCTGTTCGCATATCGTAAAAGGTTGGACTCAGATATCTCTTTCAGCAGTCTTTCCCTAGTATTTATAGTAGAAGAGCTTCATAAAAAGTTGTGGGCATTAAAATTAAAGTCTGGGTTGAGGAATTTGTTGTAAGAGTTCAATTAATATTTGGACTTAAGTTAAGTTTAATGCAAATTACTTCTAGATTAGTTTGGAGAGAAATTACTGTGGTTTCAACTGACTTTTACACAGATAGCTACTCCGCCACTGGCTTTTTCTTAGCTAGTTCGATTTTTGCAGTAATTTTTAAATTGTTTTACAGCTTGTATTTTTTCATTTTTGAAATTAGTTTCCTGAAGACAAATTATATCTGGATTCTATCTGATCAAAATTATTTGGAGCATCGGAAGGTTATAGTAAAAACCGTTAATGTTTCACTGCAAAATTGAAGAGAATCCCATGTAATAAATAAAAACTTAAACTTGGGATTGTTACAGAAGTTAATGACTCGATCACTGAGATAACTCACTTTCAGGCTCTGATACCTCAGTAATCGAGTAAGTCATCTGTAAATGTATCAGTAGTTTTTTTTTTTATTTTTGTACATCTAGCTTTAATGGATCTTTGTTTAAAATAAGGGTATATTGCTGTTAGCATTTTCACAAAAGTTTCAAAGTCGTTAGTGTAGTTTTTTATGACGCTGACTAAATCGGGTGCACCATAAACATTTTCAAATAGATCGCATATTTGATTAAAATCAAGAATAAATGGAGGGTTTTGCTCTGAGATGAATACCTTGGCCGGATCCATGAGTATGTGAGTTGTAGTCTTTTTTCTATTTTTTTTTGGTTTTTTTGGAATAAGCATCATTTTGTTTAACAAACGGATCTAGACTTGGTTTTTGTGAATCAGCGCCAGCGCCTTACGCTGGGGGAGGTGTGACTATTTCTTATAAACTGCGTTTTGAGCTATTTTGTGTAGACTGGGTTGTATCTATATTGATGATTGGTTGTGCGGTTGGAGTTTTTGAAGCGTTAGTTGGAAGTATTTGAGGAGGTGTGGATTGCGAAGATGTTTGGGAGTGTTGAAAGTGTTCAAATATTGTTGACAAGATTTTTTAAGCTCATAAATATGTTTCTTAAAATTTAAATGTTTGTCAAAATTATTTCCAAGAAATTTGATACAATCAACATATTCTATTTTTTTATTAAAGGTGAAATGGATACATTTTTTTTTGTTGGAGCAAAATTTCATTCCCGATTTCATTGACCATTTTTCTAATGCAGAAATACTATCTTGTAAAGTTGTTTACTTAGTTATATGTTTCTTCCTTTACAATAAATTATTATGAGATCATCTACGCTTAGCCTACTCTTTACTGGTGAAGTATCATTTTTCATAACACTGTTAATAGCAATAAGAAAAAGAGTAACACTAATCGATGATCTTTGAGGGGTACCATTTTGCTGTATTCTTGTTTTAGAAATGAAATCATTCACTTTTACTTGGAAGCTTCGGTTTTTTTAAAAGTAGTGATAAAATTTAGAATATTTTCTTGTATATCTAATTTCTGTAAAGTTTCATGGCGCCAAATTGTATCAAATGCTCTGGTTATATAAAAAAATACCGCTATGCAGCTTTGATTATTTGCTAACGCTTCATGTATTTCGGACTCGAGGTTAACTAATTTGTCTGGAGTTGATCTTTCTTTACGAAATTCACCTTGTTTGTTAGATAGACCAAATCTTTGCTCGAGTATCCAAATAAGGCGTTGGTTAATTAATTTTTCGAGCACTTTACTCATTGCACATCCTAACGATACTGGACGATAGGAGTTTGGGTCTGAACGTTGTTTACCAGGTTTAAGCATAGGTATTGTGTAATTATTATTCCAAGTCTGTGGAAACACTCCTTTAAGCCGTATTTTGTTATATGTCTTTCGTAAATAGGCAGTTCCATTTTTAGACAAATTTTTAAGGAAAATAATAGGAATATCATCTGGACCAGGACCAGAGTTTTTAACAGAATTTATAGAATCAGCTAACTCTTCTTCTAGTATTGGTGCATTTATTGGTAGGTTATCGCTTTTACCATAATTAAATTCTACTAATTATTCTCTGGTAAAGTACTGTAAAAACTCTTGGGAAAAGTTTTCATTACTTAAATATGACGCGTAGAATGAAGCTAATACATTGGCTATCTTAGATCTAGATGTATGAATTTTGTTATTATATTCTAAATATCTTATTGAAGTTTGTGTAACGTCCCGAAATTTTGTTAATTTGTTTCCACACTATTGCTGCTGGGGTATAACTGTTTATTGTTAATAAAACATTTTTCCACGATTCCTTTTTTGCTTCTTTTACCACTTTTCTACTAATAGCCCTTAACTTCTTATATTCCAGAAGATTTTCTGGTGTTTTTTGTATTTATTAAAAGCTCTGTGAGTCTTCTTTATAGCATCTTGACAGTGCTTATTTCATCACGGCACTCTTATACGATTTCTTGCTATTTTCTTTTTTCCGATTAAATGATCTGCTGCGGAAAATATGACGGAAGAACATTTATTTATTAAATCGTTTATATTGTTTATTCGGAGATAGATCTGAAAAATAATTCAATTGATTTTCCAAATACTGTGTATACAGTGACCAATACTCTATTTCTGTATTCCATGTAGTGTAAGGTTCTTGTTTGGCTTCGAAATATATCACTATGGGAAAATGGTCGCTTCCATACAATTGTGTACTAACTTCCCAAGTTATGTTTTGTACTTAAGACGGGTCTGCAAGAGATAAGTCAATACAACTAGTGTTTCCAGTAAAAGAATCAAATCTTGTTGGAGATCCATCGTTAAGCAGCGTAATATTGGTGTTACTAATGACAGTTTCTATTATGTGCCCTAAGTTGTTATATCTATTAGATCGCCAAAGTGGATTGTGTCCACTTATATCAGTATTTGGTTGAAAATAGATGTTACAGATGTTAATAATTTTGGGAGTTTTTATGGTTACTGCTACTGTTTCAATGTTGGTCTTTAAAGGTCTTTGTCTAGATTCCAATGAGTTATTAACATAAATAGAAACTCCTCCACTGGCTTTTTTAAAATAACGTCTGTTTTTATGATAACCTATAAATGCGTTTTGCTAATTTTTGGTCAGTAAAATTCGTTTCTTGAAGACATATTATTGAAGGTAAGTGTTTACTAATTAATAATTTAAACATTTCTAGTTGTGTATAATAACCGTTTAAGTTCCACTGAAGTGTTGACATTTTTGTTCTATATATTAATTTTTATTCTTATACTTGATCACTGTCTAATTCGGAGGAGGTACTTGTATCTAGCAAATTGGATATTTTGCGCTTAATTTTTGTTACGTGTTTTTACTATTTTTTCATCGAACAGAGGGTAGATGTTGTCTAATACTTTTAGTAACACCTAAATATCTTGTAAACGTTTGAGCAACACTCAATGGGTCGGGTGAACCATACGCGTCTTTAGAAAAGTATGTCATTTCTTGGTAATTAAGAACGCTTTCGTTTGCGTCTTATTAAAAAATGCTTTCGTTGGCTGCATCAATTTCTGTATATCAATAGGATCTCTTGTTGGGATAGTTCTCTTCTTTTTTGAACGTGTATCTTTAGCAGGCTGTATAAAACATTCAGGAGTTTCAGGTGGTGTGACTGTTTCGGAGAAAGCTCTTTTGCTCTCTGTTTGCAGTGTAGGTTCTCTGCTAATTTGTGAAGTGAACAATGATGATTCATTGGCTTCTAATCCTGTTTCATTAACGTCCATACCTTTATCTGTGGGCGGGTTATCTATTTCTGGCCTTGGTTTATTTACATTAACATCTTTATTTTTGTGTTGTTTAGATTAGTGTCTTCTACAAAATAATTTGGTTCTGAAATGGATTTTTGCTGAATGTTCTGTTACGTCAGTTATATTGTCTGCTGTAGTTACTGTGTTATTTATTATTGAACTGGAGTTATTATATTATTTTTTTTGAGGAAAGTTGGAGGCAATATGGTCAATATTTTTACAAATTAAACAGGAGTGTTGGTCTAAAGACATAAAAATTCTATAGTTTGTATTATCTTGACAAATTAACAAGGATTCAGAAAGTATTAGGTCGACTAAAGGTGAAATATATACCTGTCTACGGAAACTTAGTACGTGTTGAACTAGATTCGGGACGAGATGTGCCAATTCTTCGGAATGATATGGGAGACACAAATTTAACACCTACTTTCTGTAGTTCTATTTCTAGAATATTATGTGGAATTGTTGGGCATACATTGGATAATACTAGTTATTCAATATGAGTAATTAATCTTCTACCTTTTATGATTTGATTGTTTACTATGATTTTTCCTTGATTAATATTGAAAGATGGGCGGACGTGCCCTTCTCAACCAAATAAAAATGTTGTTTAACCTTTGTCTAACAGATTGTTGCATACCAAAAACATGGAACAATGCAGTAACAATTTTACTACACAAGAAAGGAGACAAGGCGCACCTAGAAAACTATAGACCAATCAGCTTATTGAACCACATCTATAAAATGTTTACCCGAATAATTACGACAAGACTAGAGAAAAAGTTAGATTTCTACCAGTCCCGAGAACAAGCTGGCTTCCGCTCAAAATTCGGAACAAACGATCACCTACAAACAGTAAAAACCTTAATAGAAAAGTCGCTAGAATATAACAGACCACTGGTACTTATCTTCGTAGACTTTCACAAAGCCTTCGATACTGTGGAATTAGACAGCATTATAACTGCTCTGAACAATAGTAGAATAGATTACCGACTCACAAAGTTAGTACAAACATTATACCAAAACGCCACAATGCGTGTAAAACTACCTGATACCACCAGAGAAATTCATATAAAGCGAGGTGTAAGACAGGGCGACACTCTCTCACCTAAATTATTTATAACGGTCCTCAAATACTTCTTTAAAATGCTAAAGTGGGAAAATAGAGGAATAAAAATAGATGGAGAAATGCTCAATCATCTGCGTTTTGCCGACGACATAGTACATAGTATTACCGAAGATCTGGGTGCAGCACAACAAATGGTACAAGAATTAGAAAATGTATCTTCAACAATAGGTCTAAAAATGAACATCAGTAAGACCAAATATATGACAAATTTAGTTCCCAGCGAACACCTAATCATCCAAAATCAAGTGGTAGAATTGACAGGAAAGTACATATATCTTGGTTATGAAATCAGAATAGGCAAGGACAACCAGACCTGCGAATTTCAACGACGAATAACACTTGCTTGGGCGGCGTATGGCACTAAGAGACATCTTTAAGACCAACATCCCGATAGCTATGAAACGGAAGACATTTGACCAATGCGTTCTTCCTATTATGACATACGGAGCAGAAACTCTCACGCCCACAAAAACAACAGCACTAAAAATGCGAGTGGCACAAAGGCGCATGGAAAGATCAATTCTCGGCGTGACAAAAAAAGACAAAATAAGGAATCAAGACTTAAAGAACAGGTATCAGTGATGTCGTCGAACGTATAGCCAAGCTGAAATGGAACTGGGCAGATCACATAACGAGACTGAAAGACACAAGATGGACCAGAAAACTAATTGACTGGCGCCCACTAGAAGACAAACGCAGCAGAGGACGACCACCAACACGCTGGATGGACGACATTAGACGAATATCCAAGAAATGGCAACAAGAAGCACAGAACCGTGAAGAGTGGCGAAAAATTGGAGAGACCTATGTCCAGCAGTGGACAGAAGAGGTTGCATGATGATGATGAATATTGATAAATTTGTATACTAATTCTTCTTTAGATAAATAAATACAAATCCTGTTACGGTGGAACCTCGATTATCCGTCTCTCTATTAACCGTCACCTCTGTTAACCGTCAGGGTCCATACATAAGTTATATTACCAACATAAATAAAAATTTAGTCATCAATTCATTTTGTTTGAGTAGTGCGGATAAGCCAAACGAAATTCGTTGAAATGTGTACGTGAAGTTATGCCACCACCGCATTTTTTTATGTAAATAATTATTGTTCTTATTCAGGGCTCTGTATTAAACTTAATGATAAGTAATGATAAGTGATACCGTTCTTTTACACACAATAATTATTACGGTCAATATTTGTGTGTCAACATAATTCAGTTTGATTCAAATTCGAACTTAGTCGCATTGAGCGAAAAGTATGATGTTCCGAGAACAACAATCAATGATTTAAAGAAAAATGCTGATGGAATTGAAAAGTATGCTTCGCAAATGGAATCGTTGGATGGCCGGATGAAACATAGTTAGACAATGAAAAAAAGCCACAAATGAATCACTCGACACGGCACAACACGACACTCTGTATTTGTGGTTCGTTCAAAAAACAAGCGAAGGTGTTCCTTTGTCTGGACCAATTGTTCCCGGAAAAGCGTTGTTTTTCAACATGAAATTGAATGGCAATCCTTCATTCAAAGGAAGCAGCGGTTAGTTGGAAAAGTTCAAAAATCGCCACGGTATACGGGAACTGAAAATCGAAAGTGAAAAATAGAGCGCCGCAAATATTGAAGTCGTTGACGAATATAAAAGAAAGCTTCAAGATATGATCGATGAGACACGCGACAACGTGCTTTCCGTTAACTACTACGCACAACATAATGCATGGATGTCCCAGGAAATATTCGCTGACTGGTTCAAAAAGGTATGTACCGCAAACCAAAATTTGTTTATCTATTTTTCTAACATCTTGTTTTTTAAGTTTTTATCCCGGACGTTCGATAATACTTGCAAGCAAAAAATTTGCCACCAAAGGCGATTCTCATTTTGGACAATGCACATGCCCATCCTGAAGTCGGTATGCTGCGAAGTGACGATGAAAATATCACGTGCTCTTTTCTGCCTGCAAATACAACATCATTGATACAGCCAATGGATCAATCGGTCATTAAAACATTCAAAGAAGATACAGAAAAAAATTTATTCAAAACCTAGTTATGGAAGAGGAATATTCTTTGCCAGAATACTGGAAAGCATACAATTTAAAACACGCAGTCGACAATGCTGTGTCAAATTATTGTCAAATAAAACATACAAATAAAATTTGAGAGTTATACTATGAACTTTTTTTGTTCTGTTAACCGTCTTTTCGATTATCCATCATACCCTTGGTCCGGTGCCCTGACGGATAATCGAGGTTCCACTGTATTAGCTATACGTGAAGAGATCATTACCTATATCTTTTTTGAAGACTTAACTGATCCCAGTGATACAGGTAATCTTCTAAATTTTACATTTTTACATTAAAATTATAGCAATGCCGGTGTATAAATAAAAAAGATAAGATATTCTTATTTGTATTTAAAATATTCAGTGGTTTTTCTTTTGTTGTCAAATGTATATTTTGTTATTACTGATAATTATTGATGTAATATAATCTAACTTACAGAGCCACTGATGTAACTCCTACTCATTAACTTCACCAACTCACTCTTACAATTTTTAAACGCGCCGATTTAACTTAAAATTCATTCAATTCAAGAGTCAATATTTTATTACTATACTGGTTAACTTCTTGGTCAGGATCCTCTCCCTTCTCTCTTTACCTGTTAGGATGTTCTCTTTACCTCACTGAAAATATAGTTAGGTGTAAAATATTTTCTCTTTAAATAAATATTAACAAGATACACTGGTAGTGAAACCTGTTTTCTCGGTTTATCGAAATAGTACTTTTGAAAGTTGCGCCTTTCATATATTTTGTTCCTCTACTGTCTAATTGGCTGCTTCGGTTGTATTCTCGTGCTTAGAGATTTATTTTCCCTAGTTATTGTGACATGATAGTAAATGTCGTGATAGTAGTTATGTTTAACTACTACCCAGGATACTTCTTTTCAAATGATCTAAAGAATGTTTGACAGCTTCTTATTGTGAGCTCTCAGTTTTTGGAAATCATACCGATTACCTTTTCATATCTGCGATTGTCAAATATCTGAAGTTATGACATAAACTTTAATAACCGGTCGATTCGTTTAATGTTAAATAAATTTCTGTTTTTTACCATGGAAAAGTTGTTTGCTACTATTTTTCAAATTCTGAGTATACAAAAGTCTCTAGGAATTGTGGATTCTTTTTTTTGTTTATACTTAATGCTAATCCATTGATTTCTTTATTTATATTGTTCTTAACTGTTTTTTTACTTTTATACTTAAATTAACTATTTTAAGTACTTAATTTTGTCTATGTACACAGTAATTATTGTTATTTTTCAATTATTATTTCCTATTTTTTAGATTTAACAATGTGCGCTAGTGGCGACACCTACTAGAAAATACCGATCACTAAACTAGATTCAAGCTCACTGCTTTTAAACTCTTCGTAAAATTGTAGATATTTCTCTCTTTTATAACAGATGGCGCACTTACTATATAATTAATATAAAATTGCTGCTGTTTTAGTCTTTGTTTTGAAGTAAATTTAATTCTTTCATTGATTTTAAGCTCTGCAAATATTCTTTGACCAGAAATATCACCTTTTAGGAGATAAATATAAAATTAATTCAAAATTTTCATAAACTAAAACAATGTAATCAAACTATATATCACAATATTTTTTTAAATATATTTGCTGTATTGCAAATTTTGATTCATGTGTACCTAAATATATGGTATACTGTAAATGTTAGCAATTTTAATCATAAATTAAAACAAGATACATAGAAATACTTTATAAGATGACATATTTGACATATTTTTGGGAGGAAACTTGTTTGTTTTAATTTGGTCATTAACAATTGAAGGGCTGAGTGGATGAAGGAGGTATGTAACAAAAAGTAAGTTTTGAGATATTTGACCCCAAAGTTTTCATTGTAGAACTTTTTTGTAGTTATTGGTTTTCAAATGCTTAAATAATCATACTGTTCTCATGAGTGGTGAAATTAATATGGAAGTTGAGAAAATGTTTAAATATCTGCTAACCAGACAAAAAAAAAAGATGTTGTGTACATACCTCGTTCTTCCACAAATATTTTGTATATTTCATCTTTGTCTAAAGGATAAAACAGGTTATATGCATACAATTGAAAATACTGTTGTGTAGATATTCAAAATAATATTTATTTTTAATACGTATACATATTTTAATAACACCAAGGATATCGAAAATTGTCACCCCTTAAGTTTATTCATTATTTTCACGCAAAATAAGCTCATAGAACCACCTGTGTTGTTCTGGAACGAAGGGAAGTTGTTGTGTTAAGTTATCAATTTTCTCTTTTGATAGTGCACCGGTTTTCCTGAAAAGTCTTGGAATGTCAAAATCTTCGGAAAGTGTGTAGGGCTTTTTCAAATTTTTAAAAATATTGACTTTTTTAAAAGGAGTACATCACGGAAATATACTTTTTCATTTAGAACATCTTTTTTTCTATTCATCAGTTGCATTTTATTTAGAAGGTTCTCGGTGTCTTTGAAATGATGTTGCATATCAATAACCATATTATTCTTTTTATTGGCAGATGCAATAATTTCACGGTATTGTTGTGGAGTACAAATAGTTTGATGTTTCCTTAATCTTTTTTCAATTCGGCCAAAATCCCGGTCTGAATCCAAGTAGGAATGACCTACTTCAGGAAACTTATGGTCGATTATTTGGAATATTCCTTTTTGTATAAGATACTCATAAACACACACAATTAGGAAATTTTTGTTCTGCCCTGCACACGAATCTGTCCAAATAATTAAATGATTTTTTTGTTTAAGTGCCAGCTCAACTTCAATGGTTCTTAAAAGACAACTAGCGATCTCACTACTACCCCTGCATGCTTGGTCTTCAGTCCATGTACAAAAAATGGTTTTATCAACTTCTTTAGTTATAATATGTATGCCTAAATTATAGAACCACATTTGGCGGAGGTAAAATGCTTTAGAAGTACTGAGTCTAGGCAACGGCATCGTTTGTTGGAGGTCGAATGTCATATATGCAACACCATCTGAATTTTTGACTAGTTCCCTGTCGATATTCTGAGCCTCAAACGCTGCTTTATAATTTTCAATATGTTCCTCATTTGCAGCACCAGAATCGCAAGTGCTGCAAGTGTCACTTTTCGGGTGTCCAAACGATAAGTTGAATTCATTGTTAAAAATATTGCGGTACGTGCATTCTTTAACTTTAAATCGATTTTGGACTTTGTCTGCATTACATGTATCAATATAAAGTTTATGCATAATAGGAAGCGATAAAAGCGGAGACAGATATTTCTTATGGATATTGCAGTTTCTTGAATAATGAGATAATTCTGAAGGGAAACTTGAAATATGCTGGATTATATAAGCTACAACATCATCTTGAATTTTATTGGGTCTCTTTGAGTGTTTTCCTCTGTTGTCTGGTAGAGGAGCAGCTAAACCCATCTTAATTTGCTTTTGGATTAAGTCAACCTTCTTCATGCTAATGTTGTATAACGAAACAAAAGCTCGTTTACATGTAATAGTTTGTTTTGACCCGTATTTTACGTTATATTGGAATGAGGCGGTCTTGTGTTTTAAAGCTCCAGTTCTTTGTCGGTGTGTGGGGATTATTTTGATACTATTATACAGAAAAGAGTTTTTAGCATTTATATCCAGTTTGTACCACGATGACAAAATTTTTTCCCTGTCTTCAATTGTAAATACCTGGGAACACTGTCGGTGACACTTTTCGGGGCATAAATTAGTACCTTTGACAATATTCTTAGCAGGTTTCAACTCACCTTTATAATTTTTGTAGGCCTCTCCTCTTTGCCTGCAGAGTGTAGCATTTCGTTTCTTCCATTCATCAACATTTCGTTGCCTTTTTCTACTTACTTTTATTTTTGGTTGGAAATGTTTCTTTTTGCGATGGACTGTAGGCAATATATGCTCTTTTTCATTTTGTCCAACAATATTTTCATTAGATTTTGCCTGACTTACTAGTATGTTATTATCCTCCATTAGTATATCATTCTCTTCTTCAATCGGTTCATTATTACTCTGTGCATCTACCATCTCATTATCAATCTCGTTGTCTGATGATGAGTTGATGTAATCTTCCGGATCTGGCACATATTCATCACTAGAGTTGTCCCCGAATAAGGTATCGCAACTTGAATCGTAGTTATTGTCTTCTCCATCATCTGAAAAACAAAAGATATAGTCAATTTACTGAAGTAGTTATAAGGCCCTTAATCTACCCTTAGCACATTATAAGTCGTGTCTTGCTATGACAAATTACATAATAATCATAACAAAACAGTTGACCAAGTCATGACATAAAACTTTTGCCAAATTTGTTAATTTCCATATTCACAATAATAACAGTTGGAAATATTTTGTTAGATTTTTTAATTTTAATTACTGTCAGTTTTTACATAAGGAAAACTGTAGTATTACTTGTAATTTCGAATATCTGTTTGATTAAAAAAACAAAAGATATTAAACTATACATTTGAAGTCAGAGCAGAACTGTTTACCTCCAAGTTAACACTTGGACACATTGTGAAAGTATATGGCACTTTCCCTATAACAATAAAAAATAGGTACCATTGAATATAACAAAATATTCCTACGTGAATTTCATATTTTATAAAAAAGATACTTACATTCTTCTTGGCGAACTTCATTCTTGCCTGTAGAATAGTCACTACTTGTTGATGAAATTGGCATTTGTAGGTTAGAATTCTCATTTTTCATGGTTTGTATTATATTTTTGTCAATACTCTCGCTGGCAGTTAAAATATTATCATTTAAAGCTAACTGTAACATTATCTTTCCCCTTGAAGTCATTTCAATTATCAATGTGAGCAATATTACTTAACACAACTTAAATTCGCAAAACACGTGTTAATCACAACAATCGTTTTTGTCAAATGGTGAACAGCTCATTCACAGCTAGCTGTTACGTGCATGAAGGCGGTATGTTACAGAACTTGATCAGGACACTAGTGGAAGAAGGAGGTATGTGCTATTTATGTTTCATACCTCCTTCATCCACTACAAATATAAGTAGTTGTTGATACATACCTCCTTCTGGACATTAGTATTTCTCTTAATATGGCTCTTAGAGTGCTACTGTTAGTTCCACAAAACATATTAACACATACCTCCTTCATCTACGAGAATAACTAGATTTTTGTAAAAATGTTACATACCTCCTTCATCCACTCAGCCCTTCAATTATGTAAATATAAATAATTCCTTCGGGTATACGACATTGACTGATACATTAACGTGTTCCTACCATTTTAATTATTTGGAGATCTTGGAGTACTTTTTTATTTATTTTTTTTTAGTAGAAAAAAATTGCATCCACCAAAAGGTTATTAGCGACGGAGCAAAATATAAATAGCAAAATTAAATAACTACAGATTATAGAAAATGTTTAAAAATCTTAGATATTTAATTATATTATCATAGGAACATAGATTCTTGATCATATTTACCATAATTTATTAAAAAGTGTTATAACTGTTAATCGAACGTTACACCGATCACATATGGGAGGGTTATTCTTTGTGAAAAGATAAGAGTGTGTTAACTTGGTATGTCCTAGACGTAGAAGCGCAAGCACAATTTGTTCACGCCTTTTAAGCGACGATGAAATCAACTGAGAAACATTATTCTTGATCTTATTCAGCTTAGAATTAAATTGAGACCACTCATTTCGCCACTTTACTTTATTACAACACTTTATTTTTAAAATAAGCTTTTAAGTCACTGGAAACACACTTGTCTATAGGTTCCGAATAATCGCTTAAAATTACCTGACGTGCAGTCCCGTCAGCTTCTTCGTTTCCCGTTATTTCGACGTGTGAAAGTACCCACAAAAATTGAACATGAACTTACATTCCATGTAAGTTTTGAATCAAAGATTAAACCCATGAATTTGTGATGATCTCCAAACAAAAATGTTTGCAATATGCTCGATGTTATGAAATTATTATTTTCTTTTAAACCCATGAAATTGTGTGAAGTGTGCAAACCAGATATTTTTCTAACTTTGTTCCAGACATCAGAGGTAGTGATATGTTACGGAAGTACGATAATTTACGTACTTATTCCATGAAAATGTTTTAGCAGTTTTGACAATTAGGTGGGCCCTTGCTTTTAGCATATTAAACTTTACTTTATTTTCGGGTGTTTTATGCTTTTTGTATCGGTTTAGCTGATTTACTTTCATGGATTGCTATAGCAGAACGTTCATTCCACCACGGTACAGGACATCGACCGTTAACAGACTTAGATTTACCAATACATTTCTGAGCAGGGTTTAAGATAAGTTGATTAAACTGCTCTATATTTGAGTTAATATCGTCTGTTATTTCCAAAGTGGAAATATTATTATCGATATATTCGGAGAATTTTTGCCAATTTGCATTTTATATTCGCCACTTAGATATAAATAAAGGACCTGATGAGGAAAAATTATAGTTTCGAATATCGATTTGGAAAAAGGGTCACTACCATATGTATAGGCTAGAGTCTCCCAGCTGAGGCAATGAACAAAATTTGAGTCGGAAATAGTTAAATCAATGCATGAGGAATACCCTGTTGAAATATTGAATCTTGTGGGGCTACCTTCATTAAGAAAATTTATTATTAAAAGTCGCCTAGAATTATACGAGGACGTGGCAGTTGCTCTAATAACCTGCAAAGGCTTTCAGAATTTACTTGTATTTCACAAGGAAGGTAAACATTGCAAATAGACACTAAACTAGTAGTTGAGATTCTGACAGCGACAGCCTCCAAATAACTAACTATTGGAATTGGCACCGCCTCGATGGATTTGTTTACTAGAATCGCTACACCAACGCTTGCACGACTTGCATCTATACGGTCTCTGCGAAAACAAGTAAAATGTTTAGAATTGTACAAATGGTTGGTCTTTAAGTTTGTATCCTGTAAACAAATAATATCTGGAGAATATTCAGATAAAAGAAGCTGTAGCATAGGGAGACTATGGAAAAATCCATCAATGGTCCACTGAAGAATCGAGTTAAATGTAAATGTTGTTAATAGATTCGGAGTTGGAGGACACTGAACGATTGTCTACAGAGGAGTCACTGTCTAACTAAGTTAGATATATCTTTCCCTAAATGGTTAAATAATTTCGTTTGAAGTTATTTAAACTTAGTTTTTGTTGATCTATCATTTGCATATTGATAGTTGCATTTTAAAAGATTGAGTAAACCAACCATATCACTTGTAAATTCTTTGACGACGTTAATAGTATCGGGTGAGCCTTGAACATTATCAATCATTCAGGACAATTGGTTTTAATTTAAAACGAAAGATGGTGCATGATTATGAAGAGTTTTCCGTGTAGATGGGTCGTTGGATGAGAGCGTTTTTTTTTATTTAGAAGATTTGGGTTTTGTAAACAGATTCTGTGATGAAAGTATTGAATCTGTAGGTGGAAAAATAATTTCACCAAAACTGCGTTTTATGGAGGTACTTGCGTTCGCGTAAGTATTATCAGAGTTTTCATTTAGATGTTGTGGCTTTATTACATTTGTAAGTACTGGAGCAAACTCATAAGTAGTGACAGAAGTCGAGCTTGAACTTTTATGTGTAAGATTGGCTGAAATACTTGTTTCAGAAAAATGTGGTAATGTATCAGCTTTATCAGAGTTTTCTGCAATTTTATCCAATGGAAGAGGTGTTGATAGGTTGGAGGATATTGCATCCGAAGTTTGTGAAAACGGTATTGTCGCTGAATGAGGTTGATTGAAAGTGTTGCTATAACTAGGAGTGCCGCTAGTTTCTTGGTTATGGAGATTTGTAGGTGAGATTACAGTTGGAGCATTACTGGGACTCGTAATACACTGGCTAGCGATATGTCCTGAAGCTTTACACTTATAGCAGGTTAGACTATCATGTGAAATGAAGATTCTATTGGAAGTATTTTCGTAATTTACTGTAAACGAATCATGTACGACAAATTTGTATTGACTGACATAGACTTTTTTTCGGAAACGTAGTATGTGGCTATATTCCGGTAGGTTTGAACTAATCTTAATAAAGGAAATCGGTGAAATCATATTTAAGCCAATATTTTTTAATTATTCGCAAAGTACTTCATGAGGAATAGTTGGAGATACATTTGACAGTATAAGTCTTTCAGCTGGTGTTATAAGTCGACGTGCCTTTATAATTTGATCTTGAATGTCGATTGAGCCGTGGAAATTTATAAAATCCTCTAACAGTTGCTTACGAGATAGATATATGCAAATTCTATTATTTGATAAACGGGAACAGAAAATAATATTTTTGGGTCCTATTATGCTTCCTTAAGGGATTAGGTAATCCTGAAGACGAGCTCCATCGATTGCGCCGAAAATTATAGCCAGATCCTTTTTTGGAAATTGCTGCTGGGCAAAAGCTGTGTAATATGACTTAATGGCGGTATCACCGTTAGCACGACTTAGCAGTTATCATGGACAGTGGGTCTGAAAATTTTCGTTGTTGACCTGTCTAGTTGCTGATAACAACGCCACGCACCTCGTATCGATACCAAATTTTAAGGTTATTTAAATTGTAAATAGAAACCAATTTGATTTTCGGCTTAATAAATATATGCAGATAACTTACAGTTTATCACCTAATTATGGCACTATAACTTAACTAAATACTATTCTTAAATCCCGTCGTAAATTGCAAATTTTGAAGGACCGAAGAAAAACACTGTTTACTACCATGATACAAATACAAACATGTATCCTTGTATCATGGTTTACTACTGTACCGCAAGGGACGGCCCAGTACCTTTTTATTATTTCCTATTCTTGCTATAACGTCATGAGCTTTACATTTTATTTTTCGTATTTTTGGTTTTATAACCTGTTTAATGTGTATTTTCTTGAACTTGTTTCCCAATAATTCAATTGTGGCCAATCTACAGTTCTTAGGTTGTAGGGCAACTATTCACTATCCACTTACTATACCTATATTCATAAATCTATTACAGATTCTATGTTTATGTTCTTTAGCTATTTGTCTATCGTAGAATATCGTATAAATACATTTTATTGCTTGTTTCCGTATTTTATAGCTTTATTCCTTTTACAATCATTTTGTTACATACATTTTTAAATATACAGTGCTCATCTAAAAAACACTTTCTACACCATAAAAATTCATTAATAAATGTCTGGGTAAATGAAGGTAAATACTCAATTTATTTAGTATTCGCAATAAAATTTGCTTGCGGTAACTTATTAAAATTATTAAATGCATTTTTGCTACTTTTATTTTGGCAACATTAGGTAACTGCCGTGTTTTTATTGTTTTTTACCATGTTCTAAAAACAAAAACCCATTTTTAACAAAATATTACTGGCTTTAATATTTTAACTTTTCAACACAAGTTTCATCAAAAGGTAGTCTCACCTAAGGTGGAAAGTTGGTGTTTTGTATGAATTGCCGTAGTTGGGTGTGATAAATCCGTACGACTTAAGTGGACTGTATATTTGGTTTTTATTATTTTAAAAATACATATTACAACTTAAAACTTATGAAACTAAAAAACGTAAAAACTGTCTGTTTTGTTCGCCATCATGGTTCTGTCTCTCGTTGACACCTTGCTACGAGTCGGCGCGTAGATTCCGCGCACAGAGTCGGCTTAGCTACACTGTTCATGCCGCCCTCCTTGAAAGGCTGAAGTAACACATGCCTTTCAACAGACCGAAATTGTGTCAACAACTATATAACCGGCCGAGCTAATTGTCACTAATCGGTAAAACACATATTTTCGCGCATGCTCTTTTGAATGTACCGTGAGCAGTACGAACACACACAACGCGCACTATCCCATCGCTGCCCAGATACACATCGACTACTCTTCCTAGTTCCCATTTCATTGGAGGAAGTTTGTCATCTTTGATAATAACCATCGAGCCCCTTTGGATATTAGGACTTGCTGCTTTCCATTTTGTACGTTGCTGAAGAGATGACAAATATTCTCGCGACCATCTAGCCCAAAAATGTTGAATAACTTGCGTAAGGTGATGATATCGCTTGAGTTTGTTTGTATGGACATCTGTGAGATCCTCTTGTGGTACAGCCATTAAGGAATCTCCAATTAAAAAATGTCCTGGCGTGAGTACACCAAGGTCAAGTGGATCATTGGACAATGATAAGAGGGGTCGTGAGTTTAAACATGATTCAACCTGTGTCAGGAGAGTATACATCTCATCATATGTGTATTTGTTTTCTCCCAATACCATTTTTAAATGATATCTTACAGACTTAATAGTTGACTCCCATAGCCCGCCAAAATGAGGAGAGTGGGGAGGTATGAATTTCCAATTGATTTGGTGATCAGCAAAATGCTGGAGAAACTTTGACTTGATATTTGTATCACTTATAAATGAGTACAGTTCCTTCAAATGATTGTTTGCTCCCACAAAATTCGTAGCATTGTCCGAGGACAAGTTTTGACAGAGACCCCTTCTAGCTACAAAACGTTTGAAACAGTTTAAGAATGACTCTGTAGTTAACTCATAAACCAATTCAATATGAGTTGCCCTAGTAGTAAAGCAAGTGAATATACAAATGTAACTCTTAACAATTTTACAATTTCTCAGGTTGCTTGTTTTTAACTGAAAGGGACCACCATAATCAATACCGCAATTAAGGAAAGGTCTGGATGCTACTACTCGTGATCTAGGTAATTGACCCATTAGATTATTTATCTTAACTGGCCTTGCCCTAAAACATGTTGTGCACTTGTGCAGGATATGTCTGATTGTATTATGCTCTGAAAGAACCCAAAAGTTTAGCCGTAAAATAGATAATAAAGATAGATAATAAAGTTTGTTGTCCCATATGTAAATGTTTAAGATGATATGAAGTAACGATAAGCCGTGTGAGCACATGATTTTTTGGTAAGATAATTGGATGTTTTTGTGAAAATGGTAAATCTGAATTTTGTAAACGTCCACCAACTCTTAAAATACTCTCTGAATCTAAAAAAGGGTGTAATGAGATGAGACTACTTGTCTTACATAATGAGCCCAATCTTTTCATTGACAAAATGTCTGAACCAAATGTTTCCAATTGAGCCATTTTGATTAGAATTCTTAGTGCGCCCTCCCTTTCATCAACAGTAAGTATACCCCATTTACGTTCACCTATTGGCAATCTACAATTGTTTATAAGTCGCAGAATATAAGCTGTGGTTTTTTGTAACTTGTTAAGACTTGAAAATCTATCCCAAATTGTATGCAATGTTGTAACAATTAATGAAAATTTAACTGGCTTTTTATCTGGCACTTCCAAAGTACTTAAGTCATTTATATTAAAATAAGGCCATTTCTCCTTATCTTCCATTAGCCATTTTGGACCATTCCACCAAAGTGAAGAATCGTTAAGTAATTTTGGTTCCATCCCCCTGGATATGATGTCGGCTGGATTTTCTTTGGAGTGGATGTGATGCCACTCATATGTTTTAGTCAAATTTTAAATCTCCGAAACCCGATGTGACACAAATGTTTTCCATTTTGAAGCCTCCCCCTTTATCCAATGTAATGTAATTGTCGAATCTGTCCAAAAATGCACTTTATTAAATCTTATGTCCATTGTATGTATAACTTCCCTGGCAAGTTTTGCGCTAAGTAACGCCCCACATAACTCTAACCTTGGTAATGAGATTGTCTTTAACGGAGCTACTCTTGATTTAGCACATAGTAGATGCACATGATATAACTCATCGTGACTTATTGACCGTACATAAATTGCTACCCCATATGCAACTTCCGATGCATCGCTGAAGCAGTGAAGTTCAATGTCCTTTGGTTGCAAGCATATCACATGTCTTGGAATTTGTGTTTGGTGTAAATCTGAAATTGTTTCCTTAAATTTGTTCCAAGCGGTGTGAAGATCCTGAGGTAATGACTCATTCCAATCCAATTTGAGCTTCCATAATGATTACATAATTACCTTAGCCGTGATTATGACTGGTCCCACAAGACCCAGAGAGTCAAATATTTGAGAAATCATTGATAATACTGACCTTTTGGTTGTCTGAGATTGTATATTAAAATTAATATTGTACTGCAAGATGTCCAATTGAGTATTCCAGTACAACCCCAAAGTTTTACTAGTGATGTCTTCAGACACATAATGCTCAATTTGTTGATTATTTTGTAAGTCCCCTTCAAATATTTCTGGTTTATTTGAGACCTATTTTCTGAGCTGAAATCCTGCTGAGCTCAAAATGAAACTGATATCCCGTTTTAACTTCCTAACCTCTTCAATTGTGTCCCCTCCTGATAATAGATCATCTGCATAAAAATCCTTCAAAATAGTTTGGCAAGCTTCTTGTAAATTTGACATTTGTTCATATGCTGCTTGTTGTATACATCTTATTGCGACAAAGGCTGATGGTGCTAAACCATATGTTATTGTGTTTAATTTGTATGTGTTTATAGGTTGGTCAGATGAAAATCTCCAAAAAATTCTTTGTAAATCCCTTTGTTTTGAAGAAATAAGAACTTGCCGATACATCTTTTCAATATCAGAAGCAATGACAACTTTATGTTTTCTAAACCGTAGCAAGATGTGTAATAAATCTTCCTGAAGCCTTGGTCCCACCATTAATACATCATTCAATGACAAATTATTGTCTATTTTAGCAGGCCCATCGAAGACTACCCTAAGCTTGGTAGTAGTAGATGATGTCTTTAGTATCCCATGATGCGGTATATAATATTTTGGTGTATCTCCTTGTATCTGTAGCTCCCAGCTCTCGCAAACTCGAATTGTTGTTCAGTTTCTTCTCCAAGTTTTGAAATCTCTTCATTGCTGTGCTGTAAGAATCCCCCAGTTTTGTAATATCTTCTCTAAGTGGTAATTGTACTATATAACGTCCATGTAAATCCTTAGTTGTGGTTGAGTTGAACAGTTCCTGGCAATATTTATCCTCTACTGATAAGGATTTTTTATGTATATCCAATTCTTCAATTTTCCAAAATTGTTCCATCTGTTCATTCAAGCTGAGTGCAGAAAAGTCACATGAAATCATACCCGAAAAATGTACTCCTTTGTCAATTGTTCTCACAGGCCCTGATACCACCCATCCCAATTTGGTTTTCTGAGGTATAGGTTTTTCTTTTCCCAGTCTTTTTTGCCCTACACATAGTAATTGCCAAAATATAGATGAACCTAACAATAATTCAACAGGTTTTGAAACTCCAAAAGAGCTATCAGCTAACATAATGTTTTTTGGTATGTCAATCATTTCTAAATTAAGATTAAAAGAGCTATCAGCTAACATAATGTTTTTTGGTATGTCAATCATTTCTAAATTAAGATTAAAAGCTGGTAAATTGTCAGATATCTTATCTATAACTAACATAAATGCACTTAATTTATAACTACATGTTTTAGATTGTATTATACGTTTCATGGCCCGTGTAATTTTTGTAATACCTTGATTGATACCTGCCACTGGAATGTCTACCTTTTCCGTTGGGATATTGAGTTTTTCTAACAATGATTTGCAAATAAAGTTTGATTGAGACCCACAATCTAATAAGGCTCTGCATTCATGAAAGTTTCCAAAATTGTCTTGCATGTAAACTAATGCTGTTGAAAGCAGAATCTCTGTTTTTGTATGAATTGAATTGGTATGATTGCATTTGCTAACTTGTACCCTATCTTCTATAGTGCTATAGTCCTTAGTCTTAACCTGTCCCAAATACACTGAGTGAGGTACCCCATCATCTAAATCATGTTGCCCCTTAAAATTTGTGTTTTGTCCCTGTAAGTGTACCTCATGTGCCTGAATATGTGTAACTTGCCCTTGCTTATTTGGCTCTAGTGTTCGAGAATGTGTAAATTGTCCCTGTGAATGTATACCCTGAGTTTGATTATGTGTCCATGGTATTGGTGGTTGTGAACCTTGCAGTTGAAGTGAATTTTGACCATGTGGATGTGTTCTATCTTTGCCTTGTGTATTTCGTTCCCAATTGTTTTCATTGTGCCCTGATGAATGTGAATCTAAATGTAGAAGTCTATGTTTCCTACCACAAATTTTGCAACCCCGCATTGCACAATTTTGAGCTTTATGACCTTCCCGTAAACAATTTCAACAACCCTTGACTTTGTCAACTTCCGCTCGTCTTACTGAGATAGATAATTTGTGAAATTATTTGCACCCATAAAGATAATGTGACTGTCCACAAAGATGACACTGTTTGTGTGATGCTAAAAATGTTTTTTAAAAAGGAGCCTTTTCATACTTACGTTTTGTTTCAGAGGATAACTTGGGTTTATCTTTATCATCTTCTGAGTTTTCTAGGCTGCGTATTTTTTGATCTAAGAATGATAAAAAATCTGTGATTGTCAGAAACTCATTAAGTGGCCCTATTTTTTGCCATTCCCTTTTTGTGTTTTTATCCAATTTTTTTTCTAATATACAAATTAAAATAACATCCCATTGTTCTACTGAATAACCCAATGTCTTTAATGCCTTTAAGTCTTTTTTAATTGAAGTAGAGAATTTTTTTAATTCGAATGAGGTTTAATTATTTATATGTGGATATTTATTTAACTTATCAATGTGACTGCGTGCTATTAACTTTTTGCGTTCATATGTTTCACCTAATAAATGCCATGCAAAATTAAAATTTGTGTTTGTAGTTGGTAACTCATCCAATGCCCCAACTGCCCTATCAACTAATGATTTTTTTCAAATAGTGTAGTTTATCTACATCAGTTAATTCTAAATTATTGATTATTACACTTGTAAACCCATCCCTAAACTTCAACCAGCTATGAAATGAACCGTTAAATGTTGGTACCTCTAAAGGACGTAGTTTCACATTTTTTGATGAGGCTTTCACTGTATCAGATTGTGTATCTGATTGGTTTGAAACAGAATCAGTTTTATTCAAAAGCCCTTCTGCTATGCCAATTAATTCAAAATATAAATCCTGAAAATCTAATCTTTCATTTACCTGTGAATCAATATCAATGCCCTCGCCAGATGCAAATTTTTCAATGTTTTCTTGTACAATATCAAAATCTTTCCACCACTCTCTGCATTTTTCAATTCTACTTGGTAGCTGTGATGCACTAGCATCTGAATAATTATTTAAGAATGTTTGAAATTGTGTCATTTGAGCCTTAATTGTGCTCCTCTTTTTTTTTAAATTTGTGAGTTCTGCCATAGTTGTTATTGAATTTATTACCTTGTTATACTATTTATTACAAGTAGTATATGACCCAGAGATGTTTTAATAACTTAATAATAAAGGAACAAGAAACTGACACAGACTGATCATGTAAATTTGTTTCAATAATAGGTATGGAAATGATTTGTTTAAAAAAGGATACTGTGTACTCACGTGGTGTTTTTATCTATGTATATTGGTTTCTGGTTACCTTTGCTCTAAAATCATGAATTTTGCTTTTACTTCTATAATTGTGTATGTCTGAATATCGACTTTCTTCGATTCCCAATGTGTGATAATATATTTCCTTTATAACTTCTACAATGTGTTTTTGCCGGAAAATGGCGCCAATTGTGTTTTATGTGTAAAAATCCATTAATTCGTCTCGAAGACCATGAATTGCCGTAGTTGGGTGTGATAAATCCGTACGACTTAAGTGGACTGTATATTTGGTTTTTATTATTTTAAAAATACATATTACAACTTAAAACTTATGAAACTAAAAAACGTAAAAACTGTCTGTTTTGTTCGCCATCATGGTTCTGTCTCTCGTTGACACCTTGCTACGAGTCGGCGCGTAGATGCCGCGCACAGAGTCGGCTTAGCTACATGTTCAGGTGGTGTATTTGAGGACTCGGAATATATTGGAGCAACAGTTGGCAATGTATAGAAGCTGTGGTACTTTTAGACGTGGTACTAGTCAGAGTGCCCGTCGACAAAAAAGTTTATGAAAGATACTCTCTCCAAATTTTGATTACTTATCAAAGCACGGAAAAACGACTGTGATAAAATTCATAGATAACCAGCTAATTTTTTCAGGATACGTATTAACAGCAGCAACAATAACTTTTCATGTTGTTTAACGGAACTTGTTTTCATATATGTCATACTATTAGTTGAAAACTGTCAGGGAAATGCATTTAATTGTAAATTTCATAACTTCATTTTTTTTTTTCGACAGCCCTGTATTAATTACAAAAATGTAAAGAACGCTATCGGTTATAGATCGATATTTCTGCATTTACAAGATTATAAGTTTATTTAACTCGATTCAGACTGTATTGGTTTTAACGTACATTTATTTGTTTTGACTTGTCTATATTTTTCTAAGGTCGATTAAGAGTAGATGCAGTTCTTAACAAAAAAATTATGCAATTACTAATGTTGGATTTAATTGGAAAGTAGAGAGCTAGAGGGGGTTTAGCAATCAAGAATACAGCGAAATAGCGTGGTACAGGCAAAAAATCCTTGATCGTGTAGTCTGAAGGGGGTTTGTGGATCAGCGTTGGGAAGTTGATGGGGGGCTATGAAATCATAATGTTTGGCTTTAATGGGGGGACTGTGGATCATGATTGTTATATAGGGGAGTATTAGTAGTTCTTGGAGTATCTAAAAGGTCCTGTGGGTGTTATTCTGGGGGTTGGCAGTAGGTTTGGACCAAATTTCTGAATATTATGTGGGTTTTGAATCACGAATGATATACCCGACCGTTCTGGGTGTATGTATGTATGTATGTATGTGTGTGTATGTATGTATGTGTGTGTGTTTGTATAAAAAAAAAAATAAAAACAGAAATATAATTCTAATTATTTTTATTGTTTCAAAATGTATGTATGTATATCAGTATACTAGTTTTCTTAGAATCATACACTTTAGGTACGAAAAGAATTGTTTTATTTGATTAAATATTTACGATACAATATGTATTGTAAAAACATATTTGCTTTAAAATGTCTAGACCAATAATTTTTGAATAAATTATTAGTAAGAATAATAACCTGGTATTAAACAAACAAACAAAGTCGTTATGAATTGACTTGTTTATTAGGAAAACAAGTCAATAAACATAATACAAAACAAAGGACAAGAGGGGAAAAAGAAACACACAGTGGCGTTCAACCAATTTAATTAATTCATCAAGCTGCAATAAAAGAAATACATTAGTATCAATTTGGAATCATAAATAAATAAACTTACTAATTTTTAAAGCCCATATTATAACTACCGGCTCTTCTTCTATAATAAAGAGCCGGTAGTTTAAAATTCTCCCAACATATTGGGCAGATATTGGAGCCGCCTCTTCTTGTCCAAACAGGACTCCTATGGGGCGGCTCCTTAAATGGCTTGGTAAAGATCGGCTTAGGAATGATTTTATTGCTGCTAAAATGAGTAAAATAAAAAATTATTGTACACCTCTGAAGTTGTTGTTTATTGTGTAGTGACATAGTTACCTTCCATTTCTGAAACAAAAAAAAAATGTGTTAAGAGAAGTAGTATAAATATATACAAAGTCCCAACGTGTTTTATCATCATTCAACAAATTGTAACGAGTGGTTTTGAATACTTCAATTTACAGTAAGTGCAATTAGTTTATACATATATTTTATGTATTAGTATATTTATTAATGGATAAACATTTTTACTTTATCTAGTATGTTATTTTTTTTTTTGTTGTTTCGTATTTTTTTCAATAATGTTTCGCATTTGTATTTACTGAAAAATTTATATCAGTGTTGTTTGATTTTTTTACTTTATGTTACATCTCTGATTCTTTAAGATTTCCAACGTTACATAAATTTTTATTTTCTATTGTTTTGTGTCATTTTTGAAATCTGATTTATTACAGATATAAGTCTTTAGTATAATTCTTATACAAGTAGTGCAAACATTTTAGATCTTTTTCTACAATTCTTTTATTAATAATATTAATACTATTTAGTGTTAGTTAAATTGTAGTCTAGTAAATTATTTTTAATTATAGAATATGGATCTTTTAGCAATCAATGCCAGCTGCTCAGTAAGCAGAAAAGCAACTATTAGACTACAAGATCTTCCACAAGGAGAAACGTTTAAAATCGTAAATTGCAAAATAGTGCAAACTCGATTTGGTCAAACGGTGTTGATAGAACTCCAAGAAAACGTAATATTTCTCCCGAAATATACAACAGAACACATACAACCTCATTTATTAGAATTAAGTAGCGGTAACTACGGAATTTCCTTTAAGGGACTGAAACCGGCAACTTCTACCAACTTTAAACCCTCACCTAATTTTGAATTTAAAAAATTGTAAGGTAAGCAAATTTTATTTTTTTTTGTTGTTGTTTTTTCTATAATCATTATAATAATTATTGCTAATATGTCGATGGAACAAATCGCTAGAACAAGTGATAACATGTTAAAAAGTGTAGATGAGGCTTTTAAAATTTTAAAAGATACGTGGCATAACGGAAAGGCTGAAAAATGGATTAAAATTATAACAAACAATATAACAGTTTGTAACAAACTCATTAAAAAATTAGTTATATCTGTCAGTATACGAAAAAAAGTATTAAACAATATTGCACAAATGAAGAGAATACGAACTATATTAAAAACAATGTTACAAAGCAAAAATAAAGAAAATGATACTAAATCGACTTTAGGAGTAAAGTGGGAAAATTTAGCATCAATTTTTCAAGGTCGCATACATACAGGAATAATTATTAATTTAATTCATAAAGATGTAAAAAAATTCTTCGAAGATGCTTTTCTTATTTTTAAGCAAAAAATGATACAATTTGTAATAAATTTAAATTCTACTAAAGTCAACTCAACATTTTGTGCCGAATTTATTTTAAAAAAACAGGACGAAGAAGTGACATCACTTAAATATTTTCATACACGCACTGAAGTAATCGATAGGAGTACTGACTTGAAGGATTGGTTTACCAATTATATTGAGGAACCTCTTTTAAACAAACTAGAAAATTTTCAAGAAAAAGATAGTGGTTACAGTCTTAGTAATATAATATCTCTTGAAATTAATGTAAACAAATATGAAATAGGTAAAGGACCGTCTTCGTTTATTCCTCTTCCTACAGAAATTTTAAATAGAAAAGCCTGTATTAATGTAAAAAACAACGATAATGCCTGTTTTTATTGGAGCATCGTAAGTGCATTATATCAACCAGTGAATAACTTTAACTTAAATCGTACCTCCTCTTATCCATTTTATACTACAGTATTAAATACGAATTCTTTGGAGTTGCCTATGCCTATATGGCAAATATCAAAATTTGAAAAAATGAATGATATTTCGGTAAACGTATTTGGATTGGAAATGAATAGAAACGGATCTTTTGTAACTGTAGTTCTAAGAGTAACACAAAACAAGAAACCTAGACATGTTAATCTTCTGTTAGTTCAAGACATTTACCTTCCAAAAGATGAAAATATAACTTCAACTGACGGTAGTGAAGAAGAAGAAGAAGATAATGATAATGTTGATAAAGAAGATGACAATAACGAAAAATACAAGATTAACTACCATTATTGTTGGATTAAAAATTTATCACGTTTAGTTAATAAAGAAATATCAAAGAAAAAGGTGAAAAAATATATATGTGACAGATGTTTAAATTATTTTTATTCTCAAGAAAAGTTAAATGAACATGTAACAATGTGTGAAAAAAGCAATGATTGTAGAGTCATGTTTAGTAAAAACAAAATTATAAAGTTTAAAAATTTTGTTAACAAAGAAATAGTTCCGTTTATCTTATATGCAGATTTTGAATCAATATTAAAACCTCTAAGAGAATTAGAAACGTTAGAAAATAGACAACGTTACCAACAACATGTACCATTTTCTGCAGGTTACTATTTGAAATGTTTCCATGATAATTCTTTTACATATTACAATTCTTTTCGTGGACTTGACTGTATGACTTGGTTTGCTAATGAGCTAGATAAAATTGCAACGGTTATTTCATCCAAGCTAAAATTTGTTGAACCATTAAATGTAAAAGTAGATTTGAAAAATGTAACAACAAAAAGTTGTCATATTTGTGAAAAGGATTTTTCTTCAACGGATATAATTGTTAGAGATCATTCACATCTTACAGGTGATTTTAGAGGTTATGCTCACCAAAACTGTAACCTTAATTACAAAAACTCGTTTGTAATCCCAATTTTAATTCATAATTTAATGGGATACGACTCGCACCTATTAATTAGAGATTTAGCAAAATTATATCCTATAAAAGTGATTCCGTTAAACAAAGAAAAATATATTAGTTTTACCGTTTTCCATCAGAAAACCAAGATAAAATTTCGATTCTTAGATTCCTTTCGATTTATGGGATTTTCCTTAGAGAAAATGGTATCATTTTTAAATAAAGAACAACTGGAAAATTTAAAAGCGGAATTTAAGAACGTTTCTTCAGATAACTTTGAATTGTTAACACGAAAAGGAATTTTTTGTTACGATTATATAGACAATGTAGAACGACTTAATGAAACCCAGTTACCTAGCAAATTACATTTTTATAACAAATTAAATGATGAGGAAATTAGCGAGGAAGATTATGCTCACGCTCAAAAAGTTTGGAAAAATTTTAATATAACGGACTTGGGATCTTATAGTGATCTCTATTTAAAAACTGATATAATACTATTGGCAGATTGTTTTGAAAATTTTCGAAAAATGTGTAATCGAACGTATAATTTAGATCCTGCACATTATTTTACACTACCTGGTTACACTTGGGATTGTATGTTAAAATATACAAAATGTCAATTGGAAACTCTACACGATGTAGATATGTTGTTGTTTTTTGAAAGCTCTATTCGTGGAGGAGTTAGTCAATGTAGTAATAGGTTTTCTGAAGCTAACAATAAATATATGAATGAATATGATCCTTCTCAAGAATCAAAATATATATTATATTTTGATGTAAACAACTTATACGGTTGGGCACAAAGTCAGTATTTACCTTACGGAAATTTTCATTGGATTGAAGAACCTGAAAAACTTGACGTAACATCTGTACCAAGTGATTCTTCAACTGGATATATACTAGAAGTTGATTTAAGCTATCCCGTTAAACTACACGATTTGCATAAAGATTTACCATTTTGCCCTGAAAAATTAGCACCACAAAATACTAAATTAAAAAAATTGTTGACGACGTTACACAATAAAGAAAAATATATAATTCACTATGAAAACTTAAAGCAGGCTTTAAAACATGGTCTAGTGCTTACAAAAATACATAGAGTTTTATCATTTAGCCAATCAAATTGGCTGGCACCCTACATACAGCTGAACGCTAATCTTCGAGCTGAAGCAAAAAACGACTTTGAATGTGAAAATTTTAAACTAATGGTCAATGCTAATTACGGAAAAACGATAGAGGGAGTACGAGGAAGAAGGGACCTGCGTTTGGTTCGAAAGTATGAAGGGAGGCATGGAGCGAAGAATTTAATTGCTAGTCCATTATTTCATAGTAGAGTTTTATTTGATGATAATTTAATGGCAATTGAACTAAGAAAATCTAGTATTGTTTTTGACAAACCAATCTATATAGGAATGGCAATTTTGGAATTATCTAAAACATGTCTTTATGATTTTCATTATGATTTTATGTTAAAACAAAATTCAATTCAACAATGCAAATTGTTATATACTGATACTGACAGTTTATTATATGAAATAACTTGCTACGATGCTTATGAACAAATTATTAAAGCTAATCTTTCAAAATTTGACACAAGCGGTTACAAACCAGATAATGTTTATAATATCCCCCTAGTTAATAAAAAAATTCTTGGAATAATGAAAGATGAAACATTAGGAAAAATAGTTTCAGCTTTTGTGGGATTGCGATCAAAACAATATACATACAAGTTATTTAAAGAAATTCCTAATGAAAATAGCAAAGAAATTTCATTTAAAAAAGCAAAAGGTATTAAAAAAAACGTTGTAGCCAAAAAAATAACATTTGAAGACTATTTGTATTGCTTAGAAAATAGTGTAAGCAAGTGCGCAACACATCGTTATATTCGATCTATACTTCACACTGTTTTTAGTATTGAAGAAAAAAAAGTTGCATTGAATCCTTTTGATAATAAAAGATACTTGCTTGAAAATTCTTTTGACACTCTTCCCTGAGGTCACTATAGTATAATGCAGTAACAATTTTCTTTCAGATAATGATGATGATGAGTTTACAAAAACAATGTGTTAGAACAATATGCAAAAATATCAACAGCCTTTGCGATTTTATGTACACGTCCGGTCTACCTCAGGTATTAAATAAAAAAATTTGTAAAAAATATCCATCATATAAATTTCAAAAATTACTTGATGAGGATGCCTTACCCGAAGTAAATATGTATATGAAAGAATTTGAAAGTTATCAATGTAAGACTTGTTTATGTTATATTATAAAATTTGAATATGTATATATTAAAAAATACAATTTAAATTTATGTCAAGAATGCGCGAGAGACTTTGAAAGAAATTTAAGATTTTCAGATATTAAATGTGAATACAAGTTTGTTAAGTGGGATGACCTATACAGCGAGTCTTCCTTAAAAAATCTTTTTTTCTTCTCAACTTATTTTTGTCAAAATGATTTTCATGATGTTTTATTTTTTCCTACTACACTCATTTATTGCAATTGTACATTATGATTTATATTTAGAAAATCTTTTGAACGTAAAACAACAACAACAAAAAAAAAATTACCATGCTTGTCCTTTTTACATTAATAATGTTACTAACCATTTATACAGAATAAAAGAAAACTTTGATTAATATGATTACTAACCATTTCACTAGAATTAAAAACTTATTAAACAATATTCTTTTGAATTATTATGTAAATCAAAAAGAATGTATTAAGTAGATAAATGTAACAAGTAGTTTTATTGGTTTTAAAAAATTAAAATCAAAAAAGGTATTTGTGATCCATATTTGTAAACAATAATAAAGTATTATAACGATTTATTGTTTTTTTTTTAAGTTATTCAATACTCAATATTTCCCCCTTCTCTCTCACTTTACCAAATAAAAGGACAGGAAAGCAAATATTGCATTAGTTTATCGCTGAATTAGAAGTAGAAACGTAAACAATAGCATATCAAAATGTGTAACTCCAGATTTCCAAATACCGATATATTTATTGGAGAACGACGCTTTTATCTAAACCCGACTAAATCAAAGTATGTCGCAGTGTGCTTATCCCACCAGTTGAATTTTGCTCCATGTATCATGATATCTGGAATAAAGGGTCACAGTAATACTGTGGTGTTAACTGAAGAAACCTGGAATCACTTGCTATCTTACAAGTCAACCATTGATGACTTTTTATCGTCCATTTACATCCCAGATTCTATCGATGCTGGTCCATTTTTTTTGGAATTTCAACAGTTGCGATATGCTTCAGCAGTGAAAATTACAACTGGTCAGTCCCAAGTACTCCTTGGAGCCAATTCCGTTTCCACACTTTGGAGAATTCTACCACTAATTAATCATTTGTTAGAAACAACAAAAAGGCAAGAATTAGCTAATAATATAAAACTGGTACAAATGGGAGCAGTTTCGGCCAGTGATCCTATTCAAGAATCATTAGAAATTATAAAATCTATTAAATACGTAAATCCTTTATTGTATAGTTGGCTGATGGAACTCATTTACATTCATCCAGAACTTGTTCAGGAACCAGGATTGCAGTTATGACGACATAAAAAATTTGTAAGAATCAATGAAGAAGCAAACGTAGTTTATAACATGTTTACGTGGCAATTTGCATATAAATCAGCGCGTAAACCTTATTGGGAAATTTTAGCTGTAGACAGAAATCGATTCAAAAAACGAATTGAAGATGTAGAAAAAATTCTTAATCCCATATTATTATTACGTAAACATGTACAATAGTAAAACTGTTTTATTTATATAAAGTTTTATTAAAATAAAAAATTATTTGTAAATTTGAAGTTTTATTTAAAAAAAAAAAAGAAAAATTACATTTCATTAGGTATTATATTATTATGTTCTTTTTATCGATCCAGGAATTGTTTGAGTTGGACATTCCTAACCATTTTACAAAGACTTTTGAACCTTTACGACGTAAAATACGTTCAATTAAGTAGACATCAGGATGTCTGGTTTTCTGAAGCTCTTCGGTATAGAAACTTCCATTAATTTCTTCGCCAGCAGCATCTTTGAGTAAATAAGTGGTAGGATTCGTATGTTGAACGTCTCGAATAGTAAATATTTCGTTTGTCCACAAGGGCTGGTATCCTTTGGCAAATGCGTGGCGGTATCTACTTATTCGAACAAAGTCACCCTTACGAAATTTTGGCTTTCGGGGATCAACAGTCTTCATGTGATTATAAGCAGTAATATATTTTGCATTTTTTTCGGTTACTTGATTGGGTATTGCACCTGTGGTAGAATGGCGAGTAGAATTGTATTTTTTAACCAGTTGGGGAAGTACGTCTATCCACTTGTACGATCCTTGTAGACTAAATTGTTTCCATAACATCGATTTAAGCGTCCTAATAGCACGTTCTGCAATACTTGCTTTTAAATTTGAAAAAGAGCTGTAATGATTGATATGATAGTGTTCAGTTAACCGTTTAAAATGTAAATTGTAAAATTCCGTTCCATTGTCAGTTTGTAAATTTTTTGGAATTGTGTCCAATTGTTGCAAAATTTTCTTCATGCCGCTACTGATTTCTAAACCTGTTTTCTTTTTAATCGGTATCGCCCACATGTACTTGCTAAAAGCATTAACAACAACTAGAATATAGTTGTATCCTTTATTGATTTTAGCATAGGAAGTCATAATCGCCAAATCAGCCTGTAAAAGATCATGGAGACCTTTAACAATAACCCGTCGTCGCTTATAATTTATCCTAGCAGGCTTATGCAATTCGGCAACTATTTCAGCTTTAGACATTTTTTATTAGTGGACACTGTAACAACAGTTCAATGCAAATGGTGGATGGATTGCTTATCTTGAACGCTAATATATCCCCTTTTTCAATTGACATTCCAGTCAACTGACTAAATTTATAAGCTTTATTATTTAGCAATACATCTCCGTCAGCTGAATAAATAGTAAGACTTTCAATTTTGCCATTTAAAGGAAATGTAAAAGATGAAAGTCCGTTATCTAGTATATAATGCTCCTTATTCAAACTTGGTTTCTTTTCTCCTCTTATACGAATCAAATGTTTAACGTGATAATCAAAAGTCTCGCAAATATAAAATGCTGAATTAAAGCGAGGAGTATCTGATGAAGATACAATATCATTTTCAGAAAAAGTGCAATTGCTTGAATTAAGGTAGTGTTGATTAAACTTGTTGAGCGGCATAATAAAACTGTAAATCAAACAATTAGTTTGAGATATTTATACGCTTATTCAATTTTCTGTAATGGACAAAGAAGTACAAGTTCCAAAAATATTTTATCTGAGTGAAAGCCAGAATTGGGTGGCAAAAATTGATTAGGAAGCAAAAATTGGAGACTATCGCCTTCATTTACATCATACTTTTTGCGTATATCAAGTTCTTGAACTATATTTTTATTTTTATTTTTATAAATAAGTTTGTACGATTCTGGAAACAAGCTAATATTTGTGATAGTGCCACTTACCCTAAACGTGTAAGTAATAGTGTTATTATCTAACACAAAATGAGCTTTATCAACAAGGGAATTTTTAATACCTCGAATGGTAATGATACAGGTACTATAAAAATCACTTGGTGTGCAAATGTAAAAAAGAGAAGAAGAAGAAACAGACGGAGAAGCCGAAACAGTTTCGTTGTCAGAAGTACAACTTGTAGACGTAAGGTAATGTTGGTTGAACTTGTTAAGAGGCATTGTGTTAATAAAAAAATATTGATCGAAAACCGCATATTTATGTAATAATTCCACCTTCACGTAGTTCTTCTAGAATAGAAACCATCTCGTTATTATGACCAGTATTTCCGGCATTTTGAGAAGCTATTAGTAATCTTAACCTATCAACAAGTTCATTATAATCATCAAAATATTTATATTCAATGGGATTTGTATCATAAGACATTAGTGTCATTTTTCCTCCTTTTTTGGTCGCCATTTTTCGAGTAAGTACACCAGTTATAAGGGAAGATGGAATGGAACCAGATCTAGGACGTGTATAAACATGTAATTGTGGTTTAACGATAAAAAGCCATTTGTCTTTTATATCACTGGAAAATTTGCGAACTGGTAGGTCCTCCTTATTTTCTCTTCTATATGCATTCGTTCGCTTTATAATATCTATATAATTAGTAAGATCTTGTTTTGTATACGAAACGGGATTCTTCAAAAATAGCAACTCATAAAGTCCGACAGTACCTCGATAATTAACTTTTTTTATCTTTAAATTAGCTCCATGAAACTCAACGTCTGAATCTCCAATATAAAATTTATCCTCAATGGGATTATGAAAAATTCCTAATATATGATCGTACTTGTTGGAAGTATCCCGCACAAGTCCCTCGATAAACTCTCGAGGAAGTGGAGATGTAAATTGTTCGAAATATTCACGAAGAACATTTGGGTTGTTGATTGTTTGATAAAATTGAGATAGAGTATCGTCTATAAATTGATCCTCTCGAGTTCTATCTGGTAACTCTCCACTTTCATTTCTTGTTTCGTATGTTGTTTCGTTTCCGATAAACTGAGTGGGTTCTAGTTGAGTGCTATTATATTCTGGAGGTGATACAAATGACAATTGTCCGAAAGTCGAAGGACTTTTTTTAATAGGACTTATTTTATCAGATAAGTTAAGATATTGTTTTTTAGATATATCTTCTGGTTTAATAAATGGATTTTTTATTGATTTGTCGCCCAATGCTGTTACTAATTCCTGGATAGGTTTAGTAAGGGGTGCGTAGGATTTTTCCAATTCCACTTGCGATTTGTCGTCACCACTTTTTAAAAGTCTAAATTTACGCTTAATGGCTCGACGTGATTTTACGAGTTGTTTTCCCAGTTGATCGTTCATGATGTAATAAACTTTAAAATACTGTTAGGGCTTTATATAGCAATCAAACCCTTTTCTATATCTACCGCAAGAAACATCACAATCTTTATCGATTACAAGAAATCCAAATTTTTTATCCCAACATGAAGATGTCATATCTTTAAACTGTTGCCAAGTCATATTGATATTGGCGTGTTCTAAATATATGTGTTTTAAATTGGTAGTATCTTGTGGAAAAATTATTAAAAGATTGGCGTTATCGCGAATTAGCTGTTTTGGAATTACCGAGTATGTCTGACAAAGATAAAAACAATCTGTATGTTTATGCCGACCAAAACTAAAATAACTACGTATAATGTTTTGATCACAAGAAGCGACGTCGTCAAATATAATAACTGAGTTGTTTTTAATATTTTCCGGATGTGGTATATCTTGAGCGTTGCTGTACTCTTGATATCCAATTTCTAGCAATGGTTCAAGTACTGATCGTAGATACTGATATTTTGCTTGTTGTAATGATTTGGAATACAGGTAGACATTTTCAAATTTTAATCCGTTAGGATGCTCCAGTAATGCTAATAGCACGTTAGTTTTTCCCGACCCACTCGGACCTACAATAAGTGCTCTTTTCGAATCTCCTCCAAAGATGGGACCATGTTTTCCTACAGTAGGTATAGTTCCTAAATCATAGTTAGGTACGGGCAGGGATACTTTTTGTCGTTCGATCTTCATGACTTACAATGAAGGTATAAAAGGTGTGCGAGTATATATAAAGAATCACATACTCATGAAAACTGTCAGAGCTTCACGAAAACGCACAGGAAAAGGTCTGATAAATAGCTTGATTAACAAGCTACCTTTTGAACTTCATATTCCAGGCGGCTATTCTTATTGCGGACGTTAGTATTACTTTTTATCTATTTAGATTAAAACGATTTCTAACTTTGTTGTTATTTTAGCTGGAACCAAATTAAAAGAACGACTCGCACGAAGAGATCCTGGGATTAATCCTTTGGACGAAGCGTGCAAGGAACACGATATAGCCTACTCCTTAAACAAAGACATTGGTGATCGTCACAGAGCTGATCAAATTTTGGAACATAAAGCGTGGGAAAGGGTAAAGTCCAGGGACGCTAAGTTAGGGGAAAAGGTCGCTGCTTATTTCGTAACTAACGTAATGAAAGGCAAACGCAAACTTGGAATGGGTCTCAAAAAAAGACCTAAAAAACGAGTTATTCGTGCACCAAAAAAAGGTGGATTTCTTCCACTACTCTTACCAATATTGGGAGCACTCGCTGGTTTGGGTGGGGGAGTTGCGGGCATCGTAAAAAATGCAAATGATATCAAGGCAAGCCGTGAACAACTTGAAGAACAACGTAGGCACAATATGGCAATGGAACAAAATCAAAAGACAGGCTCCGGGTATTACTTAAAGCCATATAAGGGCTACGGAATGAAGAAAGTAGTAACAAAGAAACGATCAAAGGGAGGTAAGAGTTTTTACCTAAAACCTTTTTTAAAAAACTCCCGGTAAGGTTACCTGACAAAATTATGACCAATGTTGATCTTCTCAAATATGTAAAAAAGCTTGAAATTCCTAATTTTTGTGGAATATATATGCGTGATTCATTGCCGAAAAAAATAAATGAATATGAATCAGCTATTATTAACCTTGACAAACAATCTGGAAAAGGTACACATTGGACCGCTTATACGAAAAATAAAGATTTAATTACGTACTTTGACAGCTATGGTAACTTAGCTCCTCCTATAGAGCTTGTTAAATATTTTCAAAGTAACGGTAGGGTAAACATCAAATATAATTATGAATCAGTACAACCCTTTAACTCTTACCACTGCGGACAGTATTGTCTGAAATTCTTATATAATCAGTACTATTAAAAAGTTTCATTTTATCATCAACCTTTATTGTGAAATGTCGTGTACATTTACGTTAAGCGGTGCATCTTCAATTTTAAGTGCACAATTTAATCCACCCATATATTTAGAGGAAAATTCGGAATATGAAATAGGATTATCAAATTTTGAAACATTTAATACTATCCCTAATGTAGACAAAACTAATAACATGCTCGTTTGGGGTGCCGAGAATAAATTTAAATATAAAATTCCCACAGGAGCTTACGAAATGAACGACCTTATAAAAATAATTAAAAATAAGTTTATTGAAGGTAATGAAACAATAATTCATATTACTGGAGATCCCATAACTTCACTAATTTCCTTGAAAAGTAACGATTGGATTGATTTTAGTGTAGATAATTCAATAGGATCTTTACTGGGATTTCCAAAAATAAAACTTGAACCTAACAAAGAACATACATCTTCAGTTCCAGTTAATATCTTGAAAGTAAACACAATTCTCTTGGATTGCAATATAGCCACTGGTTCCTTTTTAAATTCCGATCCTGTTCATATTATTCACGAGTTCTTTCCGACCGTTCCGAGTGGCTATAAAATAGTTGAACAACCTGTTACTATATTGTATTTTCCCGTTAGTGTTAAAACTATTAACAACATAACTGTCCGAGTTTTGGATCAAACAGGTGAATTGATCAATTTTCGAGGTGAAACAATTACCGTACGTCTACATTTGCGGAAAATTCAATAGCAAATATGGTATTGCATTTTTACAAAACTGCTGCTTTTCCGAAACATTTACAAAACTATAAAAGACGACAACGCAACAAAAAACATTACAGTTCTTCGACAGCGCGGCCCAAACTGCTAACCGTACGCAATCGTAACTTTTTGAAAGCGCTTGGTTTTCACGTTCTTATTTAATAATGGATTTATTAAGTGTTACCGATGAGCCCTTTAGTGATACATCAATCGAAAACTGCCAATTTCATAGTTATCAACCGTACAATTCAGCATCTCCTAACTACAATGATGAGGTCAGAATAATAATAACAGATTTTGACGCCCTTACTGCGCCCAGTAATAGCTATATTTACATTGAAGGTCAATTACTGACCGACAAAAATCAGGTTCCAACAAAATTCAAATTTATTAATAACGCTATTGCCTACTTGTTTCGAGAAATTCGATATGAATTAAACGGGGTAAATGTAGATTCCGTACGAAATCTGGGCTTAGTTTCTACTATTAAAAATTATTTGTCATTAAACGATAATACATCTAAACTTTTAATTAACGCAGGGTGGTGTCCAAATGAAAAAGACCGCATTCTAACTGATGACAAAGGAAATTTTAATTTATTTATTCCGCTCAGACTTTGGTTGGGAATATTTGAAGATTTTACAAAAATTATTATGGGAATGAGACAAGAATTGGTACTGATTCGAGATAAAGATGACATAGACGCAGTATTATCAACAGATGAGACAGAACATCCAAAGATAAAGCTGTTAAAGCTATCATGGCATGTTCCTCACGTTACTCCTTCGATTTCTCAACAGATTATATTAAATAAAATCCTCAATAGTAATAATGAGCTACCCATTAAATTTAGAAGCTGGGAGCTAATCGAATACCCTGCTTTACCAAATTCCACGAGACATACGTGGCCTGTCAAAACATCTACTAAATTAGAAAGCCCGAGGCATGTTATTATTGCATTACAAGACGGAAGAAAAGGAAATTTGTTAAAGGACCTGAGTCAATTTGATCATTGTAACCTGAGAAATATTCGTGTTTTTCTAAATTCTAACAGATATCCGTACAATGATCTGGAGCTAGATTTTGACAGTAACCGCTTTGCTACTTTATATGAAATGTTTGCAAATTTTCAAGAATCTTATTATCATCTAACAAGTAATCAACCATTATTAACTCCACAAGAATTTAAGGAAAAAGCACCCATAGTACATATCGATTGCTCTCGTCAGCCTGAAGTTCTTCAAAGTGGATCTGTTACTCTGAGAATTGAATTTGAAACTACTAAGCCAATAGGTACTAATATCTCAGCGTACTGTCTCATTTTACATGAGAAAGAATTTTATTACAACCCGCTAACAAAGATTGTAAGACAAGTATAATCATTTTTCTCAATTATCGAAAGTCACTAACAGACTTTTAGAGACAAGTATAAACTTTTTTTTTTATTTTTCGAAAGTCACTAACAGACATACAGACTTTACAAACAAACATACATACATTTTTCCTTTTTCTTTTCTGATTGAAATTTTTTTAATGAATTCATACACAAATAATAATAAGTTATTCCCAAATTTACGACATCGTCTCTGTTATTTTAATTTTGTTAAATTAGTCTCTTTTAAAGAACGATTGCGTAAGCAGCATCTCCAAAAATTGAAAATTCTTAAACAAGACCTACAAATATATCTCAATTACAAAACAACTATACGTCAGTTACGACAACTTCAAATATGCGAGTAGTCGTGGACGTTCAGGGCTTTACAATAGGTAAGAAAAAGTTTTTTCCTAAGGAATTGGCCATATACGATGGAAAACAAGCAGCCCATTATATTTTTCGACCTCCTTTTGCAAAAAAACTATTAGACTTGGAGGATTTCCGAAAAGCCAATTGGTTATCGAGCAACTACCATTTTTTACAATGGGAAAATGGTTTCACACCAATGTTTCAGTTTTCCAATATTTTACATTTTCACACAAAAAACGCTTCAGTCGTAATGGTTAAAGGAAAAGAAAAAGCTGAATACATTAGGACCTACTTGAAAGATAAAGTATATGAATTGGAAGAAACTCCTAGTCTCCAAATGTCTTTGCCGAAATGTATGGGACATACCAACAATTTATGTATGTGTGCTTTAACTAATGTATATTATTTGTTCGATACGTTTGTTATGCAATAAATTGTTGAAAAAAAAAACAATAACATGTTTTATTTATTTCCCCACCCTTTCTGTATCATATAAAGGCAAATATTTTTTATAAATTTTATTAGTATTCACGATGTGTGATAAAGAAAGAGGTTACGATATAGCTGGCTTTTATCACAATGATTTTAACACAACTAGTTTAACTAATTTCTATTATAGATTATCGACGTTTAAAAACTGGAAAGGACTGATATCGGCCATTGAGTTGGCTGCATATGGCTTTTATTTTTTACAACTACAAGATATTGTAAAATGTTTTCATTGTAATGTAGAAATTTATAGATGGATGACAAATGATGACATTTATAAGGAACATATAAAATTCAGTCCTAATTGTACGTTTGCATCGAATATACACAATCTTTTCCATAAAAACAACAGAACGGAAACTAGTGACAACAAAATAAATCAAAAAAAACGTGGTGAAAAAAACAATAAAAATAACAAAACGGAAACTAGTGACAGCAAAACAATCGAGAAACGTGAAAAAAATAAAATGGACTATAAGTGCATTTTTCTAAATGTATTAATCATTTTGATCCATTCAAGCATAATTTTTACACTCAACTCTCTATATAAATAGAAGAAAATAGATAATTTTTTTAGTGATATGGAAAATGTTGGATGTACAATATATACTTTCAACTGCAGTCATAAACAATACGCTATTTCTTTCTCACCCGTTTAATACTCAAGAAGTCTGGATCTGTTTTGACCACGGAAATCATTATGAAACCTGCTCTAACTGGACAAAAATGACTATATACGTTCCAAATATTTCACTAACTCTGAACGCAACAATACCGCAAGATAGTATAAACTTTAAACTTAAATTTTTAAAGCAACATGGAAGAATAGTTGAGACTTTGTGGACCAAAATCATAAATTGCGAATCTGGGACAAATCAGCAGTGTACTAGTTTGATCTTGTATTATATCGCAGTTTGCCTAACAATAATGATTGCAGGAATTATATTTAATTTATGGAGGAGAATGCGGGAAAAGTCACAACAATTGGAAATAAAACAAGGTCGATGTGCGAAATAAATTAGAAAAAGTTGAATCCCAAGTAGAGCTGTAGCAGTATTCATTTTGGCAATATTTGTTTATTTATTTTATATAAAATGTATATTTTATTAAAATTAAATAGAACTTTATGTTTTTTATTTATTTCGGACTAAAAATACTATTTTTTTCTTTTATTTCTTTGTTTTAGAAATAAGACAGTAATTTGCAACAAAACATGAGAACATAAAACAGTAATAAAATACCTACAAATTTCTAAATGCAAATTTTGTTTATCAGTGTAAATTATAGTAATTACATAATATATAAAAAATGATTTTACTTACCAGATTGGTTGTTCTTTTCTTTTGTGGTTTAAAGACAAAATAAAATGATTTTTTTTTATTTGTGTACCTATTTATATACAGTTAAGGATGTTAATATGAATGTGATTTGCATACGAATGACTTAGAATTATTATACAATATAATTAAATATTTAAAAATTTATCGACATAATGTTCTTATAATATTATGCAGATTAAAATGTCATCTTTTTCAACATTTGTTTATGGACTTGTTTCCCCAATAAACAAGTCAATTTATAATGACTTTCTTTGTTAATACTCTTAAAGGTTAATATTCTTAATAATAATTTATTCAAAAATTATTGATCTAATCAAATAATGCAAATATTTATTTTTGCAATATTTAATGAATAATAAATTAATGGACTTGTTTCTCTTCGGTTTCAAGTAAAAATTCTTAATAACATTTTTGTTAAAGCAGGTACGTATTTGGATATTTAGTAAATATTTAATCACAACTAAATTATATTATTGGTTTTGTTTAATACCAGGTAAATTCTTAACAATAATTTATACAAAATTATTGGTCTGGACATTTTAAAGCAAATATGTACTTGTATAGTAAATATTTAATCACAACTAAATATTATTATTAGTAGTATATACAACAGCCTACTTTTCATCAATAAAACAATTCTTTTCGTACCTAAAGTGTATGATTCTAAGAAAACTAGTATACTGATATACATACATACATTTTAAAACAATAAAAAATAGAATTATATTTCTGTTTTTATTTTTTTTTTTATACATACACACACACATACATACATACATACATACACACACATACATACATACATACATACACCCAGAACGGTCGGGTATATCATTCGTGATTCAAAACCCACATAATATTCAGAAATTTGGTCCAAACCTACTGCCAACCCCCAGAATAACACCCACAGGACCTTTTAGATACTCCAAGAACTACTAATACTCCCCTATATAACAATCATGATCCACAGTCCCCCCATTAAAGCCAAACATTATGATTTCATAGCCCCCCATCAACTTCCCAACGCTGATCCACAAACCCCCTTCAGACTACACGATCAAGGATTTTTTGCCTGTACCACGCTATTTCGCTGTATTCTTGATTGCTAAACCCCCTCTAGCTCTCTACTTTGGAACTTAGGTATAATAGGCAAGCAGTTACATAGTTTCTCTTTATTGACATTCATTTTTTAATTAAGGAACGATTACACATGTTTAGTTTCTATCTTTTCAAGTTTGAGATTAACCCACAGGTCTTGGGCACTGTCTTGGTAAGACACATTCTCCGCTTCTGGTGTTTCGTACGTAACCTTCCTTACACAAGCATTCGTTTATACATATACGAGGACATGGTCTTGTACACGGAAGAGGTTTGGGATTGTCACAAGTTGGTTCTGGGCAACATGGTCTACATCCATAAAATTGATTTCGACTGCATCTGTCTACAAATAAAATTTTTAAATTTTTTGTATACTTAGCGTGTTTGGATTAGGGTAGGTTTTTAAGTACTAGACCTTCACCACAAATAAAATTATTTCTCTATAAAAAGAAAAAAACTATAACAACGTAATCAACCAAATACAGTAAGTTTAATATTAAGATTGATTAGTTCTAGAATATTAGTGAAATAATTAAATTGAGTTAATAGTACGACTACTACTTGGTACGTATGTATATGTGCTAAGCACTATGGATTAATGTAATATTCTGATATATTTTTAATACATTCACAACAGGTTAAAGAAAAAGTTTCAATATGAATAAATGTAAAAGATGTATTTCTAAAACCAATATAACAGATATACTTCCTTAATTCCTACGAATATTTGACATTTTTTATCTAAACTCTGCAAGTAATATTTATCAACCCAGTAATTCTTCTGTAAATTAATTGTAGATAATATGATCATCAGCTGCGGATTCGCAAAGAGTATAATGCGGAAGTCAAACAATAAAAGGTTTAGAAAACTTACCTTCGCATTTTCCAATGTCAATACATTCGCCAGATTGTTTATCTCTTATCAATCCCTTATTTTGATCACATTCACATCTTCGTTCACATGAAAGTATACATACATTTGGTGCAACGGGAAATTGATATTGACATGTTCGCTCCGGAACACAAGGCGACGCACATTCGTTAAACACTTCCAATGGGCCACACTCACCTGTTAAATCAAAGTAGTATTAAACTAAAGTTAAGTCTGACGTAAAAGCTCTGCTAAGGAAAGGGGCAGTATCTGCAAAATTTTCACTTTTGAGATCAGATCTATATTTTAAATTATGCTGAATCCATTGAAGTAAGTAGAAAAGCAGTATCTGCAATGGTTATTAAGATCATATCGTAAGCAGTAAGTATAAGGTAAAACTATCTATTTCTAAACAAACGAGCAGCAACTACAGTGCATCAAGCACTGCTTGCTATCCTATCCTATCTGCTTGCAGTTACTGCTTTTATCCTTAAATTAATGTAGATACTGTCGATTTGCTTGGCATTGGTTCCCAGCTGTTTCAGGTTACTGCCGTCCTAGTGAGTTTATTGTTCTTATTGAGACTTAAGGTTATGTTTACATAGTGCTTTAAGTAATATTTCATTGTTAATTTTGTATTATTAAAATGAGTAAGTGTTTTGTTTCTTCAAGAAGTACACGTATTTTTCAGTTAGGACTGGCACAAAGTATATCACATGAGTCATGTACAAATAGTGAAAAATTAATTGTAACTGAACAAGTAGACAAGACAACAGTATCAGATGAAGTAGACCCAAAAGCTAACAAAAAGATAGGATTAAATAATGTTTTTTATGTGACAAGGAATTGCAAATTTATAACGATGATGGATAGTTACTAAATAGTATGGAGGTAAAAATTATTTCTACATGGGCAGACAACAATTTGAATGAAAAGAAATGACAAGTACCACTACAACTCTCTTGAAACGACAGAAACTTCTTTGAACCTGGAGTAGCTACAACAACTAACAAATATTGCAAACCTTGATGAATCCCTGCCAGCCGAGAATACCATTATTTTGGTGTTCAACGATGACTTAGATATTAGCGATGATGACAAATTGTTAGATGTTAATAGAATAGCTGGTACCAGTACAAACAAACCAACTTCTTTGAACAATAATAGCTTAAATCCATATTTATTACCAAAAGACGGTAATAGCAATTGTGTTGAACCATTAGAAAACACTACAACAGTTGAAGGTGTGCAACGTAAGAGGAAAAAGAGAGAATTTACAGCTGTTTAACGCACAAAGCTAAAATTAGAAAAAGACCGGAAATCTCATACCGTTCAGCCTACTTGTAATGAATGTAAATTTAAGTGTACAACGAAAATTAACGATAAACGATGAAGGATTATCAATGAGTCTTTTTCGAATATTTAAAATTTAGAAGAAATGGGAAGTCTTATTTTTAATCAATGCGAAAGGCGTGATTTTAAATGGCGAACTACTAACAATGAAAAAATTAGAAGAAACAAAACAGTCACATACTTTTTAACAGATTGAAATGGTCAAAAGAAAAAAAGTTTTCAAAACATTTTTTTTAACCACTTTAGGTTTTAATAAAAAAAAATGATAAATTTTTGGCCACAATATTTTTTACCGAAAAGGATGCGATAACACCCAAAAAGAGCATGAGAGGCAGGCAGCCGTCAGTGAATAAGGGTCCTCACCAAGCTATAATCATTCACATTGATACTTTCCATCCTGAAGTACCACATTACAGAAAAGAACATGCTCCTAAAACTAGATATTTACCGAATGATTTGAATATTAAACTTATGCACGGACCCCTCATTATCAAACAGATATCAAACACATTTAAGTCAGGTGTTTCATGTGAACTGTACAGACCATTTTGTTTGCAAGACTACGCAATGAGGAGTGTGAGGTTTGTGAAAACTTTAATTTGCACAACCGTAATAAGGATAATTTGTTTGAAGACTGTGATATTTGTAATACTTGGAAAATCCGTGACAAACTAGTCAAAGAGAGCAGGTATTATACAAAGATTTTGCAGAGAAAGTTAACGAAACTAACAACAAAAACAAAACATTGACTTGAACTATTCAAGCAAATCACCTTTGCACCACGCCTCACAACATACAACCAGACATTTGCCCCTGTGGGGAAAAAGTTTAAGCTTAAACCACTAGCAGTTCTGTGGCACTGTGTTATATCTTCTTCTTCTTCAAGTTCCGCTCCTATCGGAGATTGGAGATCATTCTGGCAATTATAATTTTGTTGGTTACGCGCCTGAATAGTTCAATTGAACTGCATCCAAACCATTCACGGAGATTGCGTAGCCACGAGATTTTACGTCTTCCTACGCTTCTTCTGCCTTTAATTTTACTTTATATCTTTATATTTTAGAGAAAATATAACATCGAAGCATTCTTATTCGGAGCGATATATTGAATCGCAATTACAAAAAAGTTTTCCCATTCTATTAAAAGTTGACCGTGCAATTTCAATGCGGCATCTTATTTCTTTTGTCTTATCAGTATCGTCGATCCATGCTCCAAGGTATTTGTACGAAGATATATGTTCAATTTCTGTATTATCTAGTACTAGCTTAACTTTGATGTTTTGTGCTTTTGTAAATACCATGAACTTGGTTTTCTTCAAATTTATTTTTAGTCCATAATCGTTGCAATATATATTTAGTTGTTCAGCAAGGTGTTGCAGTTCTTCTAGTGTTCCTGCCAGAAGGACGGTGTCGTCAGCATATCTTATGTTATTAAGTGGCTCACCGTTTATTATAAGGCCCTCACTGACCTCGGCAAGCGCTAATTCTGAGATGGCTTCACTGGTTAAATTGAATAATAAGGGTGATAAAATACACCCTTTGCGGACCCCACGGCGAATCTGGATATCCTCGGTCAGTTCATTTTCAACTTTCACTTTTACTGTTTGGTTCCAATAGAGGTTACATATGATTTTAATGTCTCCACTGTCTATGTTTTGATTTAATAAAATTTCTATAAGCCGATTATGCTGCACTCTGTCAAATGCCTTCTTAAAATCAATCAAACAGGCATATACTTCCTGATTTATATCTAAGCATCTCTCCGAAAGAACACTTACAGCAAACAGTGTATCTCGTTTTCCCAGTCCTTTCCTAAATCCTATTTGTGTATTACTTATGCCTTCATCTAATTTCTTATATATTCTATTGTGAATTACTTTTAAAAACAATTTCAAGACATAACTCATTAAGGCTATGGTGCGATGTTCATTGCACTCCTTTGCATTGGCTTTTTTGAGTAGCAGTATGAATGTTGATTGGACCCATTCTTTAGGTGTTATACCTGTTCTATATGTTGAAGTTTCGCAACTATACATAAACATTTATATAACATTAACAGACTTTGTGGTAGTTTTGGTTCTCCCCGTATTTCATGATTACAACTTACAGCCCGTACAAAATACATATTTGTTAAAGACTACATATTACGAGGCGGGCCATCTGCAAAATGACACGGATGTGTATTTGAGATAAGCGACGCATCTACAAAATCAGAGTCGAGTTTTATCTCTCAAACCATACAGATGTGTGTGCGTTTGGGTATGTAATTTGTTTAGTGATTTTACTTGGTTATTTTGAAATAGAATTTTATACGATCGTCTTGCTTATGATTTCTATGGGGATTTACATACCCAATGCGAAAGAGAGAAACCAGCGAGTTCTGGATTGAACAGAATATCTTCTCTTCACTTTCTGATGACCCCAATTGTTATATTGAGGTCATCGTATGTGCAGAACGCAACACTATATATGGTATTGAATAGATCCAAAAGAAGATCAATATATTCAGTATTGACAATTTTGAGTAATTTGATAGCAACTTCATCGGGCCCGGGAGATTTACCACCTTTAGCTTGTTTTATTGCATATTTAATTTCTTCTCGTATAATGTCACGCCCAGTATCATCCTTAAATTCTTTTGGTGTGTCTGTTCTTTTTTCTCTTCAAAAAGTTGTATATATTGTGTCCATCTCTGCATTTTTGGTTTATATCTGTTATAAGTGCACCACTTTCATCTCTTAGTTGCCTAGTTTGAAGTGTTTTTCTCATTCCTGTTAATTCTCGAATTCTTTTATGCATGTTAAAAAGTCATATTTTTTCTCAATTTCTTCTAGTTCTTGGCACTGCTCATATAACATTCTCTCCTTAGCTTCTTTTATTCTCTTTTTAATTAATCGATCAGTGTCATATTTAATTGGATTTTTTGTTTTGAAAAATTTTCTTCAGTCATCCAGTCTTTAAGTTTTCTTTTCTTTGGTTTTAAGTTTTCTATTGCTGTTTTAATTATTGCTACTTTTATATTTTCCCATTTCTGATCAATGTTATAACTATAACTACTTTTATTCAGTTCTTGGGCATTACGTAGATTTTCAGTAAGAGTTTTTACACTTTGTTCCTCTGTTTGGGGTTCCCTTAATCTCTTAATATCAATTCTACTTTGTGTGGGTTTTTAACCAGTTTCAATTTGGTTCGTAATGTGACTACTACGGGGTTATGGTCTGAACCGATGTCTGCTCCAGGGTAAGTTTTGTCAGACAGTATAGAATTACGAAATCTTTGTTTAATGAGGACAAAGTCAATTTAATTTCGGATTATTCTATTTGTTGTATCACCGGGAAATTTCCAAGTATACAATCTTCTTTTTGGTAGCTTAAAAAGTGTATTAGCTATTACAAATTCTTCCGTCTGGCAAAATTGTATCAAACGGTCACCATGTTCATTTCTATTTCCTAGACCATATTCCCCCACATATCCATCCACTCTTCCCTGGCCAACTTTGGCATGGAAGTCGAACATTACTATTGTAGTCTGATGTTTCTTCATTTATTTCAAGACTTGTTCCAAATCATGGTAAAATAGTTCGATATCGTCGTCATCTTTATCTGCCGTAGAAGCATAAACTTGAATAAAATTTACTATATCTTTTTTAGACTGAAGTTGTATTGATAAGATCCCATTAGAATAAGGCGGAAATCAATAAGATATTGCAAGTACTTTCAATATATTTTTTAACCATTACCGTGATACTAAAAAGTTTGTGTTATGGTCAGACAATTGTAGCGCACAGAATAAAAATTGATGCTTATTAACATTGTTTAATAAAATAGTAAACTCAACTGCATTTAAAGCTACTGAAATTCAAGTTTACTACTTCGAGCATGGACGCATTTTTATGAGTGCCGATAGTTTTTATCACCAGGTGGAACTTTCACTTAAAGCACAGAAAAAACTTACGATTTTGATGATTTTTTGATGCTGTAGGGGCTAATAAAGGACATGCTGATGTATTTAAAATGAGCGTTGATAACTTTTTTGTGTGAAAAAATTGGAAGTCTGAAGTGAAAATGAAAGCCAAGCCAGACAGACCTTATCTCAAAGATATTGTTGGCATGAAGTTTGAAAGAGGAAAACACAGCTTACAGTATAAAAGCACATATGGCAAATCAGAAGACTTCAAGAAGCTTGATTTCAAAGAAAAGACCAGTTACTTCTAGTGCTACAAAATATTATTCCAGAAAATAGAAAAGTATTCTGGGAGAGGCTACCACATGTGAAAGACAATTTTTTGACAATTTTATATTTTTGTCTAGCCTTTAACCTAGCTAAGTTGTTCAAAAAAAAAGGAAAGAGTAGTTACTCCTTTTGTTAATTTTACATTACTAAGGAAAAGAGCAGTAACTTATAAGTACGGCCTTTTTGCTTGGCATTTATTAAGTCAAAAAAGAAGTAAGTGATATTTCTTATTAAAAACTGATTTCTTGTACTGATTTAAAACAAAGATAGTACCACAAATATATAAGGAAAATAATCCTTTTTTAAGTATAATAATCCAATTTGAAACTGTACTTCAATTTATCTTAAAACAGATGTTTTGTAGATACTGCCCTTTTTCTTGCAGGGCAGAATATTAATACTGACGTACCCTTAAATGGCCTACTGACTGTGAGACAAACTAAGTAGAAATTCAAAGAGAAGTCATACAGGGATGTGTGCTGTCACTACAATTATTTAATGTGTACTACAATGTAACTATAACTATACAATTAATTTCAGGAGGCACTATGGGAAAGAGCTGAATATGTAAGAATTGGAGGGAGCATCATTAATAACATAAGATTTGCAGGAGATTCCGCAATCATGGCAGAAAATATAGACGATTTACAAATTCTTATAGAAATCGTTAACAGAGAAAGCAAAAATGTAGGACTAACAACGAATATCATTATATTTTTACTTATTATTTTTATGAAAAGAATATCTAAACTAAAATTTAACACGTTTCTATGGCCTTGTATGTAGTAAAATTTTATTTCTGACGATACCGGATCTGTAAAATTTTAAATACAATAAATCTCCCGTAAATTCTAACATTTATTCTTAGATTAAAAAGACAAACTTCTTAGTATTTTTACAGCAGACCATCACAATTATATGATAATGTGTAGGTGTCAATATTCTTTTAAAAGAGATTAATAATAAAAAAGTGGTAAAACTACCGTGACATCGCACGGTCATATGTGTCATACGGTTTCATCAAATTGTTTTTAGCTTTGGGTGTATTTGAATCATAGCGTGTTGTAACAGATCTAACTTAAAAAGTTTTATTTTACATACAATTAGCACATTGGCTCTGAAAATGAATTATAAATATACATTGTTAAAAATATAGATTTATCAATTAAAAAAAACCTTCTTTGTTGTCTTCTGATTCTTCATCTCCATTCGTTCCTAATTAAGCACATGTTGTCCACAAGGTATCTTTCTCATTTTTTAATCACTACTCTTTTTGCCTTTTGCCATGGTTGTCCTCTTTTTGTTTATTCATATCGTTTTCACTCATAACAAATATTGGGTAGTTTATTGTTTCATTAAACTTTCTCTTTATATGTCCGTATCATATAAGTTGTCTAGTTATTATAGCGTATATAATGTAGTATGTTAATTCCATTGTATTTCTTATGTTTTCTGTTTAATCCTTTCCAATCAAGATTTTGAAGTAGCTTTGCTCCATTATTCCATTTTTGTTGCTTTTTGTCACTGTTTCTCTTTCCTCTTTATCGTCATCGTTACGTATGGTGGGTCTTCGCTAACTACAACTTTTCTCCAAATTGGTCGATCTTTCACGAATCTGCAATCAAATTAAATGTTAATTTTTTGAGATACGATTGCATGTTTTCTCTCCATTGCATACAGAGACGCCCAAGTTCTTCTGTGCGAACTTCCTTCCATACCCTTTTTACAAGTTTGACATGTAGAGAACTTTCTTCATTCAGTATGCGTTCTTCTTCTATACGCATTTTGTAGCGATATGGTAGTGAGGTTCAAAAATTTTTTTTATTATTTTTCTTTCAAATATTCGGAGTTCTTCCTTATTTGTTTTAGACATTGTCCATGATTCGCATGCATGTAATAAAATAGGTCTGAAGTTTGAATTATGCTCTGTATTCCTTTAGTGGCATTATTATTAACTATGATTATTGATCTAAGATATTTAAAGCGCTATATACTTTCGAAATGGTAATTGTTGACTTTAATGTTTTATCTAGATTTATTGTATTGGTCTCTTCTGTTTGTTCGCTTGTATTTGGTTTTCATTTCGTTGATTTTAAGTGAAACATTTTTCGTGCTCTCTGATATTATCTAGATGTAAATTAATAGGAGATAAAACCAAATGATAGCATACCTATAGTGAAATATAAGTAACTTAGAATGACTGTATCGAGCGAGAAAATTATTGATGAGAAAAGAGAGATTTATCCCTGAGGAAGTGAGAAAGCAATTGGCAAAAGCAAAGGGTACTTTGTACTAAAGTACCCGTACTCTAAAGCATTAGCATGTCTGTTCCTACTCTTTTAGTAAGTGATGGATTCGACCGCTACTTGATGGAAATTCATTTTATCTAACAATAAAACACTGAAAACTTTTGTTTGAAAACTCCCACAAAATGTATTATAATTTATTAGATATTACTACAGCTGTTTCGGCAGAGTGCTTGTGCGTTTACACTTTATAGTCTGTAACTGAATAAGTTGAGGATGGGAGAACTGTTTGTCTCAAGTTGGTCATTCAGAATTAAGTATGTCTGTATTTTTAATTTGTTAATTTCCATAGATTCTAATAAAGATAGCTTAAGACCTTTATCATAAATATACACTTTTAGTAATGAAAATACGTAAATATAATCTGGATTATACATGTAACCTTTGATATCTGGGATATACCCATCTTCTGAACACTTGTGCCGATATATGTAGTTAAAATTTTCTACACTTTTTTAACTGTTTATTTCCGCATTATCCATATATGAGTTGTGACCGACATTACAAACTTATTTACTTTTCACAAAGAGACTCTTTATTCAAACTCTGGTATCAAATCTAATTCGAAATATCGTCGAACATTAACAGTATGTAAAATTTAAATTCTTAACGAAAAGTAAAAGATTAACCATTTCTTAAGGAGTTTAAAGAAGAAGACTTTACGAAGATTAAAGTATTAATAAGACCACCGCAATCGGGCGTACCCTGGGTAATGAATAATTAATTAATCGACTAATTCTTCAATTACCCGTTCAATATGATTTTGTCAAATCTGTCCTTTTTAGGACCAACTATTCTAATTATGTCTATAAATATTCAGGGCATATCTAGAGATAAAGACACTTTACTTTACTTAACCTTATCAGACATATGCGCTTAACACAAATGTGACGTATTTCTATTGGAGGAAACACATAGAGAGCCAAACCTAGGGTATTTGGTATTAAGCTGATCGCTGAAAAGTGAGAGAGGACAAAAACAGTCAGCTGAGGGAACCTTTCAACGATGGTCAGCTTGGATCCACATGTACATATATAATGAACAATATTACGGCTACTGACTGAGGATCTGACCAAAAGCTAATTACGAAATTTCGACTAAAAATACTACAACGGCTGATACCCAAAGTCTGGAGACAAGCAAAGCAAACAAAAAGCTGTTGCCTTGCGTAAAACCTGGCAAAAACTCCAACGACCACAAAAGTTATCGGCCAATATATTTATTTTGTCAGCTATTCAAACTACTTCTGCACAAGATCCTTGATATAAGTTTACCGATAATAGAAGAAAAACTCAAATTAAAAGACGAAAGTGGCTATAGACAGCGACGATCATGTACGTCACCAATAGTAAATCTTACCTAACACAGCGAAGACGGACACGAAAGATATCAGGTGTCAGGAGTGGTATTTGTCAATCTAGATGCCGCTTACGACACCTTAAATTAGAGGGCATTTCTTCAAAATCTATGCGATATCCCCTTTGATAATAAACTCACTTGTATTATCCGCGTATGCCTACACAAGAGAAGATTTTTCATATCACTCAATGGTAAGAATAGCAGATGGAGAACGCGGAAGAACGGTCGGACGGGATTTTGGGGTAGTGTAATGGCAACTACACTGTATAACATTTACACAAACCATCAAACCATACAAGTAGCTACTACTAGTTCTACTAGTAGAACTACCGGTTGTTCGAAGGCTAATCAAAACTTGATTGTAATCAAATATTTAATTAAAATCAAATACGTCACATTTTGAGGTTATGTTGGCTGATTAATTTTATTCAATTTTATTATTTAGCGTTTTAATTTAAAATAAACCATAATTAAACTCTTTCTGATGTTAATTTCATGTTTTTATTTACAAATCAATAATAATAATAAGCAATTTTTAATAATTTGGACAGCTGTCGTGACGTATTTGCTTGTAATCAAATATTTGATTACAATCAAGTTTTGATTAGCGTTCGAACAACCGACCCTTAGGACTTTTATTATGTAGACGATACATCTATTGTTGTTCAGCCCAAAAATTTTGTTGCTGAAGTGGAGAAAAATCTAAATCATGCCTTAAACACAATAAAAATAGGATATGAATCAATTTTAAGCCAAACCCCGGATAAATTTAGGTGTGTTCCTTCAATGTCCCTAACAGAGACGCTCTCACAAATCTGAACATACAATAGTATCATGAAATCCTTAAACTCTGGACTTACTATAAATACCTTGAAGATAGTTTGTATCGCACGTTATCATTCGCAGAACTTTGTTTAAAACTAACAGGCAAACTGAGGACCAGAAATAATATTCTCCGCAAACTTGTCAGCTAAAAATGGGAAGCACATCCTTCCACCTTTAAAACGTAGACTCTGATTCTGCCGCCGAATATACCTCGCCAGTATGAGTGACACCAATACATACTTGACACGTAGATTTCGCTATAAATTAGTCAGCCAAATTCAGCGAATATTAAGACTCACATCCATACATAAGCTCTATCGGCTATTGATCGCTACAATATCGTAGCTATCAATCCACCTAATATCCGAAGAAAGTAGCTAGAAACGAAAAAAAGGTAATGAGATTTCTGGATTTTAGTCCAAATAAGTTGCAGCGACCGTCAATACGTTCACGTCTCTTTTGATTCTGCCAAACACGCATGAATAAAATATTTGGCATGTTTGGCCCATCGGCAAAAGTTTGGAGTAGCGTATATGTTACTCGCTGACGAATAACAAATATTTGGGCGAATACAACGAATACACATACACAAACTTACAACTTGTGTATTTATTATTTTAAAAGAAACGTTGAACTCGTAATTAAATAAAAATGGAGTAGCGTATTTGATATTCCCTGACGAATAACAAATATTTGGGCAAATACAACAAATAGCGAAGTGTGGTGCCGCCATGAAAATAGTAGTAATCGGAGCTTCACGTGAAATACTATTCTGAAGCTATTTGCTTGTGGCATTGTAATGCAATTACTATTTTTTTGGAATAAGCCATAATTTAAGTTTAAAATAAGATTATTTTTGTCGGTTCCACTACGGAAATCGTTCTCAAAATACAAAACATTAATAAACGTCAAAAATAAACTTATTTTAAACTCAAAATTGTGGCTTATTCAGAAAAAAAAATAGTTGTTTTAATATGTATGTACAAATAAGCATTAATACTTTATCCACATTAATGTTCTTTAAAATTTACGTCAATTAATTTTAGTCGAGAAAATAAAAAACGGAAATGTTTGTTTCTTTTATCTATACTTTGTTAAAAATTGTAAATATAATCGCGAAGAAAATGTATGTTTGTATGAAACTGATAAAATGGTTCGTTGCAAGTGATATTAACCAATTTTTTATATTCAAGATGTTTTTCTTACTTACCACACAGTTGACCTAAAGTGTCTTGACACAGTAGAGCAATAAGTATCAACAATAGTTGTTGCATTCTGAATTCTTGATTTTTATCTTGTTGGAAATGTCTCTTGTATTTATATTTATAGTAAATTAAATATTTATCTGTTGATATACATAAATAAAAAAAATGTATTTTACAACTTGTGTATTTATTATTTTAAAAGAAACGTTGAACTCGTAATTAAATAAAAATGTAATTTGTTTTATTGCTGATATACCTATCTAGGCTAATTAAATGTACCTAATAATAACTTAAGTTGAGTACTTAACCCCAATGAATTTATTTAATTTTAATTATATGCAATTCTACATTTTTGTATGAAAACTTAGAATTCATATTATCTTACGCTAATTCTAGTATCACTTCTCTCAATGTATTTGAAAGAATTACATTTATCTTATCTCACTAAAAATAAACCAGAAAGTAAAAATAATGTGCTGTAACCCGATTGCTGATCCGAAAATGCTGTTTATGTCATTCTTCTATAGAAAAAATAGATAATTTAAATAATAATAATAAATAATTTATTAAACGAGGTGACATTTTTAGTTTGACATGTACATGTAAAGTTTATTTAATCCTTCATTTTGAACAAGCATTTTTGGGAAAATTAAGTAAAAGGGGCTATGTTATGACAATTTTTCTCATCAATTTTTTTTTGCATGCCAAGTTTTGGATCGCGATTATTGCGGTCCAATAAGGATTGTTTTTAAATAATAAGAATTTCTAATTATCAACTACTTTTTCTTGTTCCACGAATAAGTCTACGTCTAAAGTGCTAAACAATAAACCGGAAGTTGACAAAAATTTTATCGGAAGTGAAAGATTTTTGTGACGGGAACTTAACCAAGACATGTTTTTAAACCTATTTTTGCAAGCTGATCACGAGTATGTTGTCAAAATAAGTGTATCTATCGTTGGTTGCGGGCTATACCGTTTTTATTAATTTTTTCAAAACCTGTAGTGGGTATTTCCGTTTTGACAATTTTTTCAATCTTATCGGGTTCAAAGGCAGAATTTTTGGTAGTATTTAGGGCAAAGTTAGCTTCCTAAGCTTAATGAAATACTGAGAGTCTATCTTTTATTTTCTTTATCTTTACAATCAAGCTGTTGTTTTTCTGTAATATGTTCTGTTGTAAAAATTCTTCGGGGCAGTTACTATTATTGGGAGTTTTTTTTGAAATATGTAGCAAACTTATCAATTTATAAAAAGGTCTTCTTCCTGTTAGCTTTTCGATAATTTTCTGTTATATTCCTAGTATGATGTTTATTATATTTTTATGTATGTTTTTAATATTTTTAAGAAATGCTTTCTATTGCTTCTTGAAATTTTGTATTCCACCATGGTAGATGTCTGTGTTTTCTTAGTATTTAGTATGTGTTTTTGCCTTGATAGACCCATTGGTCAGAGAAGAAGAGGAAGACCCAGAACAAGGTTCCTTGATAACATCGATGAAAACATAAGAAATATGGGAATACGTGCTTGGCGGAGAAAGGCAACGGATAGGGACGACTGGAGAGAAATTCTTGGGGAGGCTAGGACCCACGCAGATTTGTAAAGCGAGAGTGATAATGATGATGTTTTTGCCGCGTATAAGATAATATTCAATTTATGAATGCCAGAGTGTCAGATATTTATTTAAAACGCTGATATTTTTTGCCCCATGAATGTTTTCGTATTTTTTCGTGATTTTTTCTTCATGATTTGTAATTTACTTACTGTAAGACTTTTTATGTCATAATTGGATGTGGTTGTCTTTTTAAACACTATACGTATGCTGTTATATATTATTATATAGATAGTGGACAGTTTTGTCTATCTCGGGTTTAGTATAGCTAACGATGGTAACTGTGACGCAGAAGTTCGGAGACGTATTGGTATGGCAAAAACTGCGATGAGTCGCCTAACTAAAGTTTGGAAAGACAGATCTATCTCTCAAAATATCAAGATGAGACTGGTGAATGCCCTTGTATTCTCAATATTTCTATACGGGGCAGAGGCTTGGACTCTTCGCGGACGCGAGCGCCAAAAAATTGATGCCTTTGAGATGTGGTGCTGGAGAACCTTGGACAGCTCATAGGACAAACGTTTCCATTCTAAATCAACTCGAGATTAAAAAAAGGCTGTCCACAATATGTCTTCAACGTTTTCTGGAATTTTTCGGTCACGTGGTTCGCAGAGGTGACGATAGTTTGGAGAGATTAATTGTTTTAATTGTTTATGGAAATGTTCCGGGGAAAAGATCAATAGGACGATCACCAACCAGACGGTCTGACCAAATTAAAAATTCCGCTGGAAACTCATTCTGTCAAGCTCTCAGAGCAGCTGAAGATATAGAAAAATGGAGAAAAATTGTTAGGAATATTGGAAGAAATCACGATCCTCAGTAATGGAGAAACGACAAGAGAGAGTATGCTGTTATTATTTGATTGATGAATATTCTCAAATTAAATTTATTTTATCTAACCAAATGAACTATCCTTCGATAAAGGCGGTCCAGAAATACACCTCAAAAAATATAGACAATATCCTTTAACAGTCCTTTACTTTAAAATGTGTACTATTTGTCTTAATTCATTATGAATCAGACAGACAAAATTAAACTAATCGAAGAATTTTTTGCTATTATAATAATAAATAATAAGTAATAAAACAAAATAACTTGATTTAGTTTGTATTTTAAGAACGATTTCCAAGGTGGAAACGAAACGTCAAAATAATATATTTTCAATTAAAGTTGTGGTTAATTCCAATTCAATATCTCTTCTCAAAATACAAATTTTTATGTTCTCTTTTTCGTCTTCGAATGCGGTCTCCATCAGTAAACGTTGGCAACAATGTCTCAAAGTTTGTGAAGTTTATGCCGTTTACAGAACTGTATGTAAATCAAGTCCTGTTAAATCACGGATGTTCTTTGCCAGGAACAGTGACTACGGTCACGTTTTTTGTTACCCTATATTTTTCTTTCTATGGTAAGTTTTGGGAGCTTATATCTTTGATGTCGAGAGACATGTCCTAGGCATGCGGCCTTTCTCATCTTGATTAGTGTTAACAGTGGTTTCTTTGTTCTCATTTTTCCTAAAACTTTGTCATTTGTGACGTGATCCACCCAGAATATTCTAATCATACATCGGTATATCCACATTTCGAAAGCTCCAAAGCGGTTCATTGTACCACCTGTCGTATCCAAGCCTCTAATTTATACAATACCTAGTACACGTAGCATTTGACAAATCTGAGCCTGATTGTTATTCCGGGGCTGCGGTCGCTTAGCAGGAAAGTTACTTTTGTCATTTATATCCTTATATAGTTCTACATGCTCTAGCGCTACAATCCTCTGTGCATCTTGACTTGTTCCGCAATTGCATTCCAGTTCCTTTTGTCATTGGCGTCTTTTCTCCAATTCCGAACTCCCACAATCCTTAGTTGAAAATTGACGAATTATAGGAGATTCAACAAGCTTTACTATATCGGCGTGTTTAATTAACTCGTTAAGCTCAGTAGTTATTGATGATGTTGATCCTATTGAAGTCTTAAATCTATCAAAAATACTGCGGATGGGATCGATTTATTGGATTTCACTTTTCATATTGGCAACAAATAATCTAGGGGGATACATTATACCACACATAGTTACTAATTATGGTTGGAATATTTTCGGCAAAAGTTACAGTATAGTATCCTTAACAACTGAAAATAATCCAGTATTCGTTTTATCCAGCAATGCATTTAACATGAATATTGTAAATTATTTACAGAAAAACTAATTGCATAAATTTACCAAAAATACTTTCGTTGTTTATTTATATTATGGTCATTATTTACATTTTTTTTATATTTATTAAAAACTTATACATTTATGTGAACAAAAATCCAATACCCATAATATTATGGATAGTGAGAATATAAAAAAATAACTATATTCTTCTATGAGTAATAATAGATGGGGCACGATATACAATTGTCATTTAAACATGTATAATATAATATGTTTATCGTTAAGAATATACAAATCATCTAATTGAGTAGTAGCTTTATTTCACTGACTGTTTAGCTTTTGAAATATTGTTTTACAATAACTACGTCATATAAGAAGACAAAAATATAACGTATCTATTGTCTAAATAAATCATAAAGTTGCATTGTTAATTTGTTCTTTACAAATATTTATGCATTCCTAGAACGGCGTTGTCGCCGCTCAAAGGATGCAGTGCATCAAACAGAGACGTAATATGGTATTGACGTGCAAATGGAAAAGACGAAGGGGAGAGAATGGAATGGAGAATGTGTGGTAATTATAAGGGACGAACTCCGCAGATATTCTCATGACGAAACGAAGAACTTCAAGAAGTACGGGAGATTGGCAAATTCCCTAACTTACTGAAGGGAAACTTACCTGGGGCATATCAGCTGAAGATACGAAGGACACCGGACCAAAAGAGTTACGTCCTCCAAAAGAATGTGAGAGAAAGTAGAAGTGTGTGTGAAGCCGATTGTATAAATGTAGGTTTTTCATATTTTGATAACGATACCAAATTTGTATAACAATCCGTTATGAATAGTTGGTTTTTTTATGATTGAAAAGAAACGAAAGGAAGAAGAAAAACCCAAATAAATGCCACTACTTATGTTTGCTAAACGTAATGTTTAAACGTAATGATTTTTAAGAGCGCAGGGAAAGGTTAAAGGCATGTCCCAGGCATAGTATGGCTTTCAGTGAGGTCGAACGACATCACTAATAATTAAAGACTTTAATTATCAGTGATTAAAGTATTAAAGACACTAGGCCAGTGAGTGCTGGTACAAGAGATACAGGAATGAACGCGATATAGTTGTTGAACGTAATGGACGGTCAATTTTCTTCATGATTCGAGGTTAGGTGAACGGATTTTGTTCTTTACTTTTGCTGTCACAGTATTTGTCAAACTGTTTTATCCTTATTTGGTTGTACGACAACAGTATGTGCAAAGTTTGCCCAATTTTATCCAAATCAGATTTTACAGAGAGATGTGTATTCACTATGGGCATTAACCAGGAATAACTGAGGTAAAATAATTGGCTTATTCTGCCTCTTCCATTCGTGTAACCTTGACTACGGCCACCTAGACTAGGAACTAACGATTTTTCCATGACACTCGTTGATACAGGTATTTAACGACTGTTTTTGATAAATTTGCTGATAGCAATGTGTAATAAATAAAATATGCAAACGATTAAACGTCACTTTTTTTACTTATAAGTAATATATAAACAACGTAAGATCGCTATTTGATTTTAAATACTAAAGGCGAAGACCGGTAAATTATATGGAAAAGTGACACAATTTTACTGAAAAAGCATAAAAAATCCTTTAAGATGAAGGGTTATTGTTTTGTAAATTTTTTGAATAATTATTGTAAAAATGGCTTTAAAAATCGATTTTTTGAAAATTATTAAAATCTTTTCTAATAATGCACAAAAAATTTTGATTAATTATCAGTGATTAAAGTATTAAAGACACTAGGCCAGTGAGTGCTGGTACAAGAGATACAGGAATGAACGCGATATAGTTGTTGAACGTAATGGACGGTCAATTTTCTTCATGATTCGAGGTTAGGTGAACGGATTTTGTTCTTTACTTTTGCTGTCACAGTATTTGTCAAACTGTTTTATCCTTATTTGGTTGTACGACAACAGTATGTGCAAAGTTTGCCCAATTTTATCCAAATCAGATTTTACAGAGAGATGTGTATTCACTATGGGCATTAACCAGGAATAACTGAGGTAAAATAATTGGCTTATTCTGCCTCTTCCATTCGTGTAACCTTGACTACGGCCACCTAGACTAGGAACTAACGATTTTTCCATGACACTCGTTGATACAGGTATTTAACGACTGTTTTTGATAAATTTGCTGATAGCAATGTGTAATAAATAAAATATGCAAACGATTAAACGTCACTTTTTTTACTTATAAGTAATATATAAACAACGTAAGATCGCTATTTGATTTCAAATACTAAAGGCGAAGACCGGTAAATTATATGGAAAAGTGACACAATTTTACTGAAAAAGCATAAAAAATCCTTTAAGATGAAGGGTTATTGTTTTGTAAATTTTTTGAATAATTATTGTAAAAATGGCTTTAAAAATCGATTTTTTGAAAATTATTAAAATCTTTTCTAATAATGCACAAAAAATTTTGATTTCGCATGAGAATACGGACAATATCACATATTCATCTTTAAAAATTATATACAAAGTTATATATATATATATATATATATATATATATATATTTATATATATATATATATATATATATATATATATATATATATATATATATATATTGAATTTGAAATTTCCGCGGGAGCTATATGTGGTTTCAGTTGTTTTCCGGGTTTGACTCCGCGTTAAATATTTTTGGTTTTTAGAAAAACCATTGTTTTGACGACGTTTCGGCAAGGTCACACTTGCCATTGTCAAGTCAGATTCTGCTTCGTCTTGATGTTACAGGCGAACTGATTTCTCGGTCGCTGCACGCTGAGTTTAAATATCTTGTTGCGCTTCTTGTCATTGGTCCTGTGCGCAGAGTGGGCGTGGTCTTCTTCGCTATTTTAATTTTTACGTTTTTCTGCAGAATTGTTTTCCACGTATTTGGGAGTCTTTGGGCATCATCTCTGGTGTTTAAATTTTTCGGATGTTTTTCGATCTCTATGGCTTCTCTGATTACACGTTTGGCCTTATTTTCGATGTTGGCTAGCATTGTTGTTCCATTTAAGTCTATTTTATGTCCTGTGTTTATGACATGTTGTGCTAGGGATGAAGTTTTTTCTTTTCTTTCGATGGCGTTTCGATGTTCTTCGCGTCTAACCTGTATCCTTCGATTTGTTTGTCCGATGTACGATTTATCGCAGTCTTCACACGGGATCCTGTATACGCCTTGATTTTCTAATGCAACTTTTGTTTTTGCTGATGGTAATATGGTTGCTATTTTTCTGTCGGTGTTAAAAATAGTTTCTATTTTGTACATACTTTATTAGCTACCATTACGACCAATAGTCAGCTCTATTGGATCACCGATACAATCACTGGCAAAATTTCTGGCTGACCAGCTACAACCATATGCGGAGGAAGCGGATTCTTACGTCAAGAACGCAAGCCACTTTATCGACCGTATCAAGGACGTTATTCTGGAACCTGAACACTTATTAGTGAGCTTTGATGTAATCTCATTATTCACCAATGTCCCAGTAGAAGAAACATTAGAAATTATACATAGAAAATATCCAATACCACAGGATACACTAAACTTAACGAGGCATTGCTTAAACAACACCTACTTCATCTACAAGGACCAGAGGTACAAACAAGTCGAAGGAGCACCGATGGGTTCACCACTGTCCCCCGTAATAGCCAACCTTTTTATGCAAGATATGGAATCAAAAGCAATAGAAACAGCAGAGCATAAACCCAAACTGTGGCTTAGGTATGTTGACGACACATTTATTATCTGGACGCACGGAGAAGAGAAACTTAATAAATTTCTACAACACATTAACAATATCCATCCAAAAATACAGTTTACCATGGAACGGGAGAATAACCAACAACTTCCATTCCTAGATGTGTTAGTTATTAAGAAAGAAGATGGAAGCATAGGACATACAGTATACCGAAAACCAACCCATACTGACAGGTACTTACACGCAGACTCACACCATCATCCTGCACAATTAAATTCGGTAATAAAAACCTTAATAACAAGATCTGAGAAACTGGCAGATGAGGACCATAAGAATGAAGAAATGCACAAAGTCAAAACAAGTCTAAGAAAAAATGGTTTCTCCATGTTCATGATTGAAAAAGCACATAAATCCCGAAACAACAGCAAAGATCCAGAAAAAGAAGAAAAACCAGTCGGTAAAACTATCCTGCCCTATATAAAGGGTACGACAGACAAAATCAGCAGAGTTCTAAGAAAAAACAAAATAGAAACTATTTTTAACACCGACAGAAAAATAGCAACCATATTACCATCAGCAAAAACAAAAGTTGCATTAGAAAATCAAGGCGTATACAGGATCCCGTGTGAAGACTGCGATAAATCGTACATCGGACAAACAAATCGAAGGATACAGGTTAGACGCGAAGAACATCGAAACGCCATCGAAAGAAAAGAAAAAACTTCATCCCTAGCACAACATGTCATAAACACAGGACATAAAATAGACTTAAATGGAACAACAATGCTAGCCAACATCGAAAATAAGGCCAAACGTGTAATCAGAGAAGCCATAGAGATCGAAAAACATCCGAAAAATTTAAACACCAGAGATGATGCCCAAAGACTCCCAAATACGTGGAAAACAATTCTGCAGAAAAACGTAAAAATTAAAATAGCGAAGAAGACCACGCCCACTCTGCGCACAGGACCAATGACAAGAAGCGCAACAAGATATTTAAACTCAGCGTGCAGCGACCGAGAAATCAGTTCGCCTGTAACATCAAGACGAAGCAGAATCTGACTTGACAATGGCAAGTGTGACCTTGCCGAAACGTCGTCAAAACAATGGTTTTTCTAAAAACCAAAAATATTTAACGCGGAGTCAAACCCGGAAAACAACTGAAACCATATATATATATATATATATATATATATATATATATATATATATATATATATATAATGCTCTTAAGTAAAGAAAAGTAACTGTAAAAACAATAAGAATAATTCAAGAAACATTTAGACGTGATTTGATTTTCAAATAAAAAAATAATTCTTTTACAAAATCCTTTTTTTAATGATTTTTAGTAATTTATTTATAACTAATACATAATTATTTAGGTTAGATATAATTTTATAACTTTTTCTGTTAATAATAACAAGAGAAAAGTAAAATTTTGCAAAATAAATATTTATTGTAAATTGTTTAAACAAACTACTCGATTAAATAAACAATAATTCATAAATTAACTAATTTCATTTTTAGAATTTTCGCAACAGGTTACCCCAAATTTAAAAAAACATCAATTCTCGTTGATTAGAACCGGAGATATTGCGTCTTTTATAAATTTTTGTTTTACAGTTTTTGAAATAATATAACCGAGAAATAAAAAAGGGCTGACTCGGGTTCTAAGGGTCGTAGAACATTGTTTTTTTTAAGTTCGTATAAATGTTGTTGCGTCTAAGTTACTTTAATTATAAGTTTAAAATCACAGTACTTTTGCAAACCTATTTTACAATATTTAATATAAACTTTTTAATTTTTAAATTATTTAATTTGATAAAACAAGACTTTTTCTTCAATTTGGTGCTATCAGAATTCATGTAGACCCTATAGTTTACTCATAATAATGTTGTAGATAAAACCTTATTGGGATAATCAACTTCAATTTTGCAATAACAATTGAGTAAAACCTCTTGAAATTTGTATAGCTGAATATATGTGATATTGTCCCTATTATCACCCGAAAATAAAGTTTTTGTGCATTTTTAGAAAAGTTATTAATAATTTTCGAAAAATCGACTTTTGAAGGTATTTTTACAATACTTAAGAAACAAATTAACAAAAATAACTACACAAACTCTCATTTTAAAGTATTTTCTATGTATTTTCAGTAAAATTGTCACTTTTTCACTATAATATACCGACCTTCACCTTTAAAATATTTCAAAATAATCTTGCATATTTTGTTTATTATATTATATTGTTACTACCAAATTTATCGAAAGCAAATTATGTACTATATCAAAGAATGTCACGAAAAAGGCTTTTTATTTGCTAATTTCTCTGTTCTAACCACACTTATTTGGCTTTAGCTATACATTAAACTAAAAACTTTTTCAGAGGAGATTCTAGTTAATAGGGTGAGTTAAGGAGGTCCATTGTAAATTGAAATAAAGTATTTATTTTGAATGTTGGGTTCCATCTCGAAGCCGGAACGCCTAATAAAGAGTTTATTTAATATTATCTTTAATGAAATATTTAGATTTGCATTAATTATGTAGTTACACTACTATTGGCACAAAAATCTACTTGATGATTTTTTAAAGCTTTAAACTCGCATGATAAAACTACATAGCTTGCTACGAAGACCAAAGTAAATTATTTCTTTTATTTGGGTATATAAAATAAAAAAGAAGTCATATAGAAAGTTATCACACTAATGTTTCCTTGCGGCAAGGAAACATTATCAATTCCGCTCTTTACTTCTATCTTTCCGTTGAAAATTAATTGCAATTAATTTACATTCGCATTGACTTATCTTACTGAATACTATTCTGTTTAATACTATTCTATTTAATAATATTTGAAATGCATTGAACACACGTTATTTCGAACATTCTATGATAAGACCACATCTTGAAAGCTCTTATCCTGTTCATCATATTATCTTTTATAGGCCAGATTTCACATCCGTATAGTAATTCAAGTTATACATAACTATTTGTTCACAGGTTCAGTTATATTTGCAAAGTATAGGTCTAGGTTTCATAATTGCGTTACTATTTCTCTGCGAATTTTAATTTCTTCATGGTTAACATTTCTAATGGGCTCATTGTTGACAATTAGTTAAATAGGATCAACGTCTCGTTTACTAACTACAAGTAGCTTTGTCTTTGATGTATTTATGCTATGTATATCTTGGAGCATATGAAATTTTATCGTCTACCAGAATAGAGGCTGTTTGTTCCCAATATAAATCTTGTACAAGCCTTGGATCTCTATCATCTATTTCCATCATCTGCTGATATTAAAAATAAATAGCGTGTTGAACTCGAGCACCGCGTTGAACGATTTAAAAAATCTATAAAGCAGACGAAAATTGGTTTATGTAATCCCATGATCTTTGAAGTAATGTTAACATAGAGAACAAACCTTGCATGGCAACGCAAGACTCCCAATTGGGGTTACTGACCCTGAGCGCAGTCTCTAAATGTGCTCTAGGTAGCAACTGACTGAGTTGCTACCTAGGGCCCATATAGAGACTACGTCTCAGAGTCAGCAACCCAATTTGGAGTCTTGGGGAAAACTATAACATCATACGAATTTATCAGCAAAGATGTAACAAATAACAAATTTAATCATTTAAAGGATTTTTACCCACATATTTAGTGGCTTCACTCATGTATACCTGGTAACTGCACTGATGATGGATTTGTTAGTCTGAAAATGTTTTACGATGTAGCCCGAAAGGATCTTTTTAATTATATATATGTACCTATTATAAAGGATTTTTTAAATAAAATTATTTGTGATTGATGGTATTATACAGTCAACTACAGGAATTTCATTTTCATTGTGGAAATTGTTCTAACATTTTTACATGATGATGTATTAGGTGTCTTTGAAAGTGGGATAAATGTATATGGATAAACCATATGTGTGGAATTACTCAAGCTTAATAAATGTAGTTATATATGTTTCTTAGCTTTGAGATATTCTCGTTATTTAGAAGTTTGAGCCAGTCCGATTATATCTGGTGAGGGTTTAGGGCTCTTTTGGGACATTTGTCTCCTTTAAGTCAAAGATTATTTTCCCTTTTGAGTTTTTCATGAAGTGAGTTGTTTTTTTTACTATGGGTAATTTCTTTAAGGCATACAACAGATTCTCAACAATCAACAAGCGAAGAGATTAAAGAAATATAATAGACCTTGGACCTAAATAATCTATTATGATAGTGCCTCCAGTAGCGAAAGCTACATCTTCAGCGGAATCAGCCATTGCGATTTATGTCGTTTCTAGTTTTCTTGTTCGCTTATCTGTGTATGTGCGTATCCGATCGGTAAACAGCCAATATGTATTATGATGCTTTGGTGACTAGATCTTACATCTCTCTGATATTGTAATAACAACCAATTTTACTTATCGTTTTTAATATTAAACCGGGTATAAAGCTTCTTAAATGTTATTAAGAAAAATGTTTTAACTCGTCATGTATTCTTTTCAGTTCGTTTCTTTCACGACATTTCCTCCATCCAGGCTTCTCTTGCTATCTCAACCTCATATCTTATGTGTCGATGTATTTGTCTACATCCAGCTTCTTAATTTTGTCACTTTCTTTTTTGTTGAATAAGGTTTTCATCTGTCATCAATCCTTTTTCTTTATTCGGTCTTTTTCCCTTCTAAGACTTCGTTAACTATCGTTACCATTATTGCAGAATTCATGATATGCAATTTTTCGTCCATATTTACTTGTTCAGATCTTTTTAGTTGTTTTTTAAACTTACAATTTATCTTATTTCCAAAATGATCTGCAATTACGGAGTTTCTTATTTGTTACCAAAGGAGATTATATTTTTTACCAAACTATTATATGAGATTTTTTTATTTGTGAGTTATGTTTGTGAACTCTTACGGTATGTTTGGCTAAAAGATTCTGTAGTTGTTCAGAAAAACCATTTCTATAAAGTTAAGCCATACGCCTTTTACTCCCTCTAGTGGAAAATTCACTTACTCCTGATACGGTATCAAAATAATTGAGCTCTGGGGGAAATGTTTCCATGTTGTGGAGCCCTAGCTGAATCGGCATCTCTTAAAGTATCTCCCAAAAAAATGTCCTTAATCATCTGGACATCGTGAGCCATAGTGCTTTCTGTATGGTTTCATAGCGATGTTTACTAATATCCAGCTGCTTGATGTTCTCTAGGGGGTTCTTCGGAATGACACCAGTAGTAGAGAGGATAATAGCGTATAATAGGTATCTCAGCATCTTTGACGATTTGACAAATAAAAATTTTGTCGATATGGATAAATTTTATAGATATAAGTTTTATAATGAAAAAGACAGAAAAGATTTGATTTCACGTTCAAAGCGTCTATGTATCTATTGATACGTATTTCGACTTAATAAGTCTCATTAGAATAGTTATTCATAGCCGTTCTTAACGTGAAAAATAAAATTATCTGTCTTATTTGAAGCAACAATAACATGGCTTCGTTATGGACGCAATAGCGACATCTGATAGAAAAATCGGTAAGATAGTTTCGAAACAAATTCAGATTTCTGCTTTAATCTGGAGCCTTCTAAAAATTGCAAGACATGACCAGACGATGATAAAGATGTTAAAGAAGACATGAGGAATCTAAAATTTGCATTCCACGACATGTCTATTCATCTAGGCAGAAATCCTAACGAATTTGTTTCTCGTACTCATACAGAGTAGATCCGAATAAAATGAAAAAGACAGAAAAGATTTGATTTCACGTTCAAAGCGTCTATGTATCTATTGATACGTATTTCGACTTAATAAGTCTCATCAGAATAGTTATTCATAGCCGTTCTTAACGTGAAAAATAAAATTCTCTGTCTTATTTAAAGCAACAATAACATGGCTTCGTTATGGACGCAATAGCGACATCTGATAGAAAAATCGGTAAGATAGTTTCGAAACAAATTCAGATTTCTGCTTTAATCTGGAGCCTTCTAAAAATTACAAGACATGACCAGACGATGATAAAGATGTTAAAGAAGACATTAGGTATCTAAAATTTGCATTCCACGACATGTCTATTCATCTAGGCAGAAATCCTAACGAATTTGTTTCTCGTACTAATACAGAGTAGATCCGAATAAAATGAAAAAGACAGAAAAGATTTGATTTCACGTTCAAAGCGTCTATGTATCTATTGATACGTATTTCGACTTAATAAGTCTCATCAGAATAATTATTCATAGCCGTTCTTAACGTGAAAAATAAAATTCTCTGTCTTATTTGAAGCAACAATAACATGGCTTCGTTATGGACGCAATAGCGACATCTGATAGAAAAATCGGTAAGATAGTTTTGAAAGTTTTAGAAGGCTCCAGATTAAAGCAGAAATCTGAATTTGTTTCGAAACTATCTTACCGATTTTTCTATCAGATGTCGCTATTGCGTCTATTGCGTCTAATATAAAGTTTAGATTTTCATTCAAAATTTGTGCAAATTTTACTTCTTAATGTTTATAAACAATGGAGATATGATTTGTTTAAAAATAGTCCCTAACTTCGTTCCTATTGGTCATAGAAAGTTTTTTTTAATGTGAGTTTTTTGACCAGCTATCCAATGGTGGTACGTACAAGTATGTAGCTTGAAAAGTATAAAAGTTATTACAATTGTTTATAAGTAGAAAACATACCCCTTTTTCATACATTTATTTTGTAAATAATTTCGATGAAAACGCAATATGCATTTAACTATGAGATAGATTAAGTTTTAAAGAATCCTATGAAATTTGCTAAATGTGTCTAGCATCATTCATAGGGAAAGTTCAATAGTTTAAATAATTAACTTCAGTGATAAATAAATTAAATAACTTTTGTTAACTCGTTCACTGCTCATGACTCGGATCCGAGTCAGCTGTGTTTATCTTTGTATGCTCGTGACTCGGATCCGAGTCATCGGGAGTCCCAAATTAAAACGCGTCAGTATTCTTTTAGCGCTTGAATAAGAACGTTGTATTCGGACGAGCGTGTTTGTATACCCTTTTATAATTGAAAAGTGCTTTTCGTTTTTGAATCGTAGTATAAAGTGTGCGAATATGGATGAACAACAACCGGACCCTTCGGTAATTAAAAAACCTAAATTACAAAGTGCAAAATTCACACAAGACGAATTATTTAAAATTCTAAATGAATCATTTAGTGATCACGACATAGAGATTAGCGACAAAGAGTCTGAGCCTTCTGAAAATGACTATTCTGATAAGCTATGAGTGAGCGATTACACGAAATCAACTTTAACTTAAGAATATCCGTCAGAATTTAATTTCAAACCTAAATTGTGGCTTTATTCCAAAATAAAATAGTAAATTATTTTATTGTTGTACAGATGATGAAATATATACTGAAATGTAGGATATCAAAGTATGGCTGATATAGGAGAAGAAAACACTGCTGAAGTTTGGACAGATGGGGTTTCGGAAATGCAGAGATTTCCTTTTATCAGAAATAACGGACTTTTGATCCTCCAAAAAACTCTAAACCAAGACTATCTTCGAATGATATTAGATGATGAGTTTTTGAATATGGTGGTAGATGAAACCAATTATTATGCTGAACAAACATTATTGTCCTAAGTTGGTGCCCTGGAACATAGCCGGATTTCTAGATCTAAACCACTTTCCATACCAGAATTTTTGGTGTTTATTGGATTAATTTTCCATACTGGTAACATACGCATTTCAAAATTGGAAGATTACTGGAAAACAGATCCAATATTTAACCTGAAATATGTTTTCAAAACATGAGCAGAGATCGTTTTCTGCTAATCTTGAGATGCTTACACTTCCCTCACAATCCGATAACACTAAATGATGTGCCTGCAGATCGGCTGTATAAAATTAAACCAGTCATTAATTTTTTTAATAATATAATGGCTGCTCTATATTATCCAGCTAGGGACTTATCTTTAGACGAATCCATGGCACTATGGAAGGGCAGACTTAGTTTCAAGTAGTATATTAAGCAGAAAAAGAATAAATTCGGCATCAAACTGTATATTATAACAGAACCTTTTTGGTATTATCCAAAACATCGTACTCTACATAGGCGCCTCGGACCCGGCGATAGGAGGAAAATGACATTCCACCAAGGTATTATTGGAAGTAGTGAAAAGATTTCTCTACTCGGGACATGCCATCTACATGGATAACTTTTATAATAGTTATTTATTGGCCAAACATTTATTGACACGGCACACTTATTGCACTGGTACATTGTAGGTCGAATTAGAAACCCCTCAGAAGTAACCAATGCTAAACTATCCAAAGAAGAAACCACAGTACAATATTGTAATGGAGTAATGATTGGTAAATGGCATGACAAAAGATGTGGTTATATATATCTTCTGAATTTCCCAATACTTTGACTGAACATACAACCAGGAGAGGATGGAATGTTGTCAGACTATTACCAATATTGAAATATAACCAGTACATGGTAGGTATAAATAAACAAGATCAAATGTTGTACTACCCATGTTCCAGAAAAACGTTACAGTGGTACAAACAACTTGGGCTCCACTTTTTCCAGTTAATGTTGCTTGACGCCTTTTTTCTATATAACAGATATTCTGGAATAAAACTCCCCCTCTCAGATTTTCGCTTAGAAGTCATTTGCGAATTACTCTATAAAACAAATAAAAGTAAAGAACGTAATATTGCTCACGAACATTTGCCTAAAGTAATTGCTAGTAAATCTAAAAAGGGAGAAACAAAAATGAAATAAGGTAGAATATCTTCCATCGATAAAATTAGAAAAAACACAATTTACGAGTGTGCAGATTGTGACGAAAAACCTGGCCTATGCATAGATTGTTTTCGCAAATACCATTTAAACAACAGATAGATTGCTTTCAGTATATTAGTTTAGATAAAATTTTCATTTTCTAAAGACCTTTTAATTGTTACCTGATTTCTAGTATGAAAATATAAATATCTAGAAAACTTTCACAAGTGTTATGGGTAATAAATTGAAATCCCTCAATAAAAGACTACAATAGATAGGTACCTTATACTTACTTTGAATAAGTTTGTTTTGTCGATATTGACTTTCCAATTACTAATTTGCATAACAGTCAGATATTGTACCTGGTTACAATGTTGTTAGAATTTTCATTTCGCTTGTTGAAACTCCATACAATATTTACAAAATTGCCTGTACTCTCGTTCCAGATCGTATTTTGTTTTCGAGATAAATTTAAATTTGGGAATTTTTATTATTTTTCGACTTTTTTATGTTCTTTTTTAATTTAATTTAAGTGTATAAAATCCATTACAATATGAGCATCACGAAAAAGTACCATTGAATTTTATTTGGAAGTTTTCATCTTAAGTGTTCATAAACAATTTGCTAGGAAATGAAAATTTGTTTTTTTCCTTAGTTCTTGATTTGTTACATTTCTCATTTGATTTAATAAAAAATTATTGTAAATTAATTTTTTTGAATAATTATATCAACGACTCACATCCGAGTCGCTTAGCACAAATAAAGAAAATATAAGCAATATGCTCACGACTCGGATCCGAGTCTTTTCTTCTTTTCGCATAAAATATTACAAATTTATTTAAAATACCCTTTATTTAATATTTACTTTATTTATTCATAAATATTTTTTAAAAAATACTAGTCAGCACGGCGGTTGATTTCCATGAAAATGCGCTGAGCAGTGATAGTCCGATCGGGGGGAAATTTGGCACAAATTTAAAATACGGTAATTCCTCGATGTTTAAATGTATTAATACCCTTTTATTTTGTTAATAAAAAAATTAATAACATTTATAAATTAGTGCAAAAAAACTACTCTTTTGCAAATATCTCCGTAGATTATTTATCAATTTTAATTGAAAAAACAGGAAAATAAAGATATTCTTGGTATAAAAAAATGAATAAATATTGTTTATTTAAAATATAAGGGAAAAAAATCAAATTGTGACCATAAATTATTGTTTAAAAAAAAACGCAAGGTGAAAAGATGAGTACCTTTTCATCTATTCGTCATCTAGTAACCCCCACCTATGTCTTAAAAGCTTCAAATATCTGCGAAACATTTTTCGACCTTTTTTTAACCAGACTGTGCTATTAATACATTAGGTTTACCTATCTTTAACAATTTTATTTAAATCATAAGAATTTTTTGGAACGCCACTGCTTTGTTAGCTCAGTCTTTATTGTTCAAGAAATTTTTGGCCATTACATCTGAAATACCCTCTGGTAGCCTGGTAGATATATATATATATATATATATATATATATATATATATATATATATATATATATATATATATATATATATATTCCGAAAGGTTTCCGCGGCTAGTACAATTAAACCTAAAGCCAAGATTAATACTATTACAGGAATTAATATTAAACTCAACAGTCTGCCAGGTTGAACCGCGTCGATTATCATTGCGCCTAGCTTTAGACATCCTTTTCGATGTCTTCTTTAGCGCTTCCGAGGTCTCAGTCTCATGAGCCCCCAGACACTACTACACATTGCATTACTGGTACTGCGAATAGAGGACTGCGAATATTTATACCTACCGTCATGGTGGGATTAGCGTGGCGAGCGAATCCCCACGCTAACATCCACGCCAACCTCCACCCAAACCACGTCACCATCGACGGTATAAATGAACCGTCCTCTATTCCCAGTACTAGTAAAGCACTGGTTAATTATCTGTGTAGTAGTTTCTGGGGTCTTGGGAGACTGAGACCTCGGAAGCCCCGAAGAAGACATCGAAGAGACTGTCGAAAGCTCGGCGGAATGGTAATCGACGCGGATCAACCCGGCAAACTGTTGAGTATAATACATATTAATTCCTGTAATAGTATTAAAGCTCTAGGTTTAATTGTACTAGCCGCGGAAACCTTTCGGAATATATATATATATATATATATATATATATATATATATATATATATATATATATATATATATATATATATATATATATATATATATATATATATATATATATATATATATTATATATATATATATATATATATATATATATATATATATATATATATTATATATATATATATATATATATATATATATATATATATATATATATATATATATATATATATATATATATATATATATATATATATATAGAAATGTTTCTTCAACGTCGATATTCCCAAAAAAAAATCTTTATTTCGAAATAAAAAGTTACAATTTTTGAGAAATTCTACAAACTACTACATTTAATGATTTAAAGTTGACTATTGAAACATAATAATTACAATAATGATAAAAATATTGATTTCTTCCTATTTATAACGTCGGATATCGGAATCTGCTGATTCTTAATAGTAAGGGAGCTTATGGCTACATTTCTCCTCCCTCCATTGGTTGGGACTTCGTCCTCGAAGTTTTGGTTTCTTCGGCTATCAGCTCGTCTAGTATCTGGATCTGGGCAGGATGCAATTTTTCTCCAAATAGGATTTTGGAAATTCGTTTTCTTTTCCTAATTAGGAAGATTATTAGGAAAGCTAAAATAGTTAAAAATATTATAACAGAAGTGGTGCTCAGTCCTATGGATAATCGGGGTAGTACTTCTATGGTAACTATTGGTTGAATTTGGCCATGTGTCTCTGGGATTGTTAATTTTTCAATTTTCATCTCATGGTTTGGTATTAATTTTATTGGAACAATTTTTGGAATGGAAATATCTTGAGACGTCTTTTTATTAAATTGGATACCTTCAATCATTATTGGTACATCTGTCGTCAAGAGGCTGGTTGAATTAATTTCTATCTGCTGGATTCTCATTGGGTGAACTATTCCTAGCAATATGACTTTGCTGGTTTCTTGGAAAAAGTTCTCTGTGATTAATGTTTTTGTGCAATTATCTACATTGGGTATGTTACATTTGGATTGTACATAGTTGGAACAAACTATGTTATCGCCTTGTCCTATACAAGTGTTGAACCATTTATTATTTGTATAGTAGCTTGCAGGTGGCAGAATCATAACATGATCTTTGTTTGGAATGGGATAGATTTTATAGGTAGTATAAGGAATTTCATGGAGTATAGGGATTTTAATTATTATGAGCATTGTATTTGAAGTTACACAAACTAAAGTTTTTGTTGATTCTATAAGTTCATAAGGGTGTTCATTACTATTGGGAATTGAATTTCTGGGATAAATTTTGAGAAGGTTCTCTTTAAGGTCTATTATTTCCTTTAAAGTGAATAATTCTATATTAGAGATATTAAGTTCAGATAAAGTAATGGTTCTTATAAGTTTCATTAGAAATTCGTTTATATTTTGGAGATTTATTATCTCGTTGTGTAGAATGATATAGCTGTCAAAATCAGCTGATAATTTGTTGAGTGCAGATATGAGAATTGAATTATCAGAATTTAGTTTTTCTAAAAGTTTATCGAATCTCGTGTTAAAAGAGTTTCCATAAGATATTTGGTTATTAAATTTTTTTATGATTTCGTTTTGTTTATTTTCTAAAGAGATTATGTGTGATTTTAACAAGTCTAAGTCAGAGTCGTCTGGATTTCCAGTCACGTATTTGATGGCTGTACCTAGAAAATTAAAAAGTCCGCGTTTCTGTTTTCGCGTAATCTTGTGTAGGTCGTCTTTTGTTTGTTCTTGTATGTGGGTGTATTGGGAGTACAGTAGCGAGAGAGGTGCATTTTTGAAGTGATCTTTGAAATAGCTTGTCGGACTAGCGTCAATACTGTCGGATAAGTTTTTCAATAAGAGTTGAATGAAAGCGCTCTACAGGAGAGTTTGAGGAAGAATTGTTTACTGTTGTAAAATGTATTTCGATTTTGTGGATATTTAGGAATTCTTTAATGACTGCGGAATTAAATTCGGTGCCGCTGTCGCATACAATCTTTTTTGGATAATTGTGGTGCGAAAAGTAGTGTCTTAATTTATTTAGTATGGAAATGGAAGTTTTGTCGGTGAGCTTATAGCATTGACCGTATTTGGAAAAAGAATCTATTATTGTGAGATATAGGTTTTTATTGCAGTGGAATAGATCGATATGTAATATATCAAAAGGTTTTTGACCTAACAACGGTCCTAATTGAGGAAGTTTATAAGGACGTCGCTCGTATTTATTTTTTAGGCAAATTTCGCATTTATTGATAAAATTAGAAATAGTTGTCTGCATTGAGGGCCAATAAAATTTTTGTTTTAAATGTTTGTAGGTTTCAATTATTCCGTTGTGATTTTCTACGTGATATTTCTTTATGCATTCTATTTGTTGGTTTTCTTCTTCTATGTCCTGAAGTAGTATATTGCAAAATATTGCTTTGACTGTGGAATTTATTTTTTCTTTAAAATAGTTACAGATAAAAGGTCTAAATTCGTGAGGGATTGTTATTGCAAATTTTTGATTTGGTCTAAGGATATTTTGGAAGGTATTTGCTATTTCTGTTTTCCAATTATTTGTCAAAGTGACAGTGTAACGGTGTTTGTTAAAAATTCTTTTGTATTTAATTTCAAAATTATTTGACTCTGGTTTAAAAATAATTTGGTTTGAGGATAAATTAATTGGTTCAGGTGAAATCTCTATTCCAGTGATAGGGTTCTCAACTGATGTATGTTGTGTGTTAGTACTGTTTTGTAAATTGTCAAAATCGGCAAGGAAATCGTCTATGTCGAAATTGTCGGGTGGTTCAGCACATTCTGAATTCGGGGGTTCAGCACATTCTGAACTCGAACTTAGGGCATTTATTTGGACTCGGCTAAGAGCATCAGCAACTTGATTCTCTTTGCCTTTTTTATATTTAACTTCAAAATCATATTCTTCTAGTTTAAGTCTCCATCGGGCTAATCTAGAAGTGGGGTCTTTAATTTTGTAGATCCATACGAGAGGATTGTGATCTGTTTCTACGGTGAATTTTTGGTTGTATAAATACATACGGAAGTGTTTACAAGAATCTAGTATGGCTAAAAGTTCTTTTTCAATAGTGGAGTAGTTTCGTTCTGCGGAATTTAGAGTTCGAGAATAGTAGGCAATAGGGTGATTATTTTGAGATAATACTGATCCTATAGCTATATTAGAGGCGTCTGTAGTCAGTACAAAAGGCTTTTCGAAGTCTGGATATTGTAAGACTGGAGAATTAGTTAACAATTGTTTGCATTTTGCAAAACATTCTAAATAATTTGGATTTGTGGGGTCGATAGTTGCTCCTTTTCGAGTACATCTCGAAAATGGGGACGTTATTTTTGCAAAGTTGGGTATGAATCTTCGGTAGTAACCGATTAAACCAAGAAATGATTTAATTTCTTTTACTGTTTTTGGTAGAGGATATTTTTGTATAGCTTCGATTTTTGCTGGGTTAGGTTTGATTCCTTCGGTTGTCACTACGTGACCTAAGAAAGAAACTTCTTTCGTGAGAAACTCGGATTTGTCTAACTGAATTTTTAAATTATTTTTTCTGAAAGTGTCAAAAATAGTCGCAATATGAACTAAGTGTTCTTGCAGTGACTTGGAAAAAATAATGACATCGTCCATGTAGACGAAGCAAAACTTATGAATAAAGGGCCTAAGAATATTGTCCATTAACCTTTCGAATGTTGCTGGGCTATTCTTTAAACCAAAGGGCATACGTAAAAATTCAAAGTGACCATGCGGAACTGAAAAGGCTGTTTTCCGAATAGAATCCGGATGAACTTCAATCTGATGGTAACCTTGAGCTAAATCTAATGTTGTGAAATAACTGGCTTTTCCTAAGTTATCCAGTATCTCATCTATCTGAGGAAGTGGGTAGCGATCACTTTCAGTATGATCATTGAGCTTCCTATAATCAATTACTAATCTAAATTTTTTCTGACCTGAGGCATCAGCTTTTTTTGGTACTATCCAAACTGGAGCTGAGTACGGTGAAATTGACGGTCGAATTATCTTATTATCTAATAAATTATTTATTTGTTTTTTTATTTCTTCCTGCATTGCTTTGGGATGCCGAAATCCCTTTACATAAATTGGATTTTCATCCTTAGTTTTAATTTCGTGTCTAACAGCTGACGTGAAAGTTAAATTTTTATTTTCGTCGTAAAATACGTCTTTAAATTTTTTGCAAAGACTTATAATTTTATATTTTTCTTCGTTATTTAAGTGCGAAGTACGGATTTTGTTTTCGTTAAAATGCGTCGTTGGAATTTTTGCTATATTATAATTACAAAAGTTCTCAACTTCAATTCTCTTATTAAATTTCATAGGCATAGGTAAGTCGAAAGTGTCTAGAAAGCCGTTTTTTGCAACGTGAATAGAATGGGGAATTTTGATACCTTGAAAGTGTCTTTCACGCAATAAAACTTCGCCATTATGAACGCTTACTGGAATTTTTTGGTATAATGTTTCAAATGGAATGCTAACGTGAGGATTCTCAAAGGTTAAAGTATGAGTTGCGTAGCTAATTGTGGCGTGGAATCTTTTCAGATCGTAAGTTCCAAGGAGGAGGTCAAAGAATTGACTAAAGTCGGCAATTTTTACGTCGAATGTTTGTGGAATTCCATATTCTAGGAATAGTGGCGTCTTAATATTTAAGTCGTGCTTGGAAGTAATTTTCATTGACGTTAGCGAAAAAGGTTTTCGATAAATATGATTTTTATCAAATAGTTTGAGAGCTCGCGGATTTAAAATTGAATGGGAACCGCCGGTATCGATTAAAACGCGTAGATGTGTTTTGGGTGTAACGAAACAGGGTAACCCAGGGGAACTTTCGATATTATGTAGGTTTATACAGGGGGTGGATGATCGTCTAACGGGATGGCTTGAAAATCCTGATGATTTTCATCATGCAAATCGGGCTCTTGTTCGGATTCGTAATTTTCGAAATCGTTTTCGAAATATTGGGTATCATTTGAGTCTATGTGAAAATTGTGGCTTCTATTAGTTGTAATTGTCATGGGCTGATGGTTTCTGGTTGTGGTAGTTTGAACACCGCTCATTGGAGTAGCAAAATTTGGTTGGGGTCGAGGAGCTTTATATTTATTTAGTCTTTGTTGGTTGTTTTTCGGAACATTGTTTCGTTGGAAGGATTGATTTTGTTCGTGAGAACTGAAATTTTGTCTCTGAGGAAAATTATAGTTCTGTTGTGGAGTAAAGTTAAAATTGGGCTCTGTGTTGTGAGTTGAAGGTCTCACATAATTCGAATGCGTGGGTTGGAAGTTTGAGTATGTGGGTTGGAAGTTTGAGTGTGTGGGTTGGAAGTTTGTGGATCTTTGATTATTCGAAGATTGATAGGGTTTATTTTTGAGTGGGGCCTTTTTGTTTTGTTGGCTCTTAAGGAAGTTCATGTATTGTTGTTGATTTTTGTGGTTATCGTAGGCAATACACTTTTGAAGGGCTTCTTCTAGGGAATTTAATTCAAAATGCGATAAGTATTCGCAATAAGGCTCGTTGATTCCGGTACAGAAAGTTTTGAGGGCAATGTTTTTGAAATATGGAGTTTTAAATGTTACTGTCGCGGGATTATCGTTTAGGGTGATGTGTTGGAGTAAGTCGTTCAGATTTGTAGTTATTCTCTGATGATAATTGTCGTAGGATTCACTATGTTTTTGGACGGTAGTGGATAGTTGTGTTACTAATATGTCTTCGGAACGTCTGTCTCCGTATTTAGTTAATAATGCTGGACGAATTTCTGTCCAATTGGTTTTATTAGAATAGTTTAAGAAATTTCTAGGTTCTCCTTTAATTCGAGATACGATATGGGAATTTAAGATAAATTCTTGGGACGGATTTAAATCTTGGGTGCCTAAGAAAACTATTAAATTATCTACTGCTTTGATAAAGGTGGAGAGGTTGTCTCCAGAAGAGAATTCGGGCAGAGTTGAGCAAAGGCTAGCAATATCGCTATTGGTCATCGGCATTTTGGAACGTAATTTAGATGCAGGCTTAGATTTAGAGGTTTGTAGATTTCTTTTTATTTTTAGATTTAAATTGTCGAATAGTAAACTTAAATTTTCGATACTATTTTGGGAAATATCATTCAATGTACTCATAAAATATATGCAAAAATATAAATGCAAGTATATATAAAAATTCGTTGAAGTAAAATGTTATAAATAATATAAATTCAATAAACAATAAATAATAAATTCAATGTAAATGTTTAAGAATTCAATTAAAATAATAAATGCTCATAAACAATGGTAAAGAAAGGAAAAACTTACGCAAGGATGATCGTGTTTGATTTCCAATACATTTTTCTCTTTTACCAGGTTCTTCAGGATTTCATTAAACTAATGTAGACCAGGAAACGACTATGTTTCTGTATGAAATATCCTGTTCGCAGCGCCAGAAATGTTTCTTCAACGTCGATATTCCCAAAAAAAAATCTTTATTTCGAAATAAAAAGTTACAATTTTTGAGAAATTCTACAAACTACTACATTTAATGATTTAAAGTTGACTATTGAAACATAATAATTACAATAATGATAAAAATATTGATTTCTTCCTATTTATAACGTCGGATATCGGAATCTGCTGATTCTTAATAGTAAGGGAGCTTATGGCTACATTTCTATATATATATATATTATATATATATATATATATATATTATATATATATTATACATATATATATATATATATATATATATATATATATATATATATATATATATATATATATATATATATATGAATTTACTTACATGGACAGCTTTCTTGAGGTATGCAATCTCCTGAAATTTCATCTCTTATATATCCAATGTCACATAGGCATCGAGGAAAACACATCAATGGACATACCATCCCTGTACAGTTTGGATAGGGATTTTGACAAGTTGGCTCAGGCTCACATGAATCACAGTCGTTCCAAATTTCACAAGGTGGACATCCTTAAATAAACCAAACTCTTACCATTCTGTCAGTATTTAAAATAAAACAACTTGCTTAGAGGAATAAACTAGAAATTACACAAACCACACGACTTTTTCATTTTCATAAAGTGAATTCACTCCTTTATAATAATAAAACATAAATGTTCATATAAAATGTTCTTAAAACGCACAACTGTTTATATTAATTGTTCTTAAAGCTAAATATATGCGATTTATAGAACAAGAAAGTTTATTGTTTGTTGTATATCCGGCAACCCTGTAATTTGTCGGACCGGCATTTATGAAATGTTGACACAAAACTGTAGATTCTCTTCTGTATAAAAGAATAATTTCAGGTACTTACATATTCGATGCACCGACACTGAATTTAATATAGTTAATTAACTATTTAATTTATATAATAAGTTATTTGAAAACTGCTTCTATTTGAGAAGCGTGAGAACTATAACTTGCTTCTATTTGGGAAGCTGAAAAATAAGTTTGACTTGCGTGTTTCTATTTGAGAAGGTAAAAAACGAAGTGGCATTAAGGGTAGTTGGGTTTGAATATTTTGAATCTGAAATACTGACAGGCGCAGCTGATACGAAACAGCACGAAGAAGGAATGTCGTGCTGATCGCATAGTCTCTAATTTAGTAAGATATATTATTGAGAATAATGATAATGATTAGAATAATAAACAAACTATTGTAGAAAATATAATTAATTTCCTACAATGAGACTTAATAGTTTCGAGTTGTATCAAATTTATGGTTCTCAAATTGTCTGACATTTCATTTTAAAATTGAATCTCTATATCTCGCCTTTTACTATCAATACTTTATTTTTCAAAACATTTTGTGTAGTTTCATTGTCAATCATGAGAACAAATCTGCAAAAAACTCACCTATCCCGACATAGTAAATATTCGGCCTCATATTTTCTTTAGTTACTCATACTCTCTTTTTATATTGTTTAATTATATGAATATATTATTTTAAATTATAAATGGCGTACTTATGTTCTATATATTTGACTTTTTATTTATTAACTTGTTCTGTTCACATCGGTAATCGGATATGGTTTTCATATAGTAACTATCATGAAAGCATCTTTTTTGATTTTTTATTTTACTGTCATTTTTTTCAAGACTTTTAATGAATCTTTTTATTGTATTATGTTCATACTATATGCATTGTTTTTTCAAATTTCTTTTCAACCTATGTTAGAAGTAGGACTTTTCATCGTTTATTTACCTGGACAGCATTCTTCTAACACGCATTCTCCAGAAACACGATTTCGAATGTACCCATTTTCAGCATCGCATTCGCAACGTTCATAACATACAGATGGACCATATCCTGGGTGGTAAGGGAATCTGTTTTGGCAAGTCGGCTCGGGTAACCATGTGGCGCAGTCATTCCAAATTTCAGACGGTGGGCATACTATAAAGTATAATGTATATATATATATATATATATATATATATATATATATATATATATATATATATATATATATATATATATATTGTTATGATGTATTGTTTGTTTGAATGATGAGCAATGAGTATTTTTAATAATATAATATACAGGGTTATTATCGCGGTTCTCAAAGAATTAGTTTGTAAGTACTTTTTTAAATTATCTTTATTATATCTATTATGAAACACACATATATGTCTAACCTAGCCAATGTAAATTTAAAGTAAAATTTCTCAAACATGTAATAATAATCCGTGTATCAGCATGTAAGTAATATTATTTAATTTAAATTTTTAATAAAACATTTTTTCACTTAATTTTATTTAATTAATTTAAATTATACGTAATTTAAACGTATGTTGAAAAGGTACAATTTTCATATATGTATATATATATATATATATATATATATATATATATATATATATATATATATATCTCGGGAAAAGATTACGACCGTCAATTTTAATATCAAAAAGTATCACAAGGGTACCTACATCTGTGAGGGTTATCGGTCAACTGAATATATGATATAAATTTAAAAAACATTTGGGTCAATAAAAATTATAAAAAAGTTTCTCTTTACCAGAGCACCACCTGTACTCTCCGATTTTTGAAATAGAAATGACACTATAAAAATGGCCTAAGTGGTGTAAGAATATAATCTTCTATCCGACAAGACAGAACATAAGTTAGAGTTAGAAAGAGAAGTAATTATCCACCTGATGGTTAATTCGAGTTAAATATGTATTAATCGTTCAACACCATCGACAAATACGACGACGTTGACACAATTTGTCCAAAATTTTTCCATGCTCAAAAAAGTATGACTTGTTTGAGATCTGTACAATAGATGTTATAATAATAAAATAGATGTAGAACTGTATGAAGAATAAGTGTAGTGGATATTTTAGTTTAGTGCGTTGTGTTTGTTGTTCGCTAGATGGATACAATAATGGGGCAAAAAATGTAAACATTGTTTGAAATTTCACTTGTTTCCCGTGATAATTAAACGAAATTTTGTGTTAGTCGTTTTAAGTAAGATAATCTGGCCGAGAAATAATCATTTTTACTAATATGAGTGTATTTTTAAATCGTAATATTTCTTCCTCTCCTGTTTTATTGTATGGAATAATCTAAATAAAAATGAAAACGAAAGAAATGTATTCCAAATAGAGTGGAGAAGAAGGAAAAGAATATTCTTTCAAAATAATGAAATAGAAACTAAAATAGATATGCTTCCCGAATAGTTTAACATTGAGTTGGTAGGCGATGAAAAATCTAAATTAAAGGATTGTATCTATGTTAATTTATTATTAGGAAAATTGTTCCCAAACTGAAGTGTTTAGATTGTATTCAGTGTTTATTTAAACCACAATCCGATCATTCTTATTCTTCTGTTGGGAAATATAACAGGTTAGTATATTTAAAAAATAATATGGAATAGTGATTACCACAAAAGACATTTTTCAGGTTGAGGAAAAAATATAAAAAGCCTTGTTCTTGCCAACTCATCATCATCATCACTGGCTCGACAACCCTTTTTGGGTCTTGGCCTGTTCTAGGATTCTTCTCCATTCCGATCTGTTTCGTGCTTTTTTTCTCCAGTTTTTTATTTTTAAGGTTGTTATATCATTTTCTATTTGTTCTAAGTATCTCAGTTTCGGTCTTCCTCTTGTTCTTTTTCCTACTGGCATCTGTTTGAATATTTTGTTTGGTATTTCGCCTTCTTCCATTCTTTCTACATGTCCTATCCAACGCAGCCGTCCTATTTTGATGAATGTTATAATATCCGGATCCTGGTATATTTTGTATAGTTCAGAGTTGTATCGTCTTCGCCAAATTCCGTTTTCTTTTGTGCCCTTATATATGTGTCGCAAGATTTTTCTTTCGAAGGTGGCTAACAACGTTTCCTCTCTTTTAGTAAGTGTCCAGGTTTCTGAGCCATATGTGAGTACCGGTCTTATTAGGGTTTTATATATTTGGCATTTTGTCTTTCTTGCGACGTTATCTGATCTTAGGTGTCTAATTAAGCCATGGTAACATTTATTTGCAATAAATATTCGCCTCTTCACTTCCTCCGTAACGTTATTATCAGACGTGACTAGGGATCCCAAGTATATAAAGTTTTTTACCTCCTCTATGTTGTATTCTCCTATTGTTATATTTTGTGGCTGCCTTATTTCTGCGTTTTTTCTTACCTGCATATATTTTGTTTTGGTCTGATTGATTTTAAGACCACTATTTTGTGCAGCTCGTTCTATTTGGTTGTATGCCTCTATCATTTCTCTTCTTGATCTTGCGATTATGTCAACATCATCTGCAAATGCTAGTATTTGCACGCTTTTGTTAATGATTGTTGTTCTTGCCAACTGGTGACTTCAAAAATGTTTCGTGTGTAAATACTAAGATAGTCAATGGCATTGTTCTCTCTGTAGTAAATAACCTTTCTTCAGGCAATGTTTTCTCTTTATGTACTGAAGTAGTAGACTTCAGTTGTCCGCCTATCTAGCTCATTAGGAAAGTTAGCTATGAATACCTTGGGGTTAGACTCTATGCACTCAGAAAACAGAGGACTGAAAAAGTAAATGCTATTTCAAAAAGTTATGAACTAACTAAATATATCTTATTCAGTCATTCTTGAACTTTATATAAAAAACGTAAATCGTTTTGTTAATATTTCTACATTAATGTAATATAACACAACTAATAAATATCCAGATTCATCAATCAATAGTTTCTAATTTTCTAAATTTCCTAATTTATTTACTAAAAGTCATAAATAAAGGCAACATAAACGAGATCCTTTAAAATTTTCTTATATGCAGTCAAATGTTCAAATTCTTGCCCCTTATTACTTTTTTCCGTCGCAAAATAGCGCCCTCTCGCCGGTTTCAATTTTGTATTAATATGATTATAGGGAGTTCGACCTCTAGATTATTTAATAGAACTTTTTGATCAATACGCTTAAATAGTTCCGAATTATGTTAATATCTAATGAGAAAATCGTCAGTTACATAAAGTGAGAAACAGGGCAACAAAATTTAACGTTGGAAAAAGGATAAATCAAAAACTAGTATCAGCTACTACTGATAACAGAAAAGGTCAGGATACAAATATCCAATGGAAGAATATATATATATATATATATATATATATATATATATATATATATATATATATATATATATATTATATCCAATAGAAGACAATATGTATCTATATATATATATATATATATATATATATATATATATATATATATATATATATATATATATATATATATATATATATATTGTTATGATGTGTTTTTTGTTTGAATGATGAGCAATGAGTATTTTTAATAATATAATATATAGGGTTTTTATCGCGGTTCTCAAAGAATTAGTTTGTAAGTACTTTTTTTAAATTATCTTTATTATAACTATTATGAAACACACATATATATCTAACCTAGCCAATGTAAATTTAAAATAAACTATCTTTAAATTGATATTCTTATAAAACTAATTAAATTCTATAGACAATGTAAAATTTAAACAAACTATCTTCAAAATTGAAATTATTATGACACTAACTAAATTATATTAACAAAATTTTGTACCTTTCTTTCACTGAATGCCTAAATGAACTGTTTACCACTATATAGATTCTAATCACCACTGAATGTCTTCGTACTTCAGTTATCCTTGTTTTTTGTGAAATTACTTTTTCCAATTATCAGCTTCTACCAATTTAAGATATAGTTTTCTTCACCAGCATTTATACACCATCAACCAAACCAGCAAACAGCATTTATATTTATTCTTCTTTTCAATATACCAATATCCACTTATTATAAGTTGATTTATACTAATCTCCAACCATAATATAATTTAATTTCTTCCAATATACTTTTTTTAATCTTCAATAATTATTTGTGTTTAATTATAAATGTGCATTAAATTATATGCATAATTTTTAATCTTCATTTAACTCACTATATTAAACAATTGGACTATCTCCAACTAACTTTCATATTTCTTATAAAACTGCTTGACTGATTTACTAAAACTGTGAACAATTGACTTCACTAATTAATTGTGTCTATCTTCTACTAACTTTCATAATAAACTGCTTGACTTCTAACTAAAAACTGCCATCTTGAATCCAAATCACGGGTATTTATATCTTTTCAATCTTCCAGAACCATCTGGTAAGAAATCATGTTCCAATTTGTTCTATTAACTTCTATATAGATGTTCTCGAAAAAATATCTGTTCGATCCACCGCCATAATCATTATATCGAGAATGTTCGACTGTAAACAATGGTCATCTCCGCTGATCCAGAGAATTCCATTCTTTTCTATTAATAATTTTGTTTACATTTAGGCTTTTCAGATCAGAATAAACATTCAAATCATCAAATATATATAAATTAAACACCTCAAACCAACATTATTATTATAACCCCACTTATATTCGTATTATGATTAATTTCTATCTGTCAATCCACTGTATAGTTGGTTGCCTAAGCACATGGCTCACTTAAATCTATTTACAAAATTAAAATACAACTTTTTACAATTATTATATGCTAATTTCTTAAAATACCCTCACATAAATAATTTTTATTAAATTCTCTAGTATATAACTTATTTAAAACAACCAAATATCTAATATTATGTAGTATATAACTTATAAATTATTTTCTATAAACCCCAATCGTCACAATATATATATATATATATATATATATATATATATATATATATATATATATATATATATATATATATATATATATATATATATATATATACACTTCTCCAAGAAATTAACGCACCACTTTGAAATATTAAAATATTTTATTAGCGTTAATAAAAATTTCCATTGTAATGTTATATTTGGAAGCCCCTTGTATATGCTATTCGTACACTCTATATTTATTGACTGCGTTTTATCACTATAGTTTTTTTTTGCAACAAAACAAAAAGAAGCAAAAAATGTACTAATTCTATAAATATACTAATTTCCAAGTGTTCACGAATTTTATTCGGCTACTGTTTAATTGTTGATTATTGTTAATTGTGTTTATTATGGAGCGTCAATCACGTAATTTAACCTGAGATGAATGTGCCCAAGCAGTGATACTGTCGGAAGAAGGTTGGAGTTACCGAAGAATTGGTCGTCGGTTTAATGTGTCCCACACATCCGTCTCACGGGTGTTAGAAAGATTCCTCGAAACAGGGGATCAAACTCGCAGACCAGGGAAAGGACGAAACTGGGTAACTACCCCTATTCAAGATCGATTTTTAAGAATTTCTGCCCTTCGACAACGTTTTGTAACACATCGAAGTCTACAAATTCAGCTTCGAGACGTGCATGCTATACAAATTAGTACTGAAACTGTTCGCCAGCGACTTTGGGAATACAACATAACACCTAGGATTTCCACCCGAGGTCCTCTATTAACTTCAGAGCATCGAAGGGGAGAATACCTTTTGCCAGAGAACACGTTAATTGGTTAGAGGCTGACTGGGAACAAGTGCTATTTACTGATGAATCCCGATTTTGTTTGTACAATAACGACAGACGTGTTCGTGTGTTGCGACGACCCAACGAACGATATGCTCAATGTAACTTATCTCACACCACATTTTTTGGTGGAGGATCCGTTATGATGTGGGCTGGTATTTCTTTGGTCATACAAAATGGAACTATTACAGCTGAAAGGTACATATTGGAGATCTTGGAGCAACATGTAGTACCATTCGCTTCTTCTATCGGTGAAAATTTCTTACTAATGCAAGATAATGCCAGACCTCACGTTGCACAGATCGTCAGAAATTATCTAGAAGACGTAGAAATTAACACTATGGAATGGCCAGCACATAGTCCGGATTTAAATCCGATTGAAAATCTCTAGGATATCCTTGGTAGGCGATTAAGAGCGACACCGATCCAACCAAACAACTTAGAGGAAGCGGGAGAGAGGCTGATCCAGATTCGGAGAGAACTAGACCAAAATGAAATACGGCAATTAATTTTAAATATGGGCCAACGATGTGAGGCTGTTATACGTAGTAGAGGTAAAAAACTCGTTATTAAGACTTTTTTCATATTTTAGTTTACTTTTCTTCTTATCATTATTTTTTTTAAATTTTCCGTTTTATTTTTTTTTCTTTTGTACTTCAACATTTTCTGATGATTAGGCAAATTGTTATAATTACTAATAAAATGTAGAATAAATCTGGTAAAGTTTTATTTTTTATTCTTTGCCTGTTTACAAATAAAATTGATTTATTGAAGTGGTGCGTTAATTTCTTGGAGAAGTATATATATATATATATATATATATATATATATATATATATATATATATATATATATTATATCCAATAGAAGACAATATATTACAAATAAGTAAATATGAACTCAATAAAAAGTGTCAGAAAAAAAGATTGTGATGACCGATGAAATATCTAAGTTAATGGAGACCAAAAGGATAATTAAAACTGTAGACAAAACAAGATACGCCTAGAAATCATCGGAAGCTACAGAAGCAGGCACGGAAATAAAATAATTGACGGCAACGGGTATACAGCAGCAGGCAGCGAAACAAAAATACGAACATGGAAAGAATATATAGATGATACATAGATATACATTGTACCAAACAAAGATCATGCCAACACGTTGGACGACAAACGCTCCTGATATTTGAGGCACACGGAATGAACGAGGCCGCTTTACTCAGAATCGGAAGTGATTTGGGCGTGGTTCTTTGGATATTTCCTTTGTTACACAAACTAAAGGAAAATTAAGGAGAACGAAATGAAAATAATAAAAGATAATAGCTAATAAAGCTAAACCAAAAATATTAAATGAACAGAACAAAGAAACAAATGACAACAACGACGAGTCAAAGACAAGGCGATGCAAGGAAAGTAAATTATTAATATGTATTTCGGTACATCAGGAAATAAACTTGACATATAAAGTAATATATAAAAGCTAAGTATAAAAATTTAAGCCAAGTATACTTACACAAAGGCCATATTGTACCAAAAGAACCCAATACATAAGTACTACACAAAATAAATATTATATGCATTTTATAATAGATTTATTTTTACTAGACGTATGCAAGTATATTATTTATTGTATTTTAATTAGAAGGCATGATTTTTTTTATTTATACATAATGTTAATCATCGTACGTGTCAAAAATTTCATCTTATTTTATTTGTTGTAATTTATTATCAGCAATTTACCCGTGTGAAATGCTACCATATTTTTAACACAATTAATTATTTCACTTATTTAATAGTTATTAGTTATATATTTTATTTTGAGCTAATACTTAATTGATACTTTGTGTACAGTGTAGCTTACAGTAGTGATTTTTATTTTTAATAAATATAAGGGCTATCTTAAGTGGTTTACTGTCAGTTCATATTAGTTCTAGAAGTAGAAATATGAAAAGAGTTTAGTATTCGAAAAGCAGCAGTCTTAGAAAATATGTATAGGTATTGAAAATGAGAAGCAACATCAAAACATTTAGATATATGGCACTAAATACTTAAGGCATATATATATATATATATATATATATATATATATATATATATATATATATATAAAAATAAAGTTTTATTATGAGCTTGCAGTCATTAATAGGGCAGGCAAGTGAAACTCTTTGTTCTTTATCAAGCTTTCGCAAAATTTATTTGCTTCTTCAGGATATGCTAAAATATGGTATCAGTAAATACAATGAAATTATAATTAAATAGCATTGTATAAAACTAGTATAAAAACTTTACAACATGAGTTTAATCCATTAAATTTTCAAATTTACAAAACATTAAAACTTAACTTATTAAGATTATATAGTTATGAAGTACAATATTTTATATTACCTAATATATATAATACCTAACTACTATATATATATATATATATATATATATATATATATATATATATATATATATATATTGAAACAGATATTGTTTATAGAAAATAATTTATAAGTTATATACTACATAATATTAGATATAAAAAAGATATTTGGTTATTTTAAGAAGTTATATACTAGAGAATTTAATAAAAATTATTTATGTGAGGGCAATTTTTAAGAAATTAGCATATAATAATTGTAAAAAGTTGTAGTTTAATGTTGTAAATATATTTAAGTGAGCCATGTGCATAGACAACCAACTATACAGTAAATTGACAGACAGAAATTAATCATAATACGAATGTGAAGTGGGGTTATAATAATAATGTTAGTTTAAAATGTTTAATTTATATATATATATATATATTTAATGATTTAAATGTTTATTCTGATCTGAAAAGCCTAAATGTCAACAAAATTATCAATAGAACATTAACGAATTCTCCAGAATGCAGAATTTGACCTGTGTTTATGTTGGAACATTCTGGAATAATGATTATGTCGGTGGATAGAACAGATATTTTTTTCGAGAACATCCATATCGAAGAAATAGAACTAAATCGAACATGATCTCTTACCAGATGGTTCTGGAATATCCAAAAAGATATAAATACCCGTGATTTGGATTCAAGATGGCAGTTTTTAGTCAGAAGTCAAGCAGTTTATTATGAAAGTTAGTAGAAGATAGACTCATTAAGTTAGTGAAGTCAATTGTTCAGAATTTTCAAGATAGTGCAGTCAGAAAAGTTTTAGTAAGAAAGTAGGTCCAGTCCATTCAGTTACAAATAGTCCAATTGTTTAATATAGTGAGTTAAATGAAGATTAAAAATTATGCATATATTTGAATGCACATTTATAATTATACACAAATAATTATTGAAGATTAAAAAAGTATGTTAGAAGAATATTGGATGGATATTGGACGAAATTAAAATTATATTATGATTGGAGATCAGTATAAATCAACTTATAATAATTGGATATTGGTATATTGAAAAGAAGAATAAATATAAATGCTGTTTTGCTGGTTTGCTTGGTGGTTTATAAATGCTGGTGAGGAAAAATATATCTTAAATTGGTAGAAGCTGATAATTGGAAAAAGTAATTTCACAAAAACAAGGATAACCGAAGTACGAAGACATTCAGTGGTGATTAGAATATATATAGTGGAAAACAGTTCATTTAGGCATTCAGTGAAAGAAAGGTACAACATTTTGTTAATATAATTTAGTTAGTGTCATAACAATTTCAATTTTGAAGATAGTTTGTTTAAATTTAACATTGTCTATAGAATTTAATTAGTTTTATAAGAATATCAATTTAAAGATAGTTTATTTTAAATTTACATTGGCTAGGTTAGATATATATGTGTGTTTCATAATAGTTATAATAAAGAAAATTTAAAAAAGTACTTACAAACTAATTCTTTGAGAACCGCGATAAAAACCCTATATTATTAAAAATACTCATTGCTCATCATTCAAACAAAAAACACATCATAACAATTTGGCACCCAACGCGGTGGCTCTCTATTTAAAAGAATTAGTTTGGGAAGATAAGTGCTCTCACATAATTAAATTAATTTTCATTAGAAAGCAAAAATTATAGATTTTATTTTTAATTATATAAGAACAAGTAAAGTCTCAAAATGTCTCAAGGAAAGAAAGGTACAAGAAGCAAAAAGAATGAAGAAGATGTGGAAGTAGAAACACAACCTATACAAGAGGAGAGTTTAGTTCAAGTTCCACAAGATACTGCAGAAATGAATCCAGAAAGAGAGGAAAATGTTAATATGGCAGCTTTGATGTCATTAATGATGCAGATGAACAAGACAATGGAAGAGAATACAAAAAAAATGGAAGAGAATACAAAAAAAAATGGAAGAGAATTCAAAAGAAATCAAAGAAGACATAAAAAAATTGAAAGAGAATTCAAAAGAAGTCAAAGAAGACATAAAAAATTGGAAGAGAATTCAAAACAAGTCAAAGAAGACATAAAAAAATTGGAAGAGAATTCAAAAGAAGTCAAAGAAGACATGAAAAAAATGGAACAGAAATTAGAAGAGAATTATAGAAAATTAGAAAAGAAAATAGAAGATAATAATAATAAAATTGTAAAACAAATAGAAAAACAAATGGATAAAAAACTGGAAGCTGCAGAGAAAAAAGTAGCAAATGAAATAAAAAATATACGGAATGACTACAAGAAAAGGATAGAAAATGAGAGGACAGAAGTAAAGAGGATTATTCAAGATAATAAGATAGATATAGAACAGAAAATAGAGTTGCAGAAATGTAACTTAAAAGTAAAAATTAACGAAGACAGGAGAAACGCAGAAGAAAAATTAGACGATATACAACAAAATATCCAAATAAATAGTAATCAAATAAGAAATGTGGAACAGAGAATAGATGATATTTCACAAATGTGCTCTATGTAGATATTGGATGGATATTGGACGAAATTAAAATTATATTATGATTGGAGATCAGTATAAATCAACTTATAATAATTAGATATTGGTGTGCACACATTTTATCACACACTATATTAGAACTGACTGGCCTACATTAAAAAGGGTTTTAAAAAATTCACATTTTTTTTAATTTTTAAAAATTACAAAAGAGAAAAAGAGTTTTTAAAACCGTCTAAGGTATGTTAAATAGATGAATAAAAATATTAATATAAAACTTACAGCTACTTGTTACAAATCCAAATCAGATTCAGAAGATGAACTTTCAGAACCAAGATTTATAATAACTGGCTCGATCATTTTATCAGTAATATTGTCCAGCTTCCACATTTTTTCCTCTTCTTTAATAGTGTGATTTACTGCCTTTTCCCAGTTTTCAGGTTTTGCATTATTTACGGCCTCCAAAAACAACTGTTTAACATCATGAATTTTAAAAGTGGTATTTTTTCTTGAAACTTCACTCTTTATCTGTGCCCATACCAGTTCAATCGGGTTTAATTCACAATGATATGGTGGGGATCTAAGTACTGTCATTCCACGATTTTTGGCAATTTCATCAATTTCGTATTTTTTAAATTTTTCTTTATGAAGGGCACACAACGAATAAAGTTTCTTTCTTATAGATCCGGGATGGTACGTAATATTTTTTGAACTCAGCCAATTCTGCAAGTCTTTTTTTAACCACTTGGTTGTGGGCAGTCCTTCTATAAGTCTGGAGTGATAACTTGCATTATCCATTACTATTACACAGTTCTTAGGAAGAAGATCTATCATTTGTTCGAACCATTCTTGAAAGACACCAGCGTTCATGTCTTCATGGTAGTCACCGGTACGAGTTGATTCAAAAGTTAATAAACCACCTTCAACAAAACCGTCTGAACTGCCAATGTGTACTATTATCAGCCTGCGTCCCTTTCCTGATGGTGGGTTTAAACCAGTAGATAAGTTATTTACAAAAGCGTGCTTTTGACTTATAACAGTTTCATCCTGCCAAAATTTATTTGGTGTATGACCCTCGTTGATCCATGTTTCATCAAGATAAAATATTTTTCTTTTTTGGTTTCTCATTTCCTTTATGGTTCTTAGAAAATGTCTTCTCCATATGACAATATCGCTTCTTTTTAATAAAACAGACTTTCTGGGATTCTTTTTCCAGCGGAAGCCTATTTCTTTTAAAAGTTTCCATAACGTACTTCGACTCATTTCTGGGTAATCCTTATCATCTCGAACTGAGACAAGAACTTTATCCAATGTTGGAAATTCTTGCCTAAAGAAGAATTCATGCACTTTCCGTCGAAGTCGTTCTTTAAAATGATATTCTATTTGAAATTTTGGTTTCCCTGGAGCATTACGTGGCATTTGAAAACTACCACATTTCTCTTCTTTAATAACTCTGTAAATCGTAGATTTCCCAACACCAAGTGTACTGCTAACTAACTCAACGGTCTCATCAACACTTTCACATAAACGTTTGTCTGTAAATGATTTAAAACAATTAAATATTAATGTTTTTTCATTAACTGTTAGAGGACCAATTTTTCGTCGTTTACACGGCACTTCCAAATTTTCCATAACACTAGTATACACAATAAACTGCACCTTGCAACTGAAGTACCTACTTTTAGGGAACTGTTAAGAATTTTGAATACGCCACTTGGACCTTCCTATATACAAAATGGAAAAACCCACTATCACATTTTCTGTGGAATAAGTTTAGAAGGTAATTATCTAGTCAATTACTGTAGTAGATTCCTGGAATTAAAGAATTTAATGTTTGATTGTCCTTACTTCGTGGAATGCACTCATTTCAGATAAAATAAAACGTTTTATTTTATCTAAAGAATTAAACTTTATTTTGCAAATAGGCAAAGAATTAAACTTTATTTTGCAAATAGGTAGGTACTTATTAAACTTTTATTGGTTATATATAACCAATAAAATAAACATCTTACATTTCTTGCAAATTCATTAGTACCTGTTAACCTCCATCACTCCGACACTGGCAACCTTATTTAGGGATTAGTAAGTCTCACAACTATTGTATTCTATTCTGCTCCAACCTTTATACCTGGTGGTCATACTCAATTTAAAATTGTTTTCCTATATACTTCTGTAAACTTGTTGACAAATATCTGTTTTTCATTGAGTCACCCGTATCAACAGTTTAGGGATTTGCATACATAATTTATTGTTTTATTACTCTCTCATACATAAAAATACACTATAAATAAATAGACCTCTAAAAATTTGACCTCTAGAAATCATACGAATCAGCTTAATTTTGCTGAGAATGTCACCCCAATTGAGACCCCAAAAAGAATGCAAAGAAGTTTAACACTTTTAACCCAAGGCTTCTCCCTAAAAACCCCCTCGTAGGTGGGGAGAAACAGAAAAAATCGATTTACCAAGAATCTGTATGCCGTAGAAAAAATTGTTTCAAATAAAAAGTGTAGCTAAGATAATTTTAAATAAAAATATTTATTAACTCTTTTGGTGTAGAATGAATCGTCCTCTCAGAAACAGTGCTTGAAGTGACCGGTGATTTTGAACGTTAAGTACGAGCGCATAATCAATTATTTTAAATAAAAATTGTATCAACTCAGCGGTGAAAATTCGGCATCTTTTAATGAAATTCTCCTATCGACAAAAATCGAAATGAGTATTAAAGGTAAAAAGTGGAGTTTTTTTTATAAAATTTTTGTATATTGTCGAAAACAAAGTCAGTCTCTATAAAGGTGTTAAATAAATAAACGTTTAGTGATTTTTACCATTTTTACGATTCTTATGAGATCAATAATACTTATCACTTCTATCGACTGGTCACTATGAAATTTTCTTTATTAGAGCCCAATCTTCAAAACATATAGCCTGAAATTTCGGTTTTCAGTTTGGGCGACAAATGTGAGGCATTTGAAATATGCCCAAAAAACAATGAATTTAAACATTCACATCACAAACGATCGCACGTCACTGAAAATACTTCCACGAAAAGAGTATTAGGTGAAGTTTGTAGCTGAAGTGTTTCTTATAAAATAAAGCTTTTTCTAGGCATATCTAAAATGCCTCACATTTGTTGCTTAATCTCAAAACCGAAATTTCAGGCTGTATATTTTGAAGATCGGCGTCTAATAATGGAAATTCTATATTGACCGATCAATGGAAGTCATGAATATTATTGATCTCATGCGAATCATAAAAAAATGGTAAGAATCTCTAAACGTTTATTTATTTAACAGCTCTATAGAAATTGACTTTATATGCGGTAAAATCCTATTGCATGCGAAATTTGCACTCTTTATCTTTCAAACGCATTCTGATTTTTGTCTATAGGACACTCTGATCAAAAGATATAGGATTTTTACAGTGGAGATGATATAAATTTTATTTAAAATTGATTTCGCGCGCGTACCTGACAATGAAAATCACCTGTTGCTTCAAACGTTGGTTCTAAGAGAACGGTTCATTCTACAGAAAAAGTGCTAGTAAACATTTTTGTTTAAAATCATCTCAACAACATTTTTTTCTTCGGCTTACAAATTCTTGTTAAAACGATTTTTCCGTTTTTCCCCTATGGAGTGGAGTTTGGGCGGAAGCAGGGGGATAAAAATGAAAAACTTTTTTGCATCTTTTTGGGGTCTCAAAATTGACATGCTGACGGTAACTTCATGGCTGTAACGTCTTACCTGAAAAGCGCGCATCGTCAATACGAGTAGCATCCTCAGGGACCATGATGTAAACCTTTGAATTGACGCATTAAATTTGCACAAGAATTAACATATGCTCACGATTTGTTCGTTTTACTTGCTTGTGGTTATGATCAAAAATAGTGACAGTGTAATTTCGAGTACACCTCCTGACGTCAGAAGTTCTGCTAAAGCTTCTTGTTAAAGGAAAAATCATTATATAAGAGGTATTATATGAGAACCAATATAATATTTCCATAACATGTGTAATGCTAAGAAAATTTGTAAACATTATCAAAATATATCTACTTGTCTATATGTTGAAATAGCAGTAACACTAAAATTATCATTAGTCCATCAGCAGAGTAACTTTCTGTAAATATGCATGGAAGGGTGGATAGTTGAAAACTATTCTATCTTATGTAAAATTTTTCGATATATACAATTATGTAGACCACCCATCTCAAAAACTGGTACCAATTTTTATAAACAATTTTTTTATAAATAAATTTTCAAATTTGAATATTTTAATTTACAACTAGTTCCATCGTAAAGTACGTCTAAAAATAAAAAATAAAATACAAACCGGACAACGACCAAAGCTACGGAATAAGGACTTAATGATGGAATTGCGATTGGGAACCTGGAATATTCAAACCATGCTGCAGACAGGTAAAGTATTGTCCAAGAACTGCAGAAATACGAAGCAGACATTGCCTCTGTCCAAGAAATCAGATTTAAAGGGCATGGATGCATAAATGAAAAATACTACAGTTTATACTACAATGGAGCAGAAAGAAAACGAGACTTTGGAGGTAAACCATTAATGATGCAGGTCGGCATTGGATTTCACTACAGTTAATGAAAGAATATGTAAAATATACCTAAGAGGTACATTTCATAACATTACAATTATTAATATCCATGCCCCAACAGAAACAGCAGGATCAACGAGGGTCATACACCAAATAAATTTTGGCAGGATGAAACTGTTATAAGTCAAAAGCACGCTTTTGTAAATAACTTATCTACTGGTTTAAACCCACCATCAGGAAAGGGACGCAGGCTGATAATAGTACACATTGGCAGTTCAGACGGTTTTGTTGAAGGTGGTTTATTAACTTTTGAATCAACTCGTACCGGTGACTACCATGAAGACATGAACGCTGATGTCTTTCAAGAATGGTTCGAACAAATGATAGATCTTCTTCCTAAGAACTGTGTAATAGTAATGGATAATGCAAGTTATCACTCCAGACTTATAGAAGGACTGCCCACAACCAAGTGGTTAAAAAAAGACTTGCAGAATTGGCTGAGTTCAAAAAATATTACGTACCATCCCGGATCTATAAGAAAGAAACTTTATTCGTTGTGTGCCCTTCATAAAGAAAAATTTAAAAAATACGAAATTGATGAAATTGCCAAAAATCGTGGAATGACAGTACTTAGATCCCCACCATATCATTGTGAATTAAACCCGATTGAACTGGTATGGGCACAGATAAAGAGTGAAGTTTCAAGAAAAAATACCACTTTTAAAATTCATGATGTTAAACAGTTGTTTTTGGAGGCCGTAAATAATGCAAAACCTGAAAACTGGGAAAAGGCAGTAAATCACACTATTAAAGAAGAGGAAAAAATGTGGAAGCTGGACAATATTACTGATAAAATGATCGAGCCAGTTATTATAAATCTTGGTTCTGAAAGTTCATCTTCTGAATCTGATTTGGATTTGTAACAAGTAGCTGTAAGTTTTATATTAATATTTTTATTCATCTATTTAACATACCTTAGACGGTTTTAAAAACTCTTTTTCTCTTTTGTAATTTTTAAAAATTAAAAAAAATGTGAATTTTTTAAAACCCTTTTTAATGTAGGCCAGTCAGTTCTAATATAGTGTGTGATAAAAGAGGTCACTTTTGTTTACATACACATAACACTTTATAACACTGAAATAATTCATTTATTTTTTACAATTATTCAAAGTAATTTTTCAATTAATCTTGAGCACGCCCATGGAGTGGTCGGAGCTACCAGTTAAAATTATGCTAATTACTCTCTCGTTCATAAAAATAAACTATAAAAATAAAATAAAAAACGAATTTACCAGGCTAAAATTTATTGGTTAACTACGAAGCTTTATAAAAAATAGCAGAATTCTTTATTTTATTTATTGTTAATAGTGGAGACGTTTATTATTTGGTGATTATAAATATTTATATTTTTTTCATTTTCTAATATTTTGAGGTTATTGCAAACATCTTGGACACTCCCTGGGTAGTACACATTGCCCGTTACTGGTATTTCTGACGTATCCTTCTTTACACAAACATTCGTTAATACATAGCAGCGGACATGGTCGGATACACGAAATAGGTTTAGGATTGTCACATGTAGATTCTGGGCAACATGGTCTACATCCAAAGAATTGATTTCGACCGCATCTGTCTGTAAATAAAAGTTTAATTTAGTTTTCAAACGCATTTATATCTGATATAAGAGAAGACACAACATAACCCGACAAAAATATTCTACACAAAAGAAGAAGCGAAAAACTGTCCTTCATGGTTTATAATTTAGAAGGACTTCACGTTAATTTTTGGATCACTTAGTTTCTAATATTGTGATGATAATTGTGATCTCAGACATATACGCCAGCTCTTTGGTACCAAGACATAAAGAAAAATTGTAATAAAAGTCGAACAAATTGTAATTTCGTAAATGACCATCAAATTGAACCATTTCGTAAACCAAAAATATTAGTGCGTGATATTTATCTTCATAATTATGAATATAGTTTCAAATTTTATTTAAAAAGTTGTAAGCAATAACTTTGATACGGAAAATCGACTACATCATTATTTAGAGCTGCTGTCAATAAAGTTACGATAGTGAATTGATAGCTAACATGATATTCAACGATCGAAAGGCCATGGCACTAGAAGAAGAAGATACATATGCTATTGTATACGAGTGGTTAAAATTCAGAAATACAATATTTTAATTGCCCGAACCATTCAATATTAGTTTTTTTTTCGACAGCTGTATAGTATAATATAAAGGTTCGATGTTCTGCATGTTTCTGATACCTTAGATATTCTATCGAAGTAATATCCCTATATTCCTTATCTTTAACTTTTATATCGTATATTCCACATTTTTTTCATGTTTCCTTTCAAAATATATTTTGTTGGATGGGATTGTTTCATTACTTATTTATTCATTACAGCTACCTGGGAATTTTGTTTAAAGCCTTCGCGTCTTTTTTTATTATAAACTAAAATATTGTTGTTAGCTTCTTTCAAAACAGCTATTTTTTACGACATTAATAACATATTTCATACTTTTAACAACAAAAGTATTGTAGTATAAGAATTATTTGATAAGGTTTTGAAACTGTTTTCTTGCGGCATATCTAAGTTAAATATTGTGTTTATATGGGATTAAGCCACAATTAATATTAATATTTGACGTTTCGATTTCCATCCCGGAAATCGTTTTCAAAAAAAGAATATTTAGGAATTGAGTGAAAAGAGTAGAAAAAAGAAGTTGTTGAGCGGGTTATGTTTCTTCAAAATTGACGGTTGACTTACTTGTAGGTAACAGCCATGCTTTTAGCTGTAAAATTGTTATAATATATAATTGTCACATCAATAATTTATTCAATTCAATCTCCACCTTACTCTGGGTTGTTTTCCTTGTTTGTATACAATGTTTTGTTCGAAATCCTCCATTAATAGGTATATCCGCTTATAATGGAGATAAGGATGAGCACACGGCTACACCAAAATTTGGCTTACAGAAATAATTATCTAGTTGAAAATAAGTATTAGATATGCAAAGTGTTAGTAGCTAAACGATAGCTAATATATTCAGTTTGGATTTTGTTGTCAATGTATCATCACTGTGTGCCATTGTGACATCATGTCACAATGTTATTGTTAAACTTTTCTCCAATGAGACATTGGTGAAAAGGCCGGTGATATCGAAACTGACTAGCATATTGTTGGAATTGTAATCTATTTCAGCTAGTTTTTGCAATAATTGTTGTGGGTTTAATCGTTAATTAGTTAACGAATTTGTATACCTGGGAACGCTCGTCAATACTGAAAATGACACTACCGCAGAGATAAACCGCAGAATTTGCACGGCTAATAGATGCTATTTTGGGCTTAATCTCCTTTTTAAATCTACAGTTATATCAAGAAATACAAAAGTAAAACTCTACAAAACAATAATACGCCCAGTCCTAACATATGGTTCAGAAACCTGGACTTTAACAAAAAGCAATGAAAGCATGTTAGGATGTTTCGAAAGAAAAATACTAAGGCGCATCTATGGAGCGGTAAATGAAAACGGTGTCTGGAGAAGACGATACAACTTCGAACTCTATAGGATATACCAGGAACCAGATATCGTAAAACACATAAAGATAGGACGTCTGAGGTGGGTAGGCCATGTAATGCGGATGGAGCAAACCGACCCAGCTAGAAAAACGCTCCTTGATAGACCTATTGGTCAAAGAAGAAGAGGAAGACCCAGAACAAGATTCCTAGATAACATCGATGAAGACATGAGAAATATGGAAATACGTGCTTGGCGGAGGAAGGCGATGGATAGGGACGACTGGAGAAAAATTCTTGGGGAGGCTAGGACCCACACAGGGTTGTAAAGCCAAAATGATGATGATGATGTTGTGGGTTTTTAATGTATGTTGTTGTGTTATCTGCTAAAGGCTGTATAGGTGCTTATGTCTAGGAGGAACTTTGATAGTAAGTAAGTCAACCATTAATTTTGAAAAACAACCCGCTCAACAACTTCTTGCTTATACCCTTTTCACACAATTCTTAAATAATCTTTTTTGAAAATGGTTTCCGTGGAAATCTAAACGTCAAATTAGATAAAAAAGTAATTTTTATTACAATCAATTTTGGCTCAATCCCATATAAACATAATATTTAAAAACTAGTCGTTTTTAAGTAGTGTTCATATTTTACTCCTTTCTACTTTTTGTACATTATTCCTTTTACTTTTGGGCATCTAAGTTAAATATAGTCTGGCAAACAGTATCTTTTTTTTCTGTTATCTGCCACCCATAATTTCTTTCATATATACTTAACTTCAATTTTTTACACGAAACTTAATATACCGTAATGATAATAACTTACTTTGTGACTTTTAAATACAAATTTATGTTAGAAGAATTGTTCGTAATCTATGGAAAGTTAATGTTACCTTCACATTTTCCGATATCAATACAGTTGCCGGATTCTTCATCTCGTATTAATCCTTTATTTTTATCACATTCGCATCTTTGTTCGCAAGGAAGTATACACCTATCTGGCCCAACGGGAAATTGATGTTGGCAAGTTCGCTCGGGAATACACGGTGATGCACATTCATTAAAAACTTCTAGTGGACCACACCAACCTGCTAAATTAAGATAATTGATATAAAATAGAAATTAATGATTACAGAACACAATGTGAAATAGATTAAGAGTAAATAATAAATAAATAATATTCGCCGGATGTTTTTTATGACGTTTCGTATTTCGTACTGATTTTTATTTGCATAGAATAGAAAAGTGGGCATTTCCGATAAGAATTACTGCTGAGAGAAATTCACGCGGCCTAGGCTGTATTTCAACAAACTTTATTATAAGATATAGAATAAACAAATTATAAAATAAATAAAATTGAATACAATTGAATATAATAAAAAAAACAGGAAAAAGTATATAATACGATATTGTTTTAATTGGTAACTTGTTAATAAGAAAATAGAGCACAAACTGCAACAATGCATAAATATATACCTTTTTATAAACAGCTCTAAAACTTTCACTGACACTTTCACTTTCACTAAAACAAGTTCTATCTCTGAAGTAAATTTAATAATTTTTTTTTCACTCATCACACTTGATCATAGGCATTATTATCATAGTCTAGTCTCCAACTTATATCTCCAAAAAAAACCAACAGTGCGATTGGAAAATGCACTGTCTGAGATCTTCACAGTTAGAAAAGAAGTTCGACAGGATTGTACAATGTCACCAGCACTATTTCACATAATATACTCTGATAATATCTTTAGAGAGACCTTGGATAGTGTTGTAAAAACATGTTATAAATACGGCCTAAAACTAAATTGTAACAAGACCAAAATAATGATCATTAGTAAGAATACCAACATAAACGCCCATATTTTAATAAGCCATACACCTTCTATAAAGAGTTAAGAATTCTACATTTTAGAATGATTCTACAACGCAAGACTGAGAGTAGGAGAGGCCCTGGATGCTGACGTATATCCTGGTTGGCCAATCTTAGAAAATGGACTTGTCTAACGTTAACTGATCTATTTCAAGCTACTGTGGATAGAATAAGATAGAAGATATGCACTTTTAGTAGAAGAATAATACGCTGTGGTAGGAATTTTTGTGTTGTATGTCTTCGAGTTAGTTTAAAGAGCAATAGTTTAAATGATTTCGGGAATAGATAAAAATGTACGTAATATAATTAATGCAGTGTGGCAAAAATGGAGGAATGCCGGTAGCTTGTTGAGTTATAGAAAGGCCTTACAATGGAACTAAAAGGTAAATTGTATAACACCTCTGTAGATTATCTATAATGAAAAGCATTAAATATTACGCAGACAACATGAAAGAACAACGATTGCACGTTCTGAAATTAGAATGCTTAGATGAATAATTGGAGTTGACTAAAAACAATAAAATTCAAAAAAACTGTTAGAGGAAGTCTGGATGTGATCCGATTAATCCCAAAATAATAGAGATAAAAATAGAGATTCGTATGATTAAGGCACGTTCAGTTTTAAAGTAATATTCACTCAATACGAAGAAACGCTGACTGTCAAGTTTCTGGAAGCATCAGGAACTGAACATAAAAAGACACGGTAGGAGACAGCTGGAAGTGTGCAAAATATAATTGGTGAAGCCGAGACCGAATAGGAATACAAGCTAAGAAAAGGACATTTAATATAAAAGAAAGTACCAATTTGCAACACCAAGAATGATATTAGAATATGATCAGGAACAATAAAAATCAATAAATATAAGTATCGGGACTCTTGGCGTATGGGGCTGTCTTGGCCTTGGAAATATGGGAAATAATGGTAAAATAGACAAAGATAGTAGACAAATAAAGAGAAAAGTGAGGAAATACAGTCGTGTACACAATGAACTATGGCTTATAATATAAAAGTGTCAGATTAGTAGAAGTCATAGAAATGGATTCTGTGAAATAACGGCGGTAAACGAAATTGAGTGCCATCTAGGAGCCATACAACTTAGTTAACACAATATATTCATAGAACGGACGTAAGTCGTATACCAAAGTTATTGACTGTAGGTGACAGAGTAAACGGAATCCAGTAGGGCACAGCTTCGAGATATAAGAGTAGACGGGCACTACATGTATGTATACCCAACTTACATGCAGTGCCGGTTTAAGGTGTTCTGCCTGAGCATGCTTTTTTTTTGCTTGCCGTATTGCCAGATTCCAGTAAGAGCCTAAGAAGGTATCCATTGAATTCTGGCAGGCAACGGTGGAGGAAATCTTTTTTAGACACCTAACACCACGGAACAAGACACCCTGGCATCTTTCGGCAGAGTAGGATACCAGGCCAGAAGACCCCAGGGTAGTGCTGGATTAACCGTGTTCCGGTTAAAACCTTAACCACCGTTCCAGAGAGGTGGTCTTGCCATTTAATGAACAACTAAAATGAAAAAACTAAAAACTTACAAATAACCATACCTATGGGCGTAAATCAGAAAATATTTCCGTTAGACCATAAACTAATAAATAATCATCATCATCATCATCAACCTGTATGCGTCCATTGCTGGACATCAAAGAGCTCTCAGCTCTTTCGATCTGTCTCTGTCTTGTGCGGCTTGCATCCGTTTGTTGCTAACACGCTTCAGGTCGTCAGTCCATCTAGTTGGTGGGCGTCCTCTGCTCCGTATTGTTTCTTGCCTTGGTCTCCACTCTAAAATACGTTTTGTCCATCGGTTGTCTGATAATCCAGCGACGTGTCCTGCCCAATTTCATTTTAACGTCGCGATTTTTTCGATAGCGTCTGTTATTTTTGTCCTACAACGTATTTCTTCGTTTGGGATATGGTCTCTCAGAGAGACACCCAACATTTGGCGCTCCATAGCCATCTGAGTCACGCGAATCTTAATAACTACCTTTTTTGTGAATGATAATGTTTCCGCTCCATAAGTGAGTACAGGTAACATACATTGGTCAAAGATTTTCCTTTTGAGGCATATGGGTAGATCCGATTTAAATACATAGTTTAATTAACCAAACGCTACCCAGGCTTATCCTATGCGACGTGGGAGCTCACATGTCTGCTTATCTCTGCCCAACCAAATTTCATGTCCTATACTTAGGTACTTAAGTATTTATACGATGTAGTCTGCACAATATCCCTTCCATCAAGAGTAATATTTCGATTTAGCACCAGATTAGTCATTATTTGCGTTTTGTTCACATTAGTCTTTAGTCCGACATACAAGTAAGCGCTATATAATTCTTCACATTATTATTGCATCATCCATACGATCGGCTATAAGGACGATGTCATCTGCAAATCTTAAATGACTGAGCTTCTCTCCATTTATGTTGATACCATGCTGTGTGTTGATACCATGTTGATACCATTTATGTCGTGAATAGCTTTGGAGAGACTGTATCTTCTTGCCGTACTCCTCATTGTATACAGAATTTATTTGTTTATTGTTCAGATAGTCTTACGCTTACGCTAGCTGTGGCATTTTGGTAGATATGTTTGATTATGTTAGTGTAGCGATGGTCTATTCGGCATTCTGTTAATGCTTTTAACATTTTCTGATGGCTTATGGTATCGAATGCTTTCTCGTAGTCGACAAATATCAGTGCCAATGGTTTGTTGTATTCTGCAGACTTCTCTATCAGGTTCTTTATCACTAGTAAGTGGTCGTTAGTGCTGTATCCCGATCTAAATCCAGCTTGTTCTCTAGGCTGATAGAAGTCAAATTTAGCGTCCAGTCCTTTTTGGATAACTTTTCTGAAAAGTTTATATATGTATGAAAGCAAACCGATAGGACGGTTATTAATAAATAATAATAACCATAAATTTCAGATTCCTGAAATTTTAGCCTGAATCTACGCTACGCTCTATTTGTTTCAGTATCTCGGCGTAAGATTTTCCGCCTCCCTTCACGATCACCTTCAGCGTCCCCGTCCTCCTTTCTTCTCGTTCATACTCCTCCAGTACGAGGTGGAGGTCCATACCTCTAAAGCTGACTTCAAGGAGCTTCCTACCTCTGTAGTCCCCCACTACTCTTAAGGATGCCTCTCTGGTCCCTATAATACCCTTTACCTGAAATCTGATTCTCTTTAAATTTTTTTACACCTGAAATGAAATATTATGTATTACACGATCCTTTTTAGAATTACCTTACAAAAGAGCGCCCATTCGCAATTTTTAAAGGTTATGTTATTGAAACGTCAAGTATTTTACTTTATTTAGCCATGAATTTACTCTTTTTACTGGATACAAACTACAATAGTAATTTAAAATATGTTTATTTTGATGTTTTGATTTCCGCTTCGAAAATCTTTCTCAAAATTAAACAAATTGTTTTTGTTAAAAACAAAATTCTTCCAAATATATATATATATATATATATATATATATATATATATATATATATATATATATATTATGCTTTTTAAATTAGATGACTTTAAATAAAATCAAGAAAGAAATACCTACATAGTATGTACAATTTAAGCAACGTTATACTCACACATACCGGAACACTTTTCCCTTGGAATACATTGTCCAGAAATTTCATCTCTTATAAATCCAGCTTTAACATCGCACTCGCATCGTGGATAACATATATCTGCACAAATTTTTGGGATTTGGACTGTACTGTTTTGGCAGGTAGGGTCAGGATTACAGGAGGCACATTCATTCCATATTTCTCCCGGTGAACAACCTGTAAAGAAGAAGTTTTCACTTTTATTTGTTAAGAATTATTAAGTTAGACTCAATCGTAAATGAGAAATCGGACAATATTTTGTAAACAAAAATCAAAAAAAGCAAAAAATCATGTTGAAAGCTTGTATAATTACAGTAAAAGTTAAGATAATCCAAAGTAAATGGTACAGAGATATTGATATAATTTATAATATTTATTTTTAACCTTGTTCTAATATCTAATGGTATCAGAGTTTCGGTATTTCGATGAACCCCATCAGATGACAGCCACATCCTTATTTCTTTTTTTAATAGCAAGGTCATGTGGCACTTTATTTGAAAGTTATCAAAATCTGATTCCAAAAAAAAATATAACAATAATAATTAAATGGAATCGTAGGCTTCCACGGCCAGAGTCAGAATTATAGTTTATTCGTCTTCGGGGTTTGGACCGTGTCATTTGTGAGTGACCCAAAAGTGGGTTCATCTCGACGTTTCGCTACAATTGTATGTAGCTTCTTCAGGAGAACAAAAAAAGAAAAAGAAACAAAAGACAGGAAGATGGGTAGTTAGCAACGGTAACTCAGTTACTCAACGCGACCAGAGGCTACTACTAACTACCAAGATGGGCATTTGGTCACAGTAACTCAACTACTCAACGCAGCCAGAGGTGAAAACCAAATGCCAGGACAGGGATTCACGTCCAACAGCTCAGAACACTAACGCGTCGAGAGGCAGGGAGTGAATCCGACGATTACTCCGCTACCGCTCTATTTATAGTTGCGGTGACCTGTCGTGTCGGGACGTATCGGCACACTCCGTGGCGCGAACGTCAAGAAGCGCGCGCTGGCCAATCATGTGGCTGCATCGTGGTAGCGGGACCGGACGGCGGCTCTAGACTGAGATTCCAGATGGGAGACAAGTAGTATCCTTCCTCTCGATTGATATTATGTGGATTTTTTCGGATCTCTAGAGATTCGCGGATTTTCCTAGAATAAAAGAAGGGGCTCTTAGAAATAATATGGGTTTTTTCGAACAATATGGAATGACCGGTTTCTTGACAGTGTTCTGCAACTGCAGAATGGGAGAAAAGACCTGATCGAATGCATCTTTGATGCTCTTGAATCCGAGTTTTGACGGAGCGACCAGTTTCGCCAATATACACTTGTCCACATGAACAAGGAATAGAATAGACACCACAGGAAGATAGGGGCGGTAATGGGTCCTTAGGAGAGGGTAGATATTGTGAGATTTTCTTGGGTGGTCGAAAAGTAGTCCTGATACCTTCTTTGCGAAGAATTTTGCCAATCCTATCAGTGACACTTCGAATATACGGAAGAAAAGCCACAGGAGTATTACCCGAAGATTCTGAATTTGTCGTCCTAGGGTGTAAAGGGGGATGTAGATGTCGGTGTGTAATATTTTGAATTGTGGACTTGGAGTAACCGTTGGCGACAAGGGTTTTTTGCAGATGGCCAAGTTCTTCTCTAAGGTTGTCAGGTTCAGAAATCGAAATGGCCCGATGGATGAGAGAGTTGATCACAGAATTCTTTTGGGCAGGATGGTGGTGTGATGAAGCATGTAGGTAACGATTCGTGTGAGTCTTTTTTCTATAAACAGAGTGACCCAATCCGCCATTGGGCTTGGAGGTGACTAACACATCGAGAAAGGGAAGGGACCGATTATTTTCTACTTCCATTGTGAATTTTATACTCGGATGTTGTGAGTTAAGATGATCTAGGAAGGGAGAAAGGGTATGTTGACCATGGGGCCAGATGATAAATGTATCATCAACGTAGCGGAACCAGACTTTAGGTTTTAAGGGGTAAGATTCTAGGGCTAAAGACTCAAAGGCTTCCATGAAAATGTCAGCAATCACAGGGGAAAGGGGAGAACCCATTGGTGTTCCAGATATTTGTTTGTAGAAATTGCCTCTAAAAGAAAAATATGTTGAAAGGAGGCATTTTTCCGCAAGATCTGCCAAAACCAAAGACTTGTTATCATTGGTCAAGTGATCTCGCAGAACAACTATAGTAGAAACCCTCAATTCAGAAGAGTGATATCATAGTTTAAACGCGGAATATCCTTAAATTTAAATGTACACAGCGGCCCTCGAAAACTGCCTGTTTTCTCGATTGCAATTTGCGTTTCCTCATAAGAAATTACAGAATATATAAAGTAGTATATTTATTTGTGCTTCTCTATAGTAGACTTGACCAGAAGTTGTCGAACAGTGTAGCCAAATCTTGTTCACAAGTAGTAATTATGGTCATACAAAACCTGTATTCTTCCACGCAGCGATTATTACCGTCATAAAAATACCAAAAAACATGATATTTTCAATAGTAAAAATTAAGCACAAAATTGTAATAAAATAAATTTTATTTATATGTTCCGTTTCGTTACGTATTTAAATTTATAAAATAAAAATCGATATTTTAAAACATTATTTTTCAATCGTTTGGCAATGTTGGAATTAGCGAGGGAACTCGGTTTTACAATTCGGATCCAGACATGCAGTAAAACTAGTTTTTATTATTTTTTGCCCAAGAAATGAACGAAGAAAACATTGGCGTTTCTATGGGTAAATAGTGCATGTGTTTTTGTGAGTATATTTTATGTGATAAGTTTGTAAACTTATTGTTGTCAATACTGTTTTATCAATACTGTATTGTAGTATTGATAAAACGTGTTATAGATAATAAGAGTGTTATATTTTGTCGTTTTATAGTAAATATTTAGTTATATTCTTTGAAATTTATGTATATATAAAGTATATATCCAGATTATTGAAATACAATGGACGAAAAACCGAGTTGTTCCAAGAGAAGACAGCAAAATTCTGATGTTGATTCCAAGAATGAAAAGCCGCAAAAGAGACGGAAAATGTTAACGTCCGAAGAGAAGGTAATGATACGAAACGTTTATGAAGGAATTGTCGGCAGAAAAATGGCATTAAACGTTAGCCAAGCGGTCGACATTTGTAGCAGTTTAACAAAAGTATCCGTTAGCTGTATTTATCGTGTACTTAAAAATGACATCGAAAAATAAAAAGCAAGAAAAAGGTAAAACTAGAGGTATGAAAAGCATTGTTTTGGATGACGAGACAAGGAATATTATACGTCGAAAAATTCATTCATTTTATTTTCGGAGTGAAATTCCAACACTGAAAAAAATTTCTCAAGAGCTCGAAAATGATGACTCTTTACCCAAGATATCTCGTAGAGTCTTAATCAGGACCATGCACGAAATGAACTTTCGATACGTAAAACGCAACAGAAAAAGTATGCTATTAGAAAAAAATGAAATTATTCTGTGGAGAAGAAAATATTTAGAAGAAATACGAAAAATTCGCAGCACTGGATGCAAAATATATTATTTGGATGAAACCTGGATTAACGAAGGTCATACAGTTGGAAAAGTTTGGCAAGATTTAAATGTAAAAAGTAAACGCGAAGCATTTATAGAAGGCTGGTCTACAGGATTAAAGGCTCCATCAGGAAAGGGACGGCGTTTAATCATCACCCATATAGGAAGTGATACAGGGTTCCTTGATGATGGTTTGCTTTAATTTGAGTCGAAAAAAACAGGCGATTATCATGAAGAAATGACTTCTGAAGTATTTGAGCGCTGGTTTAAGAGAATCTTACCAAAATTGGAATCTGGGTCTGTGGTTGTTATGTACAATGCGCCATATCATAGCCGCAGACTAGAACAATTACCGACGACGGCATGGCGGAAAGGGAGAATTCAAGAATGGCTTACAGAAAAGGGGATTGCACACGAAGAATCAATGCTCAAAATTCAACTACTTGACATTGCACGGTTAAGGAAAATTGAATATCGTAAATATGCTGTAGATGAAACTGCAAAAGATTATGGTGTCAAAGTTCTGCGTCTACCACCTTATCATTGCAAACTTAATCCCATTGAACTTATCTGGGAGCAAGTGAAAGGAGAAGTAGCACGCAATAACAAAACGTTCAAATTAAACAAAATTAAGAAACTTTTGATTCAAGCAATCCTCCATGTAACTCCAGAGAAATGGGCTAAATGTATAGGCCACATAATTAAAGAAGAACATCGTATGTGGGAACTTGACACTCATATCAAAGTTTTACTAGAGCCAATTATAATTACACCAGGTGGTGAAGATAATGACAGCGATAGCAGCACTGCATCTTCAGGTTTAGACAGCGAATAATATTTTCTAATAGTTTAATTAAAACATCAGCATAAAAAAACCAAAAACAAAAAAAAACGAGAAGAACATAGTAAGTGTGTATAGTGTTTGTGTTTAAACACATCAAACATTATTTTTATTTTGTTTTTATAGAATTTTATTTTGTTTTATAGGATTTTATTTTGTTTTGTTTTATACTGTTTAAGTGTTTTGTTCATTTTATTTAATAAGACAATATGGCTCTTGGCGATTACCCATTTAAAAAAAGTATCGCGCCACAAGACATACCTCTGGGGTGGCGTGGAAACTGTCTTAAAATTTGTTTTAAAAAAATTTCATAGTGTAACTCTTTAAGGACGGGTCACGTCAAAAGACGTTTTAGCGTAACTTCCGCGACTAGCGGTATCAGTAAACATTCTGCAAAATAATTCTTTTTTATAGCTTTTTGTTTGTGGCATTCTGTATTTTTAGGGGAATGTAGGGAATGAGCCACAAAATATTTATTCATATGTTTATTTATTGACGTTTCGATCTCTATATCCAGAGACCGTTTTCAATTATACAAATGATAGTACTATTTATTTTCTATGGCTTTTCGCTTGTCGTTCTGTATTTTTAGAAATAATGTTGGGAATAAGCCACAATATATTTATTCAAATGTTTAATTTACGGACGTTTCGATCTCTATAAAGAGACCGTTTTCAAACATACAAATGACAGATATATTTATTTTTCTATAGCTGCTTGTTTGTGGCATTCTGTATTTTTAGGGAGAAGGTTGGACATAAGCCACAATATATCTATTTACATGTTTAATACATTGACGTTTCGATCTCTATTCCGTTTTTAAAGATAGAAAAAAAAAGAAAATAAACAATATAGAATTATAAAAATATATAATAATAAACAAATAAAAAAAATATTACTATCATTTATATCTTTGAAAGCGGTCTTTGGATATAGAGATCGAAACGTCAGTAAAAACTTGTAAATAAATATATTGTGGCCTATTTCGAACATTAATATTTGAAAAATAAAATATAATTAACGTTAAAATAAAAGTAAGTGTACGTCACTGGATTTCCAAACGGCTGTCCGCATTTCTGGGTCTTTAAACGATGACTCACTCTCTCAAATAGTGAAATTATACTTTAGAGAGTCATGTATGGGAATATTGGTAAATAGGGATGATACATCGAAACTGACGAGAATGTCTTGGGGATCGACCGTGAGGGAGGAGATTAAGGTGATGAAATGTGTGGAATTTCGGACATAAGAAGAGGTACGACCAGTATAGGTCTTAAACTGATTCGACCAGTACTTTGCGAGTTTGTAGGTAGGAGAGTTAATCGTAGTCACAATGGGACGAAGAGGTACGTTGTCTTTATGGATTTTGGGAAGACCGTAAATTCTGGGGCAGATGGAGTTTTTCGGAACTATGGACTTCTTAACATCATCGGAAAGATCGGATTGTTTGATGGCATGGGAAATTTCGCGTTCGACTCTAGGAGTGGGGTCTCGAGAAATTGTATTCTAACAGGATGTATCCCTAAGTAAGTCGTTTACTTTCTCTATGTAGGAAGGAGTATCCAGGATGACTGTGGCATTACCTTTGTCTGCAGGAAGGATTATTATCTCAGAAAGAGAACGGAGATTTTTGAGAGCTATGAATTCCTCACGAGATATATTGGAAGTAGGGATTTTGGCTGTATCAAGACATTTAGCGACGTCAAAGCGGATACGGTCGGCTGAAATTTTGGGAATTGTGCGGAGTGCCGCTTCCACATTTGAAACTATTTCTTCGGTGGGAATTCTGGAAGGAGTGATAGCAAAATTAAGACCTTTAGATAGAAGACTGCTTTCTGCACTTGTTAATTGGTGAGAGGAAAGATTAACGACGGTGTTAGTAAGAGGTGAATGAGAAGTAGAAGTGGTGGAATGTGATTTTTTCTTAGATACAAGGGATTGTAATTTTTTTTTGTGAGTTTCGTTGCTTAGAAGAAGGATTTTATCGGCTTGATGATAGGAAATGCGGTCTAAAAGTGACCAATCATCGACACTAAGAATACTGGAGAGTTCAAGATGCAGCTTAAAAAGTTTTTGTGATTGAAAATTAAGGGTTTTTCGAATATGTTGAATCCGTTCACGAAGTAGAGATAGGCTGGCTCGATGTAGAATTCGGGAAGAAAATGAAGAGGAAATGTGATGTTTTAGAACAAGAAAATTGGGAACCAAGTTATTATCACGACATCTAGAGAGGAAGGTGAGCGAAGAAAGTAGAGATGAAACTTTAGAGCGAAGATTGGAGAACTCTGAGGTTTTGCGGAATATAACCTCCCCGTAGAGGTTGGTCAAATGGAATCGTAGGCTTCCACGGCCAGAGTCAGAATTATAGTTTATTCGTCTTCCGGGTTTGGACCGTGTCATTTGTGAGTGACCCAAAAGTGGGTTCATCTCGACGTTTCGCTACAATTGTATGTAGCTTCTTCAGGAGAACAAAAAACATCTTCCTGTCTTTTGTTTCTTTTTCTTTTTTTGTTCTCCTGAAGAAGCTACATACAATTGTAGCGAAACGTCGAGATGAACCCACTTTTGGGTCACTCACAAATGACACGGTCCAAACCCGGAAGACGAATAAACTATAACAATAATAATTTTTTGCTTGTTTATTACCTGATTAAATAGTAAAAATTACCCTGTTGTTTCTGTCATGTTTACATATTTTATTGTACTTTATTTATTTAACCTATTATCTGATTATCAAAAAACTGTCAAAAAATAAAAATATTTTCAAAATCCTATTACCAAATATTTCTTATATTATGTTTAACTACATTAAAATTTTGTTAAGTTCTGGTTTTAAAAATGGCCCACCTTTGAAATTTAGGAGAACTACCACGAAGTCGTAAGAATTTTTAATTCAATATAATTCGATTCGATTTAAACGTTTTCCTCACATTAGACATATACATTATTTTACATCCAATATTTCTAAATTTTAATTCGTTGTAGATACATCTGTATCAAGCAGAAGTGTAGATCCTGATTGTGTGTTTTGCAAATTTTCGACAGGTCTTAGGACAGAAAACAATTTATTTAATTGTTTAGTTCTCCGCCACCAAAGCAGATGGCACCTCTGTGTCCGAACCACTGAAAGTGGGAAGAGTTTTGAAACATTTGCAGAAAGGAACTAATATTTGAAAATTTTCGACAGGCCAAAGGACAGAAAACAATTTATTTAATTCTTTAGTTCTTTGTAATCAAAGCAGATGGCACCTCTGTCCCCGAACCACTGAAAGTTGGAAGATTTTGGAGACATTTTGGTTTGAATCGGGATCAGCTCGAATGGCTGACGAAGTAGAGATACTGAAATAACTTTTATATCGTTCTATTGATTCCAATTCTGAGGTGAAAAGTTTGACTAATTTGTGCTGCAATGCCATAACATATGGCTTTTATTATATATATATATATATATATATATATATATATATATATATATATATATATATATATATATATATATATATATATATATACGGCTGCATATTCTGCACCAGATAGCTTGAAAGTCTGTTGAAAGTAGGATCAAAACTATTTTTTTAAGGAATATTATTTGTTAGAAATGCTGATTTAGTTTTTGACAAAATAGACATTTTAAAGAATGTGTCTGATGTTTGACATAATAAAATGACCAGCGACTCTCATATATTTACTTGATTTTTTACACAATCAATAAAAATGTTCAACACAACACGGGTTTAATATGTAACAGAGTCTATCTCAGTAGTTTAAATAACTTGATCGTTTATTTTACTTACCTGGGCATTTTTCTATAAGCACACATTGTCCAGAGATTTGATCACGAATTAACCCATTTTTAGAATCACATTCACAACGCTGTTGACAAACAGCTGGACAGATACCTGGAGCTTCAGGTATTCTGTTTTGACAAGTAGCCTCAGGATCACACGATGCACAATCGTTCCAAATTTCGCCAGGTGGGCAACCTAATAGGACGAATAAAATGTATAGAAAAAAACAGAAACAATATTGTGATTGGTTATGAAATATAGCTAGAAAAGTAAACTCACAAACCAGTAATTTAACATTAATAGTCTTAACATTCCAGAGCCTCAGAACAAAATAGAAGATACTCAATATTCGTTAGGAACAAACTCTTTCTCTACAAAAACCAAATGAGAGCATATGAGAACATTTTAAATTATTTAATGTTTTGAGTGCATGTAGATTCACATTTACAGCATATTTTGTTAAAAAGATATCAACCCACACGCAACCTATTGAAGGTTAATATCCAGGTGATAATCAAGGCAAACTTAACAAAACTAATATCTCTAAATGTAAAACAACAGTCATTTTAGTGATGTTTTTATATCCTAAAATGGATTAAGTATAATACAGGATATCGGATAACATAAAAACAAACTTCAAGTTCAAATTGATTTAAAGTTATTTATTGAAATTATATTTTTTTATTTGCTTCTCCAATATATATTTGTGTTTTTATGTGGTATTCACTTTAAGATTACTCCAAAGATTTTGGACACTGCTTCAGTAATACACATTGCCCGTTTATGGTATTTCGGGCGTATCCTTCTTTACACAAACATTCTTGAAAACATCTTAGCCGACATATTCTGGTACACGGTGGAGCTTTGGGATTGCCACAAGTTGCTTCTGGGCAACACGGTCTACATCCATAGACTTGGTTTTTGGACCGCATCTGTCTACAAGGAGAAATTGTAATTAATGTACAGTTTTGTTATGGCATTGTACTACGAAATAGGATAAAACTTTATTCAAGAAAGACTGAAATAAATAATGTAATTCCTTATTTACTAAAAGCATAGTAAGAATGTAATATGGATTAAAATAATATTCAAATATGAGCTCAGTTTGTACGTATAAGTCACAAGCTGCCATTTGTAAGCAAATATAATAAATATATCCAAGAAGCTGTGTATTTACTTACCGTATTATCTTTACTCTTTTTTTTTTCTTTTAAAACCAGAGATCTCTTTCTGGTAGGTACAAATGATCCTAATGAGATATTAGTTTGGCAGGGAGAATCGTCATGCAGAGCAATGTAATAGATAATTCGAATAAGAAAATACTCAATTTAATCAACAATATACTAAAGTAAATACGACACATTTACTTCAGTCATTTAAGCAAGTATTCCATGAGTAATTAATTCTAACATATTCTGACTATACAAACATTATATATATATATATATATATATATATATATATATATATATATATATATATATATATATATTGAAATGATATTGTTTAAAAAATTAATTTATAAGTTATATACTACATAATATTAGATATAAAAAAGTATTTGATTATTTTAAATAAGTTATATACTAGAGAATTTAATAAAAATATATTTATGTGAGGGCATTTTTAATAAATTAGCATATAATAAGTGTAAAAAGTTGTATTTTAATGTTGTAAATATATTTAAGTGAGCCATGTGCATAGGCAACCAACTATACAGTAAATTGACAGATAGAAATTAATCATAATACGAATATAAGTGGGGTTATAATAATAATGTTAGTTTAAAATGTTTAATTTATATATATTTAAGGATTTAAATGTTTATTCTGATCTGAAAAGCCTAAATGTCAACAAAATTATCAATGGAACATTAACGAATTCTCCAGATTGCAGAGTGTGACCATTGTTTACGGTCGAACATTCTGGAATAATGATTATGTCGGTGGATGGAACAGATATTTTTTCGAGAACATCCATATCGAAGAAATAGAACGAAATTGGAACATGATCTCTTACCAGATGATTCTAGAATATCCAAAAAGATATAAATACCCGTGATTTGGATTCAAGAGGGAGTTTTTAGTCAGAAGTCAGGCAAGTTCATTATGAAAGTTAGTAGACACATTTAGTTAGTGAAGTAAATTGTTCAGAATTTTCAAGAAGTCAGTCAGAAAAGTTTAGTAAGAAATATGAAAGTTAGTTGGAGTCAGTGAATCAAGTACAAATAGTCCAATAGTTTAATATAGTGAGTTAAATGAAGATTAAAAATTATGCATATAATTTAATGCACATTTATGATCATACACAAATAATTATTGAAGATTAAAAAAAGTATATTGGAAGAAATTAAATTATATTATGGTTGGAGATTAGTATAAATCAACTTATAATAATTGGATATTGGTATATTGAAAAGAAGAATAAATATAAATGCTGTTTGCTGGTTTGCTTGGTGGTGTATAAATGCTGGTGAAGAAAAATATATCTTAAATTGGTAGAAGCTGATAATTGGAAAAAGAAATTTCACAAAAACAAGGATAACCGAAGTACGAAGACATTCAGTGGTGATTAGAATATATATAGTGGAAAACAGTTCATTTAGGCATTCAGTGAAAGAAAGGTACAAAATTTTGTTAATATAATTTAGTTAGTGTCATAACAATTTCAATTTTGAAGATAGTTTGTTTAAATTTTACATTGTCTATAGAATTTAATTAGTTTTATAAGAATATCAATTTAAAGATAGTTTATTTTAAATTTACATTGGCTAGGTTAGATATATATGTGTGTTTCATAATAGTTATAATAAAGATAATTTAAAAAAGTACTTACAAGCTAATTCTTTGAGAACCGCGATAAAAACCCTATATATTATATTATTAAAAATACTCATTGCTCATCATTCAAACAAACAACACATCATAACAATATATATATATATATATATATATATATATATATATATATATATATATATATATATATATACATATATATATATATATATATATATATATATATATATATATATATATATTTGTCAACTAAATAAAAGTATTCTAAATTATTAACAAGCTTTTGTTAAAATACTATATAATACGGGAAAATACACATTAAATTTCAGTAAACTGCAATAATAAAAAAACTTACCTTTACATTTCACAAGAAAGGATACAGACATTTGGTGCTACTGGAAATTGATATTGGCAAGTTCGCTCTGGAACACAAGGCGACGCACACTCTTTATATACTTCAGATGGGCCACAATTATTGTCTGTTAAATCAAAGGAACAAACATATATTTGTAGTGTTAATTATTGCTTACTACTTTTTAATACACATGCAGTGTTGCTTCATTGTTGTTATAAGTTATGATTGATTCAACGTTGTTTATATGATTAATAATCAATAAAATCGATCTTCCGTTTTTCCTGTCATTAAACGGGAACATTTTAAGTAGGAATATCTTATTAGTAATACTTTTATTATAAGGTACGCTCTAAAATAATGCCTGGGTAGTATAAATAATAATTTCTTATCTTGAATATTTTTTGTATTATCTCTTACAAAACAAAAATATGCCGGCCCGTAATAACGTGCGATCACTTTCGTAACACAAAAATGGTCTTAATACTTGGATTTCCTGGTTGTTACCAACTGGTCGCTTATTTTGCTTTACAAATGTCCCAGTTGACTATACATCATGCAACTGGATCAAGTGGTGCGTTGGATACTGAAAGGTTTGTCTTAAAAGTCGTTCGGCGTTTCAATGTATCACACGATATCGTGAGTAAACCATGGAATCAGTTTCTAACAACTGTAACATGATGAAAAAATACCATTTCATAGTTGCAATTACAAAAAGTATCAAGGCAATTAGAAGTTCAAGAATGAACACTTTTTCAAAGAAAGCTGTTGAAAAAATAATTAGTGGTCAAGCTGTTAGATTGCAAGCTAATAATTTAAGGGCTTAAAGCGCCACACATTTTATACTGTGGAGGCAGCAATTTAAATTTTACACCAATATTTAGATTAAATTACGGTTTTATTACGGATTAAATAATTTTACCAGAACAATCACTTTTTAAAATATATTCCCCATTGATTATATATATATATATATATATATATATATATATATATATATATATATATATATTTATATATATATATATATATATATATATATATATATATATATATATATATATATATATATTATACCGTAAACCGGGGTAACTTTGCCCCTGCCAGAGTAACTTTGCTCCATAACTAAAAAAAGTTTCATTTTAATTTACCTATGAATTAAAAACCGTCTTCACAAAACGCGCGTCGCCGTTTTACTGGTTGCGTATTGACAAAGTCTTCCCACGTGCAGCATAGACTTGCTCTTCCATTTACATGCCTACAGCGAGTCAAGAAGGTAGTGGTGTAAAAACTTCGGTAAAAACTACGTATAAAATTTGGTGTGTGTAGAAAGTTGTGCTATTATCTCACAAGTAAGTATTTGTGTATGCGTTAAGTGTATACTGTTTATCAACTTTTTTACTCAATTGTGACTTATAAATGAACAAATGATAAACTTTTCTTTTTCTAACCTAATTTTACAAATTATCAGGTAATTCGGGGTAACTTTGCTCCAAAAAAGTGGCGCAAAGTTACCCCGAAATATATATTTTGTTTAATATACATTTTTGTTACAGATATGCCTAGAACACCTAAAAGAGTACTAGGATCACGGCGCTATGCTGACTATACACAAGAAACCCTACAAGAGTGTTTAAATGAAATATGAAGAGATGAAATCTCACACAGAAGGGCAGAAGAAAAATATAAGATTCCAAGAAGGACCATTTTAAATAAACTGAAAGGGAAACATTCCAAAACGCCAGGGAGGCAAAACGTATTTACTCCCGGCGAAGAAAACCAATTTGTCAATTGCCTGATTTATATGGGAGAGTATGGGTTCCCTATTAACGCAAGGAAACTGAGAAACATTATCAAAAATTATTTAAACCGTTGTGAAAGAGATGTCAAAATTTTCAAGGATAACTTTCCTGGAGAGGATTGGATCAAAAAATTTATGGTCAGACATTCTGAAATTTCCCCACGTTTTGCAGAAAATATTAAACGTGTACGAGCAGGAGTTGATGAAAACATATTGAGAAGCTTTTTCGAAAATCTGGCAGTCGAGTTAGACGGCGTTCCTTCAACAAATAAATGGAATTGTGATGAAACTAATCTCACTGATGATCCCGGCAAAAATAAAGTCATTGTCAAGAGAGGTTGCAAGTATCCAGAACTAATTAGAAACGCTTCAATGACCTCTGTGTCCATTAGGTTCTGTGTAAACGGCAAAGGTGAACTTTTACCGCCCTATGTTGTTTACCGGGCTGTTAAAATATGGACTACTTGGGCTGAGAATGGGCCAAAAGGATGACGTTACAACGCTAACAAACAGTACACATTTGACGCAACCTCTAGACGTGGCTTTCTTTCGGCCCCTAAAAATAGCCTGGCGAAAAATTTTGTCAGATTGGAAAAGTACTGAAGACGGCATCCGCAACACTAATATACAAAAGCAACACGTTCCTCCATTGCTTTCAAAGGTGATGGACTTGCTTGGTCCACAAATCAAATCTGCTTTAGAGGCAGGGTTTCGAAAATGCGAAATATTTCCCCTGAATGTTGAGGAAGTACTCAGCCGAATACCACGAAAATGCGACCCATCTGTTGTGCAATCGGAGTTTTTAAAAGCCCTCGAAGCAAAAAGATCCAATTTGACAAAAACTGTTAACCACCGCAGAAAAAAAATTATTGTTCCAGCTGGAAAAAGTGTTTATGCAGTCAACGATGCAGAGATGGAAGAACCTACAACCTCTGGGATGAATACCAATAAGCAACGAATAACTCCTGAGGAACCAAATATTGTTCGCTTTAGAGCTAAAGAGATGGTATTTGATGATAATTCATTGGACAATGTAGACTTTTGAAGAGCTTGCCAGGGAGAAAGAAGTTGAAAATGAATTTGTAAATTTTTTAAAAGACAAAGAAAACAAACATAATAATTTTGAAAGTGTTGTTCGAGAAGTGGGACGTTTTGTAGTGTTTTCTTACGAGAGCCACCTATACCCCGGGAGCATTATGGCTTGATGATAAAACGGTAACCATTAGCGCAGTGGAAAAGTCTCTCAAACTGTGGAAGTGGCCTTCAGAAAAGGATGAACTGACTTACCTATGGACTGATGTACTAGGCTGTATTAATACTCCTAACAAGTTTCTAAAAGGGGAACTTTTACAATTCCTGAATTAAGTTCACGTTATAATTAACACTTATTATTGTTAATTCTTTTCAAATAAATAACGCTGCCATCTTTTTTAGTTTTTTTTTGCACAAATAATATTTTTGGAGCAAGGTTAATATAAGCAACCCATTAGCTTTGCTCCAACTATATGTTACTATACAAAATTTCATTCTTTTATGAGGTGGAGCAAAGTTACCCACACTATAGGTAACTTTGCTCCACTTTTTATTAAAAAAAAATATGTAATTAATTATTTTTAGAATAAAAAATACCATACAATAATTACAACTCCGCCTGTGGTGACTAATGGGTGGATTGAGTAGCTCAGGAGTCACCATTGCCGGTCCTAAGCCCGGGTAAAGGAGGAAGGTTGGGCAGTGGGCTAACAACCCACTCCCGGAAAAACACACTGTTATGAAACCTAAACATTTGCCTCGGAACAAGGGGAACTTTCGGAAACGACTAAAGCTACGAAACATGGACTATGCACACTTTTAGGAGTCCGTGTATGGAGAAGAGCAGCCACAGACAGACAAGGGTGGAGGCAAAAAATAAAGGAGGCCAAGGCTCATTTTGGGCTGTAGTGCCGTAGAAGAGAGAGATACAATAATTACATTGTATACCTTCTTGATCAGTTAATAAAAAAAAACATAATACTAGTAGAAATTTTATACACTTTTCCTCGCAATTCCTTTAATAACTCCTAAAAGTGGAGCAAAGTTACCCCAGTTTACGGTATATAAATATATATAATATATATTATATATAATATATATATATATATATATATATATATATATATATATATATATATAAGAAATACTGGATATTAGTGAGTGTCGATATAAATAAACAACACAGTTTATTAGGTCTGTAGTCAGAAGTTTGGCCGGGATGTTAAAGAAACACCCTTTTGAATTTTTGTCTAGCTTTCGGAATTGTTTTATTCCTTTTTCAAGACACTGTAATATAGATAAAAAGAATATGTAAATATTTACAAAATATCACAATTCGTCAGTGCAACTTACTAAGTACATTCTAAAATTTTTGTAAGGATAGTAAAACTTAGTTTATGACATCTTTTGATGATGTGTTTTAACTCTGATACATACAGAACAGAAAGAAAAAACAATAAGATTAAAATGTAATTAGGTGTTCTTAATATTGTATTTCTTTTCAAGAAACAAGAGGCCCATCATGGGCAATTTTACTTTTTAATTTTTAAACCTGTCTTAATGGTATGCAACATGTTATGCATACAGGTATATTATGACATGTATATGTAGAGGTAAATATTTATTTTATTTTTGATGTTTTTCTAGTAAATAACAATAAATGTTGCTCGGTTTATCTATGTCAGACTTCTTATTTATGCAAGACATACTAGATTTTATGAAACTGATTTCCAAGTAAACACGTTTGGAATGTTTCACGGACTGTTCTAAAGTTTGATGTGACTTTTTGTGTCATTCAATAAACTATGATTATTAACAATAGTTTAGATGTTGTGTCACTGTTTCCAAACTTACCACTAGATGCTATTCTTAACAGCATCAAAAATAACTGGAACAGCATATCTCCGCATACCAAGATCAGTTTAGATGATTTCATAAGAATTTTAACATTTATATTTGACTCTAACGTCCTTTTGTTCAATGGTAATTTTTTTAAACAAATCTTTGGCACTACAATGGGCAGCAAAATATCCCCCATACTATGTAACTTTATTTTGGATGAACCTATAACAACGTGTAAAGAAAAGCATTTCACATACCTTTTATTAAACGATATAAATGTAGATGATTTGATTTTGTCGGTCCCTGAAAACGAACTAACTGATGTTTTAAAGACCTTTAACGCCCAATGTGAACACCTAAAGTTTACGGTTGAGGGAGAGGCTGATAGTATGATTCCTTTTTTAGACATGCTTATCCATCGTGGCAGTGATGACATGCTAAGGACGGAGTGGTATCGTAAACCTTGTTTTAGTTTCACCTTGTTTTTAGAAACAACCGTTTCATAAATTTTCATTCTCAACATCCATATAAGATGAAAACAAATTTGATTTTGTCCTTAAAAACTAGGATTATCAACTTGTCACACATCGAGTTTAGGGACAAGGGACTAAAAAGTTGAGATCTATACTACTAGAGAACTCCTATTCCCTAGGTCTTTTAAATTAACCCATTTTCGGTTCTCCTTTTCCTTCGCCATTTTCTGATAACCAAAATTTTCATAATAATGAGGTCCGACAATTGACATTGACATACAACACATCAGTAATACCATCTAAAATAACTTATGGTTGCCTACCCTACATTCCAGTTCTGACACCTAAGCTAATAAACATTTTCAAAAATGTTAGTGGCTTAAAAATTACAACTGAGAATGTGAAAACGGTATCGAAGTTATAGACAAAAACAAAAGATCCTTTTACAATACAGGAGTCATCGAATTTTGTTTATTATATACCGTGTACCAATTGTAACAACGTATACATCGGAGAATCAACTCGTAATTTCCACAGTAGGGTGATCTCACATCGTAGTGACATAAAAACCAAAAAAATAAATGCATGTGCACTTGCAGTCAGGAAATTTAATATTAGGGAATTATAGTATCAGTTTTCGTAAGACAGAATGTAATTATAAATATTGCTTAGTTTTACAATATCAGTTTTTTTTATTGACGCATTAATGTTTAGTTATGCATACCATTTCTAAGAATCCTCTTTTATTTAATTGGTTTTTACGTCTTAATATCTTAGTTTCATTGAAATTAAATTAATGATTATTATTAATTGCATGATCTATTAATGCACACGTAAAAATAATATAATATAATATAATAATATTGGCCATTATTTTAAATGTTATATTTTATATGTGTGTTTTTAATGTTGAGTGTCGTAGCTTTACAAAAATAATTTCAACGACTAGTAAGTTGTAATGACAATTTGAGATATGTTGTAAATATTTACACTTTCTTCTAATTACAGTGTCTTGAAGAAGGAATAAAAGATTTCCGAAAGCTCGACCAAAAGTCAAAAGAGTGTTTCTATAACATCCCGGCCAAACTACTGACTGCAGCCCTAATAAACTGTGTTGTTTGTATATATATATATATATATATATATATATATATATATATATATATATATATATATATATATATATATTTGTATATATATATATATATATTTGTATATATATATATATATATATATATATATATATATATATATATATATTTAACGTGATTATTTCGACCAAAAAACAATTTATAAATATGTTGGAAATATCGGGTATGTGGTCTATATTAAATAAAAAATCTTTGTTTTTTCTAAAGCTCAATATTTCAAACAAAATTTAAAACTACACTCACCTTAATGATTAATCATACCAACTAGCCTTAATGATTAATTAAAGAAATACTTTTCCTCTAATGTTTTCTTACATTGTTATTTTTTGCATTTTGAAATAATTTTTACTTGTTCCATCTTATTTATTGTTAACGAACGTGCTCAAAGATATTTTAAATTTTAACATGCATTTTATTAAATGTACAGTTTTATCAACAATAATGTTATTTTAGTATTCAATTTTATTTATATGTATAATCTTTTAATTTCTGTAAGTATTGTAAATCTAAGTGTACGTCAGTGTTTTGAAATGTTTGTTTTTTACAGTTACTCCCGATGAAGCCATCAAATAAATGGCGAAATATTGAGCTTTAGAAAAAACAAAGATTTTTTATTTAATATAGACCACATACCCGATATTTCCAACATATTTATATATATATATATATATATATATATATATATATATATATATATATATATATATATATATATATATATATATATATATATATATATATATATATAACTTTTTTATTTCCTGGGTTTGTCGGTCTGTAAATAAAACTATTCAATTATTGCTTAAACGTTTCGGCAAATTTGCTATTTTCAATAAGCACTTTATTAACTTTATTTTCAAAACTTCACAAGACGACGCAATCAATATTGCGTCGCCTGCGTAACAGAGTATTTTTACTTCTTTGTTTCCCATTCTGTATCCTCTCCCTTTGTTAACGATTTTAATGATTTCATCCATGATTAAATTAAAGAGCATAGGGGTTAATAAGTCTCCTGTCTTATTATGCTGCATATTTCTATAGGTTCTGTAAGTTGTCTATCTATTCTGACTTCCATTTTGTTGTTTTGGTAGATTTTTTCAGTAGTTTTTATAATATTTAGGAGAATTTATCTATTATACAAAAGATGGATTATATCTTTGAGTCTTACTCTGTTAAATACTTTCTCAGAGTAAATCAGACAGAGAAATGCTGGTCTGTTACTCTAGTGACTTCTCAGTAATTTGTATCGGTACACGATCTTCCACTACGAAAACCCCGTTGTTCATCTGCTAAACTTATACTCTGATTCACTAGTTCTTGTAAAATTTAAGTTGTAAGTTTTAGTATGGTATTTAAGGTTGATCTTCACCCATAATTAATTTGTTTCTGATCCTAGAGATGGCTCTACTGCTGCATGGGCTCTCAGTCTTTGTGGATTAATAAATTTCACTATGTCTTCCCTTCTGTTATATTTCTATTTCTTATTTCACGCTTCATTAGTCTTCTATATTCTCCTTGTTCTGGCTTTATTGGGCTGTTTATTTTTTAATAATTTTGCTTTTAATAATTCTTACTTTTTCTTTATATTTTACTTTTTATTTTCTTTTTTATTTATATTTTTTTTATATTTGTTTATATTTTTTTTTTCGTAAGACATGCTCTTTTTCGCTCCGTATGCTATCACCGGTCTAATAGCTGCTCTATATATCTTTGTCTTTGTTTTTTGTTTTTTATTTTTATCTTTAAGTAGTGGGTGATATTTCCAAAACACAATGTTCTTCTCTCGCCTTGTGTGCGTGGTAGTGTCATGTTTCCGTATTCGACCATTTTATAAAGCCAAATAAGTATGTGAAAAGTGGTATTGCGTATGTGTTTATTGCTTTTACTATGGGCTTGGAATTAAGTTTGCTTTTGAGTATTATTATCCCAGATTTAACCATACGGCTCACACTCCCTCTAAGAGGAAAATTCACTCATCCCAGATACCTACGGTATCAAAAGGATTGAGCTCTGGTGGGACTCTTTCCGTGTTATTGAGCCCTAGGTGACTTGGTATGTTGGAGTATCTCCCAAAAATTTTCGTACACATCTGGACGTTGAGAGTAATACAGCCTTCTGCATGGTCTTGTAGAGATGTTCATTCAGACCTAGCTTTTTTATGTTTTCTAGGAAGTTCTTTGGAATGACTCCACTAGTAGAGAGAATAATAGGTATTGTCTGGGTACTTTCCATTCTTCACTGTCTTCGAATTTGAATTTCCAGATCCCTGTATTTGGCGATTTTTTCGTTCTGTTTAACACGAAGATTATTGTTGTTGGGTATCGCCACATCAATTAATGTTGTTTGTCTCTTTAGTTTATTAACTAGTATGAGATCTGGTCTATTATGTGCCACTGTTTGGTCTGTGAGCACAGCGCGGTCCCAGTATAGCTTGTAGTTGTCATTGTCAAGTATACTCTCAGGAACGTATTGATAATATGGAAGATGGTTTGTTTGAAGAAGTCCCAGTTTGATAGCTATATCTTGATGAATGATCTTTCCTACTGAGTCGTGCCGTTCCTTATATTCAGTTGCAGCAAATGCCTGACAGCCCCCGGTAAGATGTTGGATGGTTTCCTGAGCTTAACATGCATATCGGTATTTGTCATTCTGGACCTGAGGTTCTTTGACGACATATTTCAAGTAATTTTTGGTTGGTATAACCTGATCCTGAATGACCAGTAGTGAACCTTCTGTTTCAGGGAACATCTTTCCTGATGTCAGCCAATAGTTCGACGCTATATTGTCGATATGGTCTTGACTGACCTCATTGGGATGTCGCCCGTGCAGAGGTTTACCCATCCAAGTGCGCATTTTTTCGTCCTAAGTAAGATGGTTTATGCGCATTTCTGGTTCCCTCAATTTGATCGGTGTTGTATGATCTACTGCACAAATCGCGCGATGTAGAGTAGATGTCTCAGCCTGCAGCCTGAAAATACGTTCTTAAATTAGTAATTTGTTTTTCGAGTTACTCACTTATATCCATAAGTCCTCGTCCTCCTAAATACCGCGGTAATGTCGTTATTTCTACTGCACTTCGAGGATGGTGTTTTTGTGCCTTTGTGAGGTGTGTTCGTACTTTTCGCTGAAGATTTTCTATATCCGTTTTTGTCCACTTAACAATACCAAATGAAGAGCTAAGCGCGGAACATGCGTAGGTGTTTAGTGCCTTAAACACATTTTTACTGTTAAGGTGTGAACGAAGCAGCTGTTTTACCCTTCGTATAAACTCAGTAGTTATCTCAGTTTTCATTTTTGCTTATGGTCAATCTTCCGCGCTTGCTTTATTCCTAGGTATTTATACATATCATTTTCACCCATGGCCTCGATGTTCTGGCCGTTTTACATATCGAATCCGCCGGGCTGAAACTTTCCTTTTATAGTACCTACACGGCAGTGTCAAGACCGAAGTGCATACTAATATCATTAGAGAAATTTTCTACTGTTTTTAGCATCTGATCCAGGTGGCTTCGAGTGGAAGCTAATAGTTTTAAATCATCCATATACAATAGATGATTAAGCTTTGCAACAACAGTAGTGTTATTTTTGATGCTAAAACCTGTGTCAGTTTAGTTCAATATCTGGTATAGAGGGTTAATCGCTAGACAAAACCACAGTGGGCTCAACGAATCTCCTTGAAATAGGCCCCGGTTGATTGCAATATTTTCAGTTTCGATATTGTTTTCACCAGGTATTTTGAGGTGAATTTTTGTCTTCCAATCTGACATTATATGTTTTAAAAAGGTCACTATGTTATCATCGACTTTATATATTTTTTATATATCTATAAGCCATTCATGTGGCACTGAATCAAACGTCTTCTTGTAGTCGATGAAAGCAGTAAAGAGATTCCGTTTTTTGCTATATGCTTGGTTAGAAATTGAGTTGATGATAAGTTGTTCTTTGCAGTCCATGGAACCCTTAGCGCATCCTTTCTGTTAAGGCACTATGATATTGTTTAGAGCACAGTGTTGGTTGATATGCCGGGCTACACAGGATGTGACCAATTTATACAGAGTTGGAAGACAAGTAATTGGGCGGTACTTGGTTGGATCTTGGGTGTTGTTTTGATCTTCGGGAATTAAATAAGTTGTTCCCTGCGTTAGGAAAGATATAAAAGGAAAAAAAAATATACAAACAATGTAGTTAACATAAGACTAGGTACAATATTCTGTTCGTTTTCATCAAACTTGTTTTTGAAACTATTTAAACTAGTAGCTTCTACTATAAAAACAAGTCCGGAGACATTCTATGAAAAGCTTTTGATATAAAGTATAAAGCAGAGTTCGCTTTACTAACTACTTTTGCCGTTTGAGTAGACCAACTTAATGTTTGGTTGACAGTAACACCAAAATCATTAACTTCCCGTACCGACCTCAGAGGAACTCCATCTCAAACATACTATTATGTATATCGGAAATATGAATATCGGCATGAGAAGATTTAAATGACAAAAAGTCAGAAAACTTAGCATGTAAAGAAGCAATATTGGTCTAAAAAATATTTATGGTTGTCTTTATTCGTTTTTTGTGGCATTTTGTTGGTTAGTATTAATAATAGTTGAAACTTTATTAATATACTTTATTGTTAGTTCTTTGTTAAGTACTTTATATTTTTCCAGTTCCTCTCGCAATTTATTCAAACAGTTTAGTTGATATTTAGTTATGGCATCTTTCAAAATTGAATTCTAGAAAATTTGGTTCTTAACAACCTCATCTTATTGTGCAACATAAATAATGGACTATCATTATCTGCAAATTTAACCGTTAATGGCCCTAGGCTTATTACTATTGTTAACCTACCAATACGAAAAACGGAAAAACGTGGAAACTGATAACGAATATTTGCTTCTTGTTACAATCCTCGAGTTACTCAATTGAGTTAGTTTGAGAAGGTTGTTCCAAGGCCTCGAGACAATCCTTAATCGATGCGAATCTATCTGATAACTTAGAAATTAAATCAGCTAATTTATTGAACTGATCTTCGAATGTATAGCAACTATTGCAGACTATTCTTAGTGAATTCGATTTTGTCCTAGTTGTTCTTATAACTTCTTCTTGTGCAATATTTAGACATTGAATATGAATACGAATATAAACAGGTTCGTTTGAAATACCTTCTATAATTATTACACCAGCATCGAGTTCAAATAATTCTAATATGGCACCCATTTTTTATGTTAATAAAGATTTTTCTATCTTACCAGAGTACGACGGCAATCCAAATGAATCACAATTTTATTGATGTTATTTCCATGCTTCTAAACCATTTTTGGGATGATACAAATCCCGAAAATTTTTAAAATCATATGCTTACACGAGGAATTATGAACAAAATTACAGGAAGAGACAGAAAAATTATTTCTGTATACGGCTGTAAATACTGGCCGTCAATGAAATCAGTTTTTTTCTAAAATTTTGCAGACCAACGTAACGAAAACTCATTAACTAGAGATTTAGTCAATCATCGTCAAGCCCCAGACAAAAATCCTCGACAAATTCATGAAAAAGTCATGAATCTTTTAAATACTATTTCAAATCACATTGAATTGCACACATAACATGAGGAAGTTAAAAGAAGTAAAAAAAGAATTTTTCCAACAAGCTCTAATTATATTTTTGGCGGATCTAAGAGAACCCCTAGGATCAACAATTCGATCCATGAGACCACCGAATCTTGCTCTTGCTATCCGATATATTTAAAAAAAAAATAATATTAAAATATCTCCAAAAATCTCATAATTATTCCTTATCATCTTCTAACCAACCATCTGCCACTTCACAAACGACACAATTTAACTCACACACCCGCTACTACACGATGGCAGCCTGAGGTGCCCAAGCCCCAATGGCCACAGCCATTCTTTAGGCCAAATCAAATGCTTTTGCAAAAAAGAGCTTTCTTACATCAAAATTCAAAATCCCCCACTTAAACTACTTATTGATACAAGAGCCACTAAATCTTTCCTTAATCCTGATATAGCCAATAAATTCTACAAAAATAATATTAAATATGAACCACTTGCTACATCCATTTTTCAGAATCATTCAGAAGATTATGGTGTAGAAATTCCAATTTTTCCCGAATTTAACTCGGATCGTAACTTAAAATTTTATCTTTTCAAAGTTCACAAGACATTTGATGGTCTTAATCTTAAGGCTTCTGAAAGCAAATCTCGATTTTACCCAAGCTGCTCTTACTACAGAGCATTCTATTCTTCCTATTAATTACTATGTCACAAATGAAACCCAATTCTATAGAGTCCACCAGAGCCCTAAACAATTATACAAGTCAAATTGCCAGTAAAAGAAACATCAGGTAAAGTCGTCATCCCAAGACAAGAAGTCGAAGGTGCCATCCTAAGAGAAACTCTCTCCGTCGCATGTAATCAACTTGCCTGGACCGAGCTAGTCAATAACACCGATGAATATATTCAAGTAGCAATAATTGATGCCATCAAAAGTCAACCAATAAATCTAAGAGATGTCGATCCTTTCCTAAGAACTGATCATTTTAATACAAAAGGAAAATGTCACCGAAGACGACAGTGCAGGAAGTTTGCATTATGCATATTTCATCATTCAGACAGTCAGTTAACATTTACTAACCAAATAAAACACCATATACGAACAAGAGATGAAGTTCCGGTTTACACCAAGTCAAATCGGTATCCACACATCCATAAGGATGATCGATCAAGAAATCATCAAACCTAATCAATTGCCCCAAAGAAACCAGATGCCCCAAGAAAAATTAAATGGCGAATAGTTGTCGACTACAGGAAGGTGAACGAGAAAACTATCCATGATCTATATCCAATTTCAAATATAACAGACATTCTGGACAAACTAGGACGCTGCCAATATTTTTCCACCCAGATGTAGCCAGCGGATTCCATCAAATTGAAATTAATGAAGAAAATATTTAGAAGACTGCATTTAACGTTGGAGCAAAAGCAGTTGGAAATCACAGAATGGCTAAGAAATCAAAATGAAACTCGAAAGTTCTACAGAAATCTAAATAAAATGCGCAAAGAGTTTAAGCCAAGAATAAGGAGCTGTAAGGATGTAGAAGGAAACATCCTAAATGATACGGCCTCAATCCTAAACAGATGGGTTGAATTTTTCGATGCAAAATTTAATGGCCATCATATCGAAGAAGCAGATAACACCCTAGCAAATCGAAATGATTGGAATCCTTTTAACCCAAACGAAAGACCACCTACCATCGAAAACGTTGCCCAAGCCATTAAAAACCTTTAAAATAATAAATCACCAGGAATTGATCAAATTTGCAGTGAGCTCTACAAGAATGGTGGCGATGCCCTACTACAGACACTGCATAAGCTTTTACTTCTTGTTTGGCATAATGAGACCATGCCTTGTGAATGGTCTCAAGGCGTGATATGCCCGTTACATAAAAAAGGTGACCAGCTCCAGTGTGACAACTATAGAGGTATAACCCTGTTAACAACTACTTACAAATACTAGCAAATATTCTCTACGAAAGACTGCAAGTTTACACAGTGGGCATAGTTGGTAAATATCAAGCTGGATTCACTCCAGAAAAATCAACAATTGACCAGATTCATTCAATAAGACAGATTCTCGAGAAAACATTAGAATTCAATATTGAAACCCATCACCTATTCGTCGACTTCAAGGCCGCATACGACAGTGTCAAGAGAACAGTGCTATACCAATCAATGCATGAGTTTGGTATACCAGAGAAACTTATCCGACTAACGAGAATGACAATGTCTAACTTAGAAGCTACTGTTAGAATACATGGAGAGAATTCTAGATCCTTTGAGATAAAGGATGGACTCAGACAAGGGGATGCTCTGGCTTGCCTCCTATTTAATATTGCCTTAGAAAAGGCAGTCCGAGATACACGAATTAGGGACGGCGGTACTATTTACAATAGATCGATACAAGTCTTAGCATATGCTGATGACATTGACATAATAGGGAGTAGCAAGCGAGATGTTGAGCAATATCTCCTAGAATTGGAAACAGCGGCGAAACAGGTCGGTCTAGTCATCAACGAAGACAAAACCAAGTACACGTTGGTTACAAAGGATCCGATAGCAAATGAGGAACGAGAAACAGTCTTTGGAAGTCATACCTTTGGACGTGTTGACAACTTCACATACCTTGGGTCGATATTGACTGCTACCAATAAAACAAGCGAAGAAATCAAAAAACGAATAAATCTTACAAATAGGGCATACTATGGACTCCAAAAGCATTTCCACTCAAGAAACATTCAAAGAAGAACTAAAATTATTATATACAAAACATTGCTGAGGCCGGTCCTCACATATGGAGCAGAAACATGGACTCTAACGCAGAAAGATGAAAGACTTTTGGGAATATTTGAGCGTAAAATACTCCGAAAAATATTTGGAGCTATAAACGACCAAGGGCAGTGGCGCAGAAGATATAATTTTGAATTGTATCAGCTCTTTGATGAGCCAGATGTCATAACGTTCATTAAAACACAGCGACTTAGATGGGCTGGACACATAATACGAATGCCAAAAAATACGATTGTTAAAAAGCTAACCACAGGAACACCTGTAGGAAGAAGAAGCAAAGGCCGACCGCGAATTAGGTGGTTAGATGGAGTTGAAACCGACTTACGGATATTAAAAATCAGAAGATGGCAACAAGTTGCCAGAAACCGAACAGAATGGCGACGAATCTTAGAGCAGGCCAAGATCCACAGAGGATTGTCGAGCCAAAGATGATGATGATGATTTAACGTTGGAAATGACCACTACGAATACCTGAGAATACCATTCGGACTCAAAAATGCACCCTCAACATTCCAGAGAGTAATGGAGAACGTACTAAAAAGACTTGCAGGCGAAATATATCTAGTCTACATGGACATTTTCAACCTCTCTTTAGGAACATATGGTAAATCTTAAGAATTTAAACACAAACAAGATTTAAAATACAAGTTGACAAATGTGAATTTTTTAAAAAAACTAATGCTTATACTAATATAAAAATTACCACTAATACGTTATGCAAGCAACACTATTGTTTATAAATACTAAAATAATGAACTAAAAACGCCTAAATAGGTTTTTAAAAACTAAATACGTTTTTTATAGATATATTACTTATAGATGGAATAGTACAAACAGTATCTATTATTCTGTAAGTTTCAGCATGCCAGATAAAATTCATTCAAACCGATAACATTCTTATTTTAATCGGCCAAAGTATTGTACAAAATAATTGATATGGCAACCCTGTTAGTATGACGATTCACTTGAAGCGTTTTAAGGCCGAAAGTAATGCAATCTATCGATGATAAATACTACCAACGTTTGAGATGGAGCCATCTCTCTTTATAGTATAAAATTTTTTGATGGCGGCAGTTCAAGGTATGATTCTTGTTTAACGAGATTTTTCATATGTTTAGGAAAAAATATTCAACGTTTTATTTCAAATATTTTCCACTTTTATAGTTTTATATATGTTGTTATTAAAATTTTTTCCGGTTTCTTACCGGTAGCTTTATTGAAAGCCGGAACATATTATTTTTTCCCATTGTGACAAAACTGTAAATTCAAAAAGTTTCAAAAATTCTTAAGTATTTCTTAGGGTTAAATCTTTATGTTGTAAGAAAATTAACAAAATTGTATGTCTGGTTTTCCCGCTTTATACTTGAAAAAAAGTAGTTTTTTCGAAAACAAAAACATGAAGTTTGCTCAAAATTTGTCAAAATACATATACCTTCTCAATTTTTTTGAATTTGTAGTTTGTCTTTTGGGGGGTGCAGATCAACCTTAAGTTTATACCTCTGTAGGTTTCTGGTTGTTTTTATCTCCTTTTTTGAATAATAGAATTAGTTCGCTCATTCCCCATTCTTCCAGTGGGTATTTTATAGTGTTTTATAATTTTAATAATTAATGATGTTAATTGTTCTGTCATTGCTGCTCCACAATATTTCAGTAATTCGTTTTTGGTATCCCGTCTTTACATGCCGCTTTTCTGTTCTTCAGCTTTTCAAATATTTTACGAACTCACTTCATTTTTATATTAAGTTCTTCATTTGTGGCAATTTCTGGTGTTTCCGGTTCTAGTATCGTTTGTTTTTCCTCTGCATAGAGCTTTTTTAGGTAGTCAATACATGTATCCTTTTCTATGTGTTTGGTTCTACGAGTATTATTTCTTTTACCTCCGCTCTTTGACCTCTTATAAACCGCCATATTTCCTTTTGCAGACCATAAAAATCATGTTCTATTTCTTTCGAAAAGTGTTCCCAGTGATAATTCTTTATTTCTCTTACAAGTGCATGTGTTTCGTTTCTTATTGTCTTGTAATTATGGTATGTCTCTTTTGTTTTGGTTGACATGTATTTCAGTTGAGCTTTTTTCTTTTCTTTACATTTTTCCTTCACTTCTGTACAAAACCATGGAGTTCATTGGAACTGAAGGGTTAGCATATTTATAATAACTAAAAATTGTATTCGGTATCGGTAATTTGAGAAAAAATTTGCAAACTTTTTTCAATTAGAAGGATGTAATTGCATATTAAAACATAGTTTGTAATTGCAAACTACTTTTTGTAATAACAATTTTAGATATTGTGAAATATAAAGGTACTTAGTTACTGATAATTGCATGTTAGATTTTAGATCATGCAGAGCTTTTTATGAAGAATAACTTTTTTCGTCAAATTAATAATAAAAAAGTTTCCCATATGGTTCCAAACTACTCAGACACACTGTATAAGTAGTTATATTTTGTTTACAAAGTTCCACCAATATACCACGTATATATGGCATACCGGGTGGTCCAATAAGCCGATCTCTCGGCTATATATCAGAAACTATTCATGTTATAACTTTAGGAGAAAAAATTCCTTAGTAAAAGTGGCCAAGAGAAATCGCTGGAAATAACTTTTAAATTTCTGGGTTAACCGCTAGGGGGCGTAAGCTGTGAAGAAAACTTTGAAAACCAGTTTTTGGGAAATATGCCCAATTATATCAAGTGTTAAATAAGTAAACTAGAAAGAGGCCTAAATTCTGCACAAAGTTGTTCAAGTACATTTTTTTTTATTTTTTCAAATTAAGGGTGGCGGAGAGTGGGAAAGTATTTGTGGATAAATACCTATAACTTTGGTTTGGATCAACCGATTTTAACGAAATTAGTGTCATTAGAAAGAGTGTCAATAAATTAATTTACATCTACTATAAAACAATTGCATTTAGTTTTAATTGTCATGGGTAGAGGGTACTTTCGAATAGAAAAAATTAAAATTTGTTTTACTGCAAAATGTTTAATGGAAACACCTATTTATTGTAAATTATAATGAAACTGGATTAAATTCGTGACAAAATGGCGCAAACCGCATGTTGATAGCTTTTGTCGAACTCGAGATATGATGCTAGTTTGCGCCGTCTTGTTACGAATTTATTCCAGTTCCATATAATTTACAATAAATAGGTGTTTCCATTAAACATTTTGAAGAAAAACAAATTTTAATTTTTTCTATTAGAAAGTACCCTCTACCCATGACAATTAAAACTAAATGCAATTGTTTTATAGTAGATATAAATTAAATCATCCACACTCTTTCTAATGACACTAATTTCGTTAAAATCGGTTGATCCAAACCATAGTTAGGTATTTATCCACAAATATTTTTCCACTCTCCCCCACCCTTTACTTGAAAAAATAAAAAAAAAGTACTTGAACAACTTTGCGGAATTTAGGCCTCTTTCTAGTTTACTTATTTAACACTTGGTATAATTGGGCATATTTCACAAAAAACTGGTTTTCAAATTTTTCTTTACAGGTTACGTCCCCTAGCGGTTAACCCAGAAACTTGAAAGTTATTTCCAGCTATTTCTCTTGGCCACTTTTATTAAGGATTTTTTTCTCCTAAAGTTATAACATGAATAGTTTCTAATATATAGCCGAGAGATCGGCTTATTGGACCACCCGGTATATATACCACGTATAACGTATGGCGTATGTAATGGTTCCTGTAATTTTGGTAGCTGTTTTTTTTTTTCATTCAGATTGGTTAGTCAAAATTTTAAAAATACCCTATAATACGATGATGTGTTAAATTTGTTACATTTTGTTAATTTTGTTATACGTAGCTAGTGTATTTGATTTTTAACTTACCACAGAGTTGGCCTAAACTGTCTTGACACAACAATGCTATCAGCACAAACAACACTTTTTCCATTCTGAATTTTCTTTATTTCTATATTTCTTTTTTTTTTACTATTTATACGGCGAAATAAATGTTTATCTGTTGATTTAAATAAATAAAAAATTGTATTTCACAGCTTATTTGTGTTTATATTACTTCGTTGAACGTTGAACTTTATAATTAAACATAAAGTAATGTAACTTGCTTTATTACTTATGCACCTAACTAGTCTAATTAAATATACTGCCTAATAATAACTTTATGTTGAGTACTTAACCCCAATTAATTAATTTATTGTTGTTGAATATAAATAAAATTGTATATTTTTACCTGGAAATTCGTATAATCTTAGTTCATTTCATTCGTATCACTTTCATTTAATTTAACTGAAAATTGTTTATTTTTATTTGCTTTTATTGCAAATTTACAATTTTTCACTTGGTAAATAGTGCTATTTACAACATGAAATATAGTATTACATAGTTACATCTTTTTAAGGAGAGTGAAGGCTTCTATTCTGTATATTTTCCTAATTGGAATACTAATACGAAACTCGCAATGCAGAAATCTGAAAATACTATATATCAAATTAAAGAAGGTTCAGCTGTAAATGACCAAGATCAATAATATAATAATGTCTGCTGAATTCATGCTCTTTTCATTGTCGGTTGGGCCATTGCTACTTAATATATTGTTATTTCCTGACCGTGAATTTTTAAATAGAAATTTTTTTGTTTTCTGGGTTTGTCGGTCTGTTGTGATTTTCAATAAACACTTTATTTTATAAACATTACATTATACAATTATTTTTCATATTTACACTCTTTAGAAGTTTCACATGGACTAAAAAATTGGTATCTGACATTGACAGATGACATCTGGCAGGTATCTTAAAACACAAGTGGTTCAGGGTCGTATCTTAAATATCTGCGATGGTGCATTATATGCACCATTATATCATGCCCAATTATAAAATTTATAAATTATAAATTGGTGTGCTTATAAATTTATGGTGTGTTTGTAAAATATGGTGTGTATAAATTTATAAATTATAAATTAGAGTGTTTGCCTAATTTATAAAATAAATTGTAAAGACTGCAATTCAAGGTATATTGGGCAAATACACCAATACCTGCATAGACGTGTTGTTGCGCACAACCACAGTGTACAAACCAATAGATCAAACAAAACAGCCCTAGCCAAACATTCTCTAGAAAATAGCCATTCCTTTGATTTTAAAAATGTACAGATTTTGGAAAAAGAACAAAATTACAACAAAAGATGCATATTGGAGATGATTCACATAAAAAAGATCCATATTCTATTAACAATAATACTGACATCAAAGATTTTTCCAATATGTATCATAATTTAATAAATTAAGTTGTTTTTAAATTCACTATGGGAGATATTTAAGATACGACTCTGAACCACTTGTGTTTTAAGATACACAAGAAGTTAAACTTTTAAAGAGTGTAAACATGCGACAAACCCAGAAAATAAAAAAGTTTCTATATATATATATATATATATATATATATATATATATATATATATATATATATATATATATATATCGAACTTCTTTTCCTATCTCACCGTCAGACATTCTAGTAAGTTTCGATTAAACATTCTGGAAACTAAATACAATATCCAGACCACTTTTCTGTGATTAAACAATGTAACACTTATTTCATCTTCCAAAATCAATTATACAGACAAATAAATGGTGCCCCAATGGGCTCCCTACTTTTTTCAGTAATTGCCAATATCTTTATAAGAGACTTCGAGACCCGAGCACTATCCACATCAATGCTCAAACCCACATGCTAGTTAAGATATGTTGACGATACATTCATCATTTGGCGGCAGGGATGCTTTGGTGTCTTTCAAACCCATCTGAATGGTGTACATCCTAGTATCCAGTTCACGATGGAGGTGGAAACTGATTCATCCCTATCGTTTCTCAACGTTATCATAAAGAAAAACCAATCCCAAGATTTTTATCACTATGTTTATCGAAATCCCACCTATACCAATCACTACTTGCACGCCAGCTCTTATCATCCCCCTTCAAAAATTAATGTAGGTATTAATATTAAGTAGATACGCTGAGCTCTCTAGTTTAAAACAAGCTTTCGTCCAAAACGGTTACCGCGAAAATCACATCAATAGGAGCATCCACAGACATCAATCTCCCACTCAATCTCAACCCAAAGACTCAGATCCTCATCATATAAAAGCTTTCATCAAAGGTGCCACTAATAAAATCGACAAAATTCTAAAATCAATAGGAATAAAGACAATATTTACCCTCTAACAAAAACTTTTAACTCGTGTCCGATCAATCAAAGACAACATTCCAAATAAACAACACTGAGTTTATGAAATTATTTGTGCAGACTGTCCCCGATCCTATATAGGCGAAACAAATCGTAGAATCCAAAATAGTATTTTTGAACATTCCATTTCTGTTCATAATTCAGACTCAATTTCAGGTCACAAAATTGATTTTAAAAACTTCAGAACCATATCCCCCCATCCGCTTCTATAAACCAAGAATTATCCGAGAAGCCATAGAAATTTAAAAAAGGGCAAATTGTCTCAATAAAAGAGGTGACGGCATACGGTTACCTTCGACTTGGAGACCTCTCATAAAGAAAATACTGTCCGCTCCACCCGTCAATCAAAATCCTACTAGGAGAAATGTTCGCGCCAACCCCCGCACTTCACATTTCAACTGTCAAACCCGTCTATACAGTTGTGTCAAGTAAAAAACTAATTTAATTTGACTATCATACAATGTTTTGATATGAGTAAATTGTTCTCTGTCCCTTTTCTCTATTAATTTAAGTTTTTTTTTTAATTTTATTGTGTGAATTGTTCGCCTTTGTTAATTCTGTTGGACCTATTTTTCCCTCGTTGATTTGTCTAATTATTCTGAATCAAGATATCATTTAAGTTGTTCGTAATAGAGGTAAAAACCTTCTTCATTGCTATTGATTTCTGAAATATACATGAAATTTATTCGGATTCACCTGTAGCGAATTTTAAACAGATATCTGTATACACTAAAGATAACTTCCACAAATGAAACATCACGTCCCTGCTATTTGCCAAATCCCTGCTCGTAGGCATAGAGAGTAGGTTTTATGACAAAAATATTTGTCAAGCTGAATTATTCGGGATTGTTTCTAATATTGGACGCTAATCTGATTACAAATTTACCGTTACCGTAAAATCTGAACACAGTAGGTATGTATTGACATTTGAAAATCGGCATTATTTGAGATATTGCATACATTTTTAGTAAATGGATTTATGCCGTGATGAACATTTATTTAATAAAATACTACTGAAAGAGCATATGTAGTATAAGAAAACCTCTATCTAACTATGGTTGGGGATATCGGACAGGAGAAAAAATAAAAGTAGAAATTACGAATCCCCTTCATTAAAATACGTTTTTCACTTTTTAATATTTGCTATGTTTTATGGATGACATGAAAATTGCAAATAATTGTAAAATAACACATGAATTGAATATTAAGCAAAATTAAAACAAAAAAGTAAACACTTTAAAAAGTCAAATTTGTCTGCCACGTGGCGTATTTTACTCAAATTGATTATTTTAAACTTTTTACTACTTATCCTTCGCCGCATATACTTTAGCATTATTCTTTCATTGCCTACTAGGCGCTAATATTGAAATAAATGATCCTATATCTAACTTTGACTAGCTTTCTTAGGTGTAGGTACGTTCTGGTCTTAATATAAAATGCATAATAAGAAATCAGATGGGACAAATACATCATACTATCACTCCTGGACAGGAGTATAAACCACCCATTAATATGATCTCTTCTGTTCCGTTTTTCTCGGGGGGTCACTTCGCCTTTTCTTTGTTTTCTTGTTCTCTGTCGTCTTCCTTCAAAGGTTGTTGTGTGATTTCGCACGATTGGTGATTCATCATCAGTTGGCGCTACAGCCCTTCGTGAGCCTTGGCCTGCTTCAAAACATTCTTCCATCCTTCCCTATCGAGTGTCTGTCTTCTCCAGCCCCTCACTCCAATCTCCCTCAGATCTTCCTGTACATCGTCCAGATATCTGAGTTTAGGTCGCCCCCTTCTTCTTCTTCCGACCGGCCTGTTTAGCATAGTTATTTTAGTGGGATCACTCTCATCCATCCGCATAACGTGGCCCACCCACCTTAGGCGGTTTATTTTGATGGTCTTCACAATATCTGCATCACCAAAAAGTCTATAGAGTTCAAAGTTATATCGTCTTCTCCACAGACCCTGTGCGTTTACTCCGCCATATATGGTCCTCAATACTTTTCTTTCAAAGGCTCGCAGTAACTCTTCATCTCGGGTCGTCATTGCCCATGTTGCACCTCTAAGTTATTTTGTTGAATTCTTGATATGGCCGGCATAGTTTTCTGGATGTTAATCAGAAGTCCGATGTTTTCTGCGACATTTTTGATACGTGTGAAAGCCTCCAATGCTTCATTTTGGGTTCTTCCAATTATGACGATATCACTTACACTAACTTACACTTACTGAATAAAACACTAAATTACTTAAACCTATTAATTAAGTTTGCCAGTTTGAATTTTTGTACTCCTCTTTCATGATGCGAAACTTCAAATAATCGTTTTGCTAATTTGTTGGGATACACAGGATGTGTTTTGAGGGAAGTTAAAGCTGTACAATGTTTGATATAACTTGTGTCTATTAATTCTGTTTAGAGTTTGTTTCACCGTGAATAGTTTGTCAAGTGTAAGTCTTCGTGGTAAAAAACCGGTTTCGCGTACTCCTTTTTTTATGGATTGAGCATATAATCCCGATTTTCCAGTCGCTAGGTATCTTTTAATCAGACCAAATCTTATTTCTGAGCTCGTTAGGTATTTGCCACCTACTTTATACAATTCAATGGGGACGTTGTCAATACCTGGAGCCATGTTATTCCTTTGTGCTCGTATTGCTTGTTTGACATCTTCCATTGTATGTCTTTTCTGTGTCTCCCTCAATTTATTGTATCTTCATAAGCTTTTTAATTTCTTGCGTACCTAAAAGAGTTTGGGAACTGGGTTTTAACACAATTTTTAATTATCTTCGGTCGCTGATTATCTTGATTTCTGCATAGATTTGTTAAGGGTTTGTATCCTTTTCTTAAATTGCATAGATATTTATATGCTTCACTTATATAATTGTTTTGAAAAATCTCTTCCATTTTCTGTATATTATCGTTGTCGTATTTCCTTTTCTCTGGTCGGCCTATTTTATCCTCCCTCCGTCTTGCATCTTCGCAGATGCTTTTCTTTCTCTGGTCCTCATTTTCATGTGTTTCTTATGTGCGTGATTTCTTTTCTGTATGATTTCTTTACACTCTTCATTAAACTATTTTATTTTGTTTTTTTTTTCCTTTTTGTGTCTATGTTCTTTCTTGCTGCGTCAATTACTTTTGTTTTGATTTCTTCCCAATATTTTTCGGTGTCTAGACTGCCTGTATTTGTCACTTAATATTTCAAAAGTATTCAACTAGTGAATGCAGAGATTTAATTGGTCATTTAGGTGAGCAAATAAAAAAAAGAAATCTGCTATTTCAATAGTTTAATAGAAGACGTTCCGCTTTATATTTCTAAAGCTTCATCAGTTCTCTAAAATATAAAAGATGACAAAGAGTTTATAAGAAAGTCTATACATATGTTTATAGTCCATAACTTACAGCTCAATATGTAGTTTATTATATATGTTGTATATACTGTAAAATTTATTCAACATTTGAAACTAACTTAACAAACTAAAAACAGTAACTGTGCAATTATTATTGTTCATATTCGAAGATTTAAATTGGACATGGGGCTTCATTTAGAGATGTTTCTCAAATGAAGACGGACAAAGCACTGATTTATTGCACACTATGTAAACGACGCGATACCGAAAATTTCAAGGGCCATATGTAAACCCAATTCCTAAGTAACTAAGTAATTAAGAAGGGAAAAACTAGACACAAATAAATTTTTTTTATTTTATTTGAACTTGGAATAATCCCTTTAATCTGTGTAACTTTTAAAGAACTTTTATATAGTTGTTGTTCTTTTCTTTAAAAGAAGATTACTGTATATAGCACTAACATTTTCAATGTCTTCTCTTTTGTTTAAGGTGTTTTGTGTAGTTTTAATTAAAAACATTTCTAGAAACAGTATTTTAATGTATTTTCTTTCCCTTCTCAATATTTCTGATTGATCATAGTTAGGCGTGTGGCCCGTCGTGATAGAATCTTCACTTAATGTACAGGCTTGTACTTTATTCAGATTAATGTCACTCTTGTACGATGTTAATCTTCCTGACAAATTTCTGTACGTTTCTCCAATATACATTCTATCGCAATTATTACAGGGTAGAGGGTACACTACATTGGAGCTTTCTTTAATATCTAAGGGTGTGTAATTTCGATATTGTTTTTATATTCCTGGTTCCAATTTTGATATTAGGTACTTCTCTAAATGTATTTAATAGTCTTATTTGCTAAACCTGGAATATATGGTAAAGAACCAATGTATTTTGGTTGTTTGTTAAAACTTCTGTTTGATCTGTCGTTATGACTTGTGAGACACCAAAAATAAGTCTATTTAGAAGGTTCGCTGGGAATGAATTCTCTAACATGATCGTTTTTAGTTTTTTAAGACCGGCTGTTCTATATTCCGGACAGGACAGGATTATTACAAAGTTATAACCCTACTTTTCATATTTAATACTAGTTTGGTCTTCATCGTAGATGGATGTGCTGAAAAGTAATTAATAAACCTGTTGCTACATATTGGTTTTCTATACCATTCTGTTTTTAAAACATTGTTTGAATCACTGTGTAACCCTGTAATCATATCTAGAAATTGTATGCAGTTGTTGTTTTCTAATTCTACTGTCAATTGCAAGTCTGGACAGTGACTTTTAAATATGTGTAGTGTGTCCATTATTTTGTCTTTTGGGAGTGCAAGAATTAAATCGTCCATGTATCTCCTTAAAAATGGGACATTAAATGGTAACTTCCTAATACAGCTTTCAATTAAGTCATCCAGTACAAAGTGGCATAGGATTGGTGAAATTTCGTTTTCCGTGGGTGTACCATGTATTTGTTTGTAATACACCTCATTGAAGACCAGTATGTTGGAGTCATATATGAAGGTTATTATTGTTACAAATGAATTAAAATCTATTGAGCTGTGTTGTGAGATGTTAATTTTATAGTAAAATCCTCACAAGGGTAAGCCTATTGTAGATACAACAACTTTATTGACTAATGTAGTTTTATGTTTTAATTTATAGTATGTTTTGAAAAAGAGTTAAATAAACTCGAAAGCTTAACAAAACGGTAAAGAGTTTTACTTAAAGGCCAGTATTTGACTACAAAACCCAAAATATCCATATATATATATATATATATATATATATATATATATATATATATATATATATATATATATATATATATATATATATATATATATATATTATTACTCACCTAGTCACTAAAGCCCTTTCCAAGAAGAGTATATAATATATATATATATATATATATATATATATATATATATATATATATATATATATATATATATATATATATATATCAATAATACCTAACTACTTAGATCAGTGTGGTCCAACCCCAGGCACGCGGGCCGCTTGCGGCCCCCGCAAACACATTTAAAAAATATTGCCATTGATAACTTTTACCTGTTCCAACCCTGTCTTACTTTCCGTAATCTTAAGAAAGTAGTTAACCTTGAATACCCACTCCCGATGAGTAGTTAGCTTCGGTCAGGTCCACGTGTCGTGTTAAATTAACAGTGGCGAATAAATTAAATCTTAAATTTAGAATGAATAGTGCCAAAAAAACGCAACATTTTCGAAGAGAATCGTACGTTCCAAGGAAAATGGGGAAATCAAAATTTCTTCATCGAATTAAAAGGCAAACCTCAGTGCATCATTTGTTATTAAGTACTCGCGGTATCAAAAGAATACAATATTAGTAGGCATTATGAAACCCAGCACAAAACAAAATACGACAAATATCAAGGTGAAGCTCGCAATACTCTTGTAAAAGAACTTAAAAGCTGAATTGAATAAACAAAAATCTCTATTTACAAAACCGACAGCTGTTCAATCATCAAGCTTAGCAGCATCGTATGAAGTATGTTTAGAGCTTTTCAAAGGTAAAAAAGCATTTAGAGATGGAGAAATGATCAAGCGGTGTGCCGTTAAAATGGCGCGATCCTTTAGAGATGAAAAGATGGCCAAAAATTTTGAATGTGTTTCAGTTTCCCATCAAACTGTATCTAGAAAAGTTGATGAGCTGAATACTCATGTATTTAAAAAAATGGTCGACACAGTTCGTGATTGTTTGTACTATTCCTTAGCCCTGGACGAATCTGTTGATATTACTGACAAAAATCAGCCATTAATTTTTGTTGTGCATCAGATGCATCAGTGAAGATTTTTGTGTAACTGAGGAACTTCTAAACTGCACCATATGGAAGACGGAACCAAAGGTATAAATATATTTGAATTAGTTAGTGACGCTGTGAAAAATATAGGCGGTTTTCAAAAGTGCTCTTGCATTTGCACCAACGAAGCAAAAGCAATGACGGGACGCATAACGGGAATGGTGTTAACTGTGTTATGTTTCATTGCATTATCCATCAAGAGGCTCTCTCCGGACAGATAATTAAAATCAACGATACTATGAAAACTGTAGTGTAGATAGTAAACAGCTTAAGAGTAGGAAACAGAGGTCAGCGACACCGAAAATTCATCTCTTTCTTGAAGGAATTAAAGACTGAATATAAGGACGTCCCCTACATTCAGAGATACGTTGGTTGAGTGCAGGTAAATGGCTTAGAAATTTTTTTTCTTTAAGAAAAGAGATCTTACTGTTTTTTGAAACGGAAATTGTTATTAACACGGACATATTTATAACAAAGCTTAGAACAAAACATTTATTCATGAACTGGCATTACTTCTAACAGACATTACTCCAGGGACCCTACTCCAGGGAAAAATAAGACAGTATTACAGTTGGTTGGTCAAATTGAGACATTTCGCAAAAACTTGATCTTTTCGAGAACTGTATGAAAATAAACTACCTCACACATTTTCCTGCGTGTTTCGAAATAAATCAAGAAGAAACCATGGTCGATTTTTTGAGGTTTGCAAAAGTTCTTACAGAAATAAAAAGAGAATTCGATGAAAGGTTTTCGGAATTTGATGCACTAAAACCCGACCTTGAGCTTTTTAACAATCCAATGGGAATCAACATCCAGAACCAATCAGCAGAATACCAATTAAAGCTGTGCGAACTACAGCAAAGAAAAATGAAGACATTAGTACCTTTTGGAAGTTAGTCTCCAAGGATCGTTTTCCCAAACTTCGTAATTTTGCGTTGAAACTATATTCAATGTTTGGTATGTGAAAGAATATTTTCTGCTTTGAAGCATATTAAATCTAAAACACGTAATCGCATGGAAAAAGATTCTCTGGAAGTGTGTATTAGACTCACTACGACTAGCATAGATTAGATGTTCAAAAGTTAGTAGATGATAAACCCTTGCCTCAAATATCCCATTGATTTTTTATTTTAAGTTAAATTTTAAACATGTAAATTGCAAACCATAATAAAATGCTTGTAAATAATATTTCGTTTGTCTATTATTTTTTAAAATTAACTTGTTTTGAACGAGTCGAGTTCTCTGGCCCTTCATAATAATTTCAAATTTAATACGGCCCACAACGTCTAAAAGGTTGGACCACACTGACTTACAGCAAACATTAAAATTTCAAAAAATACATCTCCCGGTATGGACGGTATAAACTACCTCATGTTAGCAAATCTTCCCGAAATTGCTGTAGATTATCTATGCAAAATATTTAACATTTTACTAAAAGGTAATTGTGTTTCTCTTAAGCAAGGTCTGGTCATTCCAATGCCTAAAATAAACGATCGTACTTCTTTAAGACCTATTTCTCTGATGTCATGTCTCCTAAAACACTAGTACTGATCCTGAAAACTAGATTGTAATGGTGGTGTGAAAACAAAGGCAGTTTGGTAGCTCAGTTTGACTTTTGGAGAAATAAAGGAACCATCGACTGTCTGTCACAATTAACTACTGATATCCAATTGTCCTACTCAAATAATAATTATTTAGCAGCACTATTTTTAAATATTTCAAGTGCATACGATAACGTTATTTTAAACTTACTTTTCGAGAAAGTAACACATATAGGAGTCCCAATTAGATGTGCACAGGTATTGGTTAATCTATTTGTTAATAGACAAGTATTCATTCGGTGCAATAATAAATTGATTGGTCCAAAGTTAATTTATCAAGGTTTGCTGCAGGGATCTACGCTTAGCCCTCTGTTGTTTAATCTATAAACTATGGATCTACATGCTATGAGTATTAATTGTAATATCTTACAATACGCCGATGATGTCTGTCTTTACACTTCTGAAAATTCTTATCAGTAATGTATTGATTCAATCAAACGGATTATGTACAGTGCAAGAGAATACTTTCTTAATCGAGGGTTGGAACTTACTTCAAATAAAGCCGCTATTATGTAGTTTATCCGTCATCACTTACCGAATATAACCAGTATTAGAATTGATAATCTAAGTATACCTGTCCAAAAACACTATACTTATCTCGGCGTCACACTTGATACCAAATTAACATGGGAAGAACATATTAATAACTGTTTAATTAAAGGCGAAAAAAGTCTAAATGTTTTAAAGGTAGTTAACCGTCACCAATGGGGCGCTAATCCTAATCGAATCCAGTACAAAGCTCTGCGTTTAGTTTGAGGTGCACTTAAAGCTACACATGCTGAAAATATATTAGCCGAATGTATGGAACCTCCCTTACATTTAAGACATCTTTGTTTAGCTGAAAAGTTTATCCTTAAATGTCAAGTAATAACCAAACCTACCTATTGTAAAAAATATCCGACATATCTGTATCTAACTTAATTGACAAATGGTCGCATATCAAAATTCTTATATTTACTTTTTATTATAACAACGCCATTCAACTTCAGAAACAACTTGCCAAATTTGATAAGTCATATACGATTTTCACAGAAGGGTCAAAATCCAGTTTAGGAGTTAGTTGTGCGGTATATATCCAAAACAATCAAGAACACATTATGTTTAAATTAATGTGACAATGTTCCATTTATTCCGCAGAACTGTTTGCAGTATATCAAGCTCTGAAAAGGACTATTGAGAAGAAAATGTCTGATCAACAAATAGTAATCCTGTCGGATTCAAAATCTGCGTTGTCTGCTTTAGATAATTCGCATAAGCATATATACAAAAACAGTATTATCGTCAAAATTTTAAAAAATTAACCAAAGTTACTTAAGAAATAATTCATTCTCTCTCATTTGGGTAAACGGACATGATGGTATCTCGGGTAATACCAAAGCAGATTATTTGGCTTCAAAAGGATTAGAAATTAGTTGGCTCAATAGAAATAATTAAGTCTCGCTGCGTAAACAAGAATTAAAAGAAAACTGGGAAATTGAATGTAATGCTTTCTGTAACAGAAATCACAACCTCTATACAAAAATTCATTTTGTTTACTTAATGCGCCTCATAGTCATCCCAATAGAAGAGTATATTCAATGTTTGTTAGATGCCTCGTTAATCATGCTATTGTGAAAGCCTATCTTCGTAGATATAACTTACGTGAAATAGAACTCTGAAATTGTAATGGTAACACTGACGATATCAATCATTAAATGTTCGGGTGCATATATAACGATGCTGCTTTGAAGTATCTATTTGGAAAATCTGATACTAATACCTATTTCTCAGAGTCAATCTTCTATTTTATATATCTCTCGTCGTAATATTAGGCTTAACCAAATTTTTTGGGGTTATTTAAAAAGGACTAAAAGAAAAATTTAGGATGGTATGTATATTGTGAATGTACAAACCTAGCTTTGTTTCCTCTGTCTATCCTTGTGTTTAGTTACATCGAACAACTACCAGACCTGTTCCTGAAAAACCTATCTTTTCGGTTTTTTCATTTTCTCTCCGCTATTTTTTTAACCACTGCTAGTATAAATAAATCGTCGGAAGTTTTGCAAAATTATGTTTACATCTGTTTGTTTTATATATAAACATGGATTTCCAACAAATGGATATTTAGTTTTTCAACAAAATTATATTTTAAAAATCTTGTAAGGAAAATCTAAGCAATAAAACTTCAGTGAACAACGACTGCTAACTGGAATACGTAACTTTATTTTCTCTTCTATCTGATAAAAGTTTGAAATTTAATTTTTCTCTGGAGAACATATTGTAATAAAATATGAAACTTTTCGGGCTTAGTTGAATTCATAAATTTTTAAAGATATAAGAAGTAGTTGCTACTACTTTAAAAACTTAAACAGTATCACAAGATTTATCGTGTAGTATATCTACTCCTTACAGTATTATGGTCTTAAAACAGCATTCTATATTTTTATCCTTTATCCAATCAACTTGCTTTATATTAATATTAAAAAAAAATAGTCATATCTTTTTAATTTATTCCATTAGTATATTATCAAAATAGACAACTTTATTGATATTATAAACTATAGAGTATGTAGTCAGCAACAATAAATATATTTATATGCAAGCTATTTTATGATACATGTAGCACAAAATATAAGTAATCTGTTACCTGAGTGTAGTAGTATTTTGACAGTCATTGTCGGCACCATACAACATATAACTTCCTAGCGATCATTATTAATCACAAATAAATTTCCTGTTACAAAATTCTTTAACTGAAAAAAAAAGAAGAATAATGATGGATAATAGAAGTGCATATTAATAAATTTTAAATGTAAACATTTAGATTTTTTACTTGTACCTACGTTGTAATTAATATTGGCTCAAAGCACTTATGCTTGGTTGTATTTTTTTTAATTAGAAGGATGTAATTGAATATTAAAACATATATGATTTAATTCCAAACAACTTTTTTTGAATTATTCGGGGTTTTTATTAAGAAGAACTTTTTTTCGTAAAGTTAATAATAAAAAAGTCTACCATATTGTTCCAAGTTACGCAGACACGTTGTTCTTATATGTACCTTTTGTTCTAAAAAAAAGTGTAATAATATTTCTGTGTAACGTGTAACTTGGTAAAAGCACCTTATTTAATATTATTTCAAAAAAATCCAATTATCATAGGAATAGTGTATCTTCCCTATGGATCAACGTGGATTGTCTTAATAAGTTGTGAGCCAATTTTGTCACGTAACCGCCTGTCCGCATTGTGGTTTGTCCCTTTCTACTTATATATTATCACGTAGAGTACAATGTGATTTGATGAATTAGGTGTGGAATACAGAGAGTTACAATACATGGCAAACAAAACGCAGTTACGAATCAACGGAGAATTTGAATTCGGTCATACGTGTTGGCAGCGAGATCAGATCCTGCTCGTTTAGTTAATTAAACTAATTCTATTACCTTTTATTTTGCGGTTTGCTTAACGTGATCTTCTTAAAAGTCTTACTTGAAGTGACATTAGACACGAAACAATAATACAACAATTAAAACTGATATAAAATATATTTCAAGCAATAATTAAATCCCTCTTAGAGATTAGTAAATAAATTGGTCTTTCCATTCAATTATACAGTGTGTCCGTAAAATATGGAATAAATTCGATATTTCCTAAATGAAAAGCCTTTTTAAAAAAATCTAAAACACGTCGATTTTTAAGTTTAATGTTCTACATTCTACAACAAAATTTCATTATAAAAGGTGATACACATTAGAGTGATGACGTCATCGGCTCTTTTTTAAATGTAACTCCCTATATTTTATGACATTTTTAGATCGATAAAAATGAGCTGATTCCAAAACAGTATAATACTCGGAGTCGAATGGATATAATTTGAAAGACATGCTCTTAGAAAATAAATTATTTATTATCAATTGCAAAAAAGTAGCCTACAACTAGTTTTTAGTGAAATGTAATATTTAGTAACGTTCAATAATAATTAAGTAGTACAGTAATTGTATTAATTCGTGAATGTTATTGCTGTATTATTGCTTAGAATTAATTTGAAGTAGAAATGAATTCGAGTATAAAAGAGAAGAATTGAAATACTCATAATGATTGGGTATGGAGAGAAATTGCTAACTCTGATGGGAGTGTGTAATTTATTTAATGATAAATATCCAGAAAGAAAAATAATATTTTGGGGCTGGAAATGTTGGTATCTGAGTTATTGGGAAGATTCGGAATATTTGACTTATCTGAAAAGTGAGAGGCAAAGATATCTGCAATATGCTGATCATCGGTAACTGTATGATCCTGCAGGGATGTGGCGGCGATTTTACTAGATGTATTATGACCTTTCATACGTCTTATCTGTGACCACATTTGCGCGGGAGAAGTATCTTTTGTGATTGAACTAACGTATTGATTCCATGAGGCTTTCTTACTTTCTTTTAAAATACGCCTAGAATTGGCCCTAAGTTTTTTAAAATTTATTAAATCCGGGGTGGTACGGGTCTTCCGGAATTTATTTAATGCTTTTTTGCATTGTTTGACAGCTATTTTGCACAACTCATTCCACCATGAAACAGGTTTCTTGGGAGAATCAATCGCGCATTTACCAATACATTCCTCAGCAGATTCAGTTAAACAGTTATTTAATAGTTTTACATCTGTATCTATATCATTGTTAAAAAGTAATTCATCGGTTTTTCCCTTAACAGTGGTTCTAAAAAGATCCCAGTTTGCTTGAGTGATTTTCCATTTCGTTATAATTCTTGAGGGCATTTTTGACTGGTCAGAGATGAGAATATTAAAATGATTACTAAAGTAAAGGAAATATTCCGGGATTACAGAAAGATAAATCTATGGAAGAGAAACTACCTGATTGGATGTGAAAGTATGTACTACTTCCTGAATTTAGTAAGTTTATATTTACGTTATTTAGGAAATTTTCGATTGTTTTACCTCTTCCAAATGTGTTTTCGGAGCCCCACATAGTATTATGGGCATTAAAATCACCTACTAAGATAAAAGGTGTAGGAAGCTGAGAAGTTAAATCTTCAAGATCGGAACTTATTAAACAGTAGTTTGGAGGGATGTATATGCAACAAATTGTAATTTTGTACGGACACCAAGCTGTAACGGCTATAGCTTCGAGGTTTGTGTTTAGCGGAAATTCTTTATGGAAAATATCAGTGGAAACAAAAATTTATGCTCCGCCACTGGCACGAAGTTGGGTAGTTCGAATATAGTGGTAACCTGTAAAATTTTTAAGTTGTCCGGAATATTTCTCAGTGAAATTTGTTTCTTGTAGGCATAGAAAGTCAGGGGAAGACTCAGATATGAGCTGTTCAAGGCGTGGACGACGAGGATAAAATCCGTCACAATTCCATTGTATCAGTGTGAAGGCTGAAATTAATATGTAGAGTGTTTGGATGTTTGCGAAGTTTGTGAACTATCTGACAGGTATTCTTTATCACAAGCATCCTGGGAATTATCAAGACTGTTTATACTTTCAGAATCATCTGTCGCAGAATGTATTTTGGTTTTAATTTTTTTAATTAAGCGTGTAATTCTGATTTTTGTAGACGTATCTTTAAAATTAGGGTTTATTGATTGCAAAGTTAGAATGAGTGATTTAATATCTGTTGTGAATTTAAATGCTTCTGAGACAGGGTCACAGCTGCCGTAAGCGTTCTCGATGAAGGCAATTATATTATCAGGAAGAACTGCAAAAGCTTTTGGGTTTTGTTTGTAGGCTTCGTGTATTGCTTGCTTGGACTCAGTGGATAGACTGGGGTCGAGAGAAGAACTACGTTTTCGTTTCTTTTTTGTATTGGAGGTGCTAGAGGAACTAGGAACTGTTTGTTTGGGAGGAAACATAATTTGTTCTGTTGCGGGGTTTTCCCCAGATTGAAAGTTCTTATCGCTTAAAGATGATACAGATGAACGTGGCCTTTTCTGTGAAAGTTGAGAACTTAAACATAGTTTATCTGACTTTTCAGATATTGTATCATTTTCGCAATTCTCTGGTGAGGAAGACAAATAAAATAGATTTGTTTGGGAGGGAGACGGTTCAGAATGAGATGGAAATTGTGTCTTCTGTTGCTGTGACGTTGATTCGGTAGGGGAACTTGAGAGGTCATGGGAAACAGTAGGATGTTCAGATGATAAGTTGTCAGATAAGGTATTGGGACAATTAGAAGCAACATGTCCTGATTGTTTGCATAAGAAACATTCCATCTTGTCCGTAGACAGAAAAATTCTATTATCATTACCTTCAAAAGGAATTAACAAGGAGGTGTGAAGCTCAAAATTATCAGAGGGAGGAAAAATATATACTTGACGGCGGAAGCTAAGGATGTGGGAGTATTCATCACCTGGAATGCCCGCTTTAAGAAAGGACACGGGGGAGGCTATTTGGAAACCAAGACTCTTTACTGCATTTTCGGCCAGTTCATGGGGAATGTAAGGAGAGATGTTCGAAATTAATATTCTTTTTGTTGGGGAGACAAGTTTACGAATACTTAAAATAAGGCCTCCGATTTGAACGGTTGGATGGGATTTCAGAAGTTGATCAACGAGATTTGAGTTCGCTAGATATATGCAGATTCTATTGTTAGATATTCTGGATGCAAAGGAAATATTTTTTGGTCCGATGATATCACCAATGGCTTTAACGTAGTCTAGAAGTTTAAGGTTTTCTTCTGCGTGAAGAACTATCGCCTGTTCTTTTTTTGGAAAAGATGGTTTCGGTGTAGATTTTGCAGCGGTTACGTATGAAAGAGATGTAGTTGCTGGAATGTTGTTTGTAGCAGTTTGAAGGGCCATGGTTAAGGTAGAAACTGTAGGAGTATTGTTTATATTTGTACTGTTCATGTAAATACAGTAACCTCGTTTTATTTCTCTTCTTTAACTAATTTTGCTATCCAAATTTGTATTAAAATCCATTGAATTGGATGGCCAGCAAGAACCAGCAGACTGGAAAAACCAGTCTCTGGTATGCACTTTGTATAAATTAAATATAATTTATATGATTTAATAATATAATAAAAGCAATACGTACAAAACTTGTCCAGAAATCACTTTTCGAAATTACACTATTAAATCTAAATTAAGCACTAATTACTACCGATAAGGCAAACTGGATTTTAATTGTACTTGGCACACGTCTTACTCGTTCGAGTGCTAGAACAGGAATCAGGCTGCAATTCGAACATTTAAGATAAAGTCATGTATTCATTACTGGATTACTTTCAAGTTATTTATCATAATTTATGAATATTAGAAATTAATAAAAATTAATTTGCTAAGCGCATATCTTTTATCCTCATAATTATATCCGTTAGACCCCCAGTATTATACTTTTTGAAATCAGCTTATTTTTATCGATCTAAAAATGTCCTAAAATACAGAGTGTTACATTTAGAAAAAGAGCCGGTGACGTCATCACCTTAATGTGTATCACCTTGTATAATGAAATTATATTGTAAAATGTAGAACATTAAACTTAAAAATCGGTGTGTTTTAGATTTTTTTAAAAAGGCTTTTCATTTAGGAGATATCGAACTTACTCCATACGTTACGGACACACTGTATGTAGCAACCAATTAGATATAATTTCATTTTTAGTTTAATTAATTTTTATACTAGTTGTAGTAGTAATAATTTCAATAAGAAAATTTAAAAATTGTGGATTTATTCTGATTATAAAACTACGGATATTTTATTACTACGCATAATTCATATTTCGATACATCTGAAGTCGATATTCACATTTTACAAAAAATATCTAGTGCACTCAAGATGTTCTTGGTTGTCTTCTATTTCTAATGATTCTTCTAATATTTACTGCCATATTTTATATATATAATAAAAATAGAAATGCGAACGCGAGTTTATAAAATTACAGTCGAAGAAAAACTTCTTCTTTTGGTGCCTATTCGTTTCGAATATTGACGATCATTCTGGCTATAATTATTTTATTAACTGATGCTTTAAATAGATTAGTTGTTGTTGTGGAGAACCATTTCCTCAAGTTTTTTAACCATGATATTCTTCTTCTCCCAATTCCTCGCTTTCCGAATACTTTGCCTTGAAGAACAGAAACCTGTAATTTGCTGGATTAATTAACAATGTTGTAACATAACGTATATATTTTATCTTTTCCTTCTTTTTTTTATGTAGACATGACTCTGTGCGCAATGTGCCTCCAGTAAGTTTTCGTTGTAACTTTACTACTCTATTGATATTCTCCACCTTGCATCTGTTTTGTATATCTCTACTTCTAGCTCTGTCTCATAGTGTCTTACCATCAATTTTCTAAGAGTTTTTATCTCTGCTGTTTCCAACATTCTTTTTGTTTTCTCTGTGTCAGTTCGTGTTCCTCCCGTATATGTCATTCTGTCAGGAGCAGGGAAAATTTGTTATTTTCGGAAAACTTCTCCATTTTCGGTAAATTGAAGTGGAAATCGAAAAGTCAAATAAACTTAATTTTAAAGTAAGATTGTGGCTTTTACCCAACAAAAATAGTAAATTGAGTTACCTCCAAAACCGTTCAAAACTACTTTTGACTTTTTACTGTTTTACTTTTTACTGTTAGACGAAAATTGTTAAAACGATGCTTTTTTGTCCTTAAATTGTTAATATTTTAAAAAGCCCACCAAAACCATTACAGGAAACATAGAGGTTCTGGCTATCGAGGTCCATAAAACTCAAAAATCTTGTCAGATACCTGGCCGGGTCAAAATCTCCTACTTTTTTTCTTATTTCTCTATTACCAACGAATATAGACGCATATTCGTTGCTAATATGCTAGTATTCTACAAACTGCCTTTTATTGTACTTTAAGTTTTTAAAAATTTTCGTTAAATACGAAATTGTCACCTTCAATGTATAACTCAGTTTGTATTAATCCACAAAATTATCGCTTTCCGTTTTTCTTCCTCCCCTTAAGTTGATGTATTGTAAACTCTTAGGTTAATTTGTGTTTGAAAAATTTTATGATGAATCAACACAAAAACGATTACCTAGTTTTTAAGAATTTTGTTCGTTCGAAGAACAGGTATTTATGTCTTTTTTTACTTTTAGACCGTTATAAATGGTTTTAAAACCTCACATTATTGTTTTCTGTACTAACTTAAATATTATGTTTATATGGGATAAAGTGGCTTAATCTCATGTAAACATATTTAACTTGAATAGGCCTCAAGAAATCAGTTTCAGAGCCTCTTTGTACTAGCTTACTTATTTTATTTTACAAAAATTTAAATTTTTATGCAAGTTATTTACAACATAGAAACAAAGTTTATATTATAGTAATGCACAGAAGAAAAACTAAATAATGATACTTTTAATTTTTCTGGCGAGTCGCTTTGTCGGTACGCACCATAGTGCGTATTATTAATGAAAACTTGTTGAAAATTTATATGCTTGGAAAGTTCCTAACAGACCGTGTTAAAATAAAGTTTAATGAGTTTTTTGTTTGGAAATAGTCCCCAATAAGTACTTTCTGTCGGCGACTAGGCACTAAATCAACAGTGTAGCGAGGCATGCTTTTAAACATTTTCGCTAATTAAATTTCAAAATTCAGCTTTAAATCGTTGATATATTTCGATTAGACGGGGTAATTGCTTTGTTTCTCTTTACAGTAACCAATAAGACGTTTGTGCACTTTAAAAATATAAATAACACAATATAACAATAGGCGTGTTTGAGAGCAGATACAAACTTTAATTTGTACGAAACGAAAGGAACTGTACATAACATTACGAAAAGTATCTGATGTATCCAATTTAATCACGATTGTTGTTTTAGAAATGCGGGAATAATTTATAAATTTCCACTTTAATTTCATAAATATATTAATCACAAATTAATAAGTCCTTCATATGAAGATTTTTTTATAATCCATGCATAAATCCTAATGAAAGAGATAATCATTGTCTTTTTTATTAGATATTTTTTGGTTCCCATTTTTTTATAGAAAAAAAGTAATACATATTTTTGTTCTTCGATACCAATTTGCTTGTTAAGTTCTTAGCTGTTGACTATCCGGATTGCTAAAATTAGTGTGATTTGTTTTTTGGGGTTGTTCCCTCTTCAATATAAAATTGAGTTTTATCATTACCAGTTTCCATTGAGTTTTTGTATGATAATGTGCCCACTTGGATTATTTTTTAGATGAATTTCACCAAAGTGATTTCAAGGGATGATTCACACAAGTCTAGCTTCTATATTCTATATTCCATATTCTTTATTTTTAATGAAACATTGTATATTTTTATCTTTTTAAAAGCTCCTTAACAACATGATCTTAACGTATCTTTACTCTCAACTCTACAGTATCATGTAGGATCTACTATTAATAATACAGGGTGAAAACCATTTATGGAATAAAATAAATTGTTTGTATCCTATCCGCTTTTTAACCATACATTTAAATGTTCAGGGTGGTTCACGAAGGTTTAGCATAGTCCAAGCATTTTTATGTTTTTAAAAGCTCCTTAACAACCTGATCTCAGTCCCCTATATTATGTAGGGTCTATTATGAATAATAAGGTGAAATTTTAAAATTATGAATAATTTTCGTTAAAAAAATAAATACAAATCACAATATATTGATACTTAGTTTAAAAAATTCATATCTGAATCTATTTAAAAAATACCATTATTTAAAGCGTGATATGGTATTAATTTTAAAATTTTATGTTTATAATGTATATACATAAAATTTTATGTATATAATGTCTTGACGGACATTATACATACTTTTAAAATTTCACCCTGTATTAATAGACTAGGGTTCATAATAGACCAGAGTTTTTCAATAAAAATAAAGATTATGGACTATACTTGCGTTAATCACCTTTTACATTCAAATATATGTGTTTAAAATAAATTTTTAAAGATCCATATTTATATTTCATCATACGTCAAATAACTGTCAAAGTGAAAATTTGAATTTAAAAGTTCTCCGATAAAAATTATAGTTTTTAATAATTTTAAACAGTATTGATTTAAAATTTAAGTGCAAAAACCATAATAAACGAGCCGGTTTTCTAATTAGTATTGTGATTTACTTTTTATGTATAATTAGGATTTTAATTTTGACCATATAGTTAAACGACAAGTGTTTTACGGTTGTAAACTTATATTTTGTTCCCCCAATGGGGGACACTAGTGCAGGGACGTCCTCGTTGACGCAAATGTTAGTAGATAATAGTGAGGACCATTTAAAAATAACTAATAATCAAAGCATGACCATAAAAAATGTCAACAGTGTAGGTGCTGTCATGGAACCGGAAAAGAAAACCTTTAATTTACGCTCAGATAAGTATAATATTAAAAATATTTGGGTTTATATTGAAAAAGTAAATGTTGAAAATTTAGGTAGATTACATCCGATGACTGTTGGTCACATATTATTCAAAAAATTAAAGCTTACAAATATTTTAGAAATTAAAAGCATAGGTAGAAATCGCATCAAGATTTTGTTAAAGTCTTTACTGGAAGCAAATAATTTAGTAAATAATCAAGCATTAAAATTGGAAAATCTTAAGGCGTACATACCTAATCATTTGTTGGAAATCAAGGGTTTAGTACGGGACGTAGATACTCAGTATGACGTAGATTATTTAATAAATACTATAGAGTCATCTTCTAAAGTTATTAATATATATAGAACTAAACGTAAAGTTGTTAATGATAATAAAGTTGAATTCCTAGATAAAAAGACAAAAATTATCACATTTGAAGGCAACGTTCTGCCAAATTATGTTTCTTTTAATAAGGTATTTTGTCCTGTTGAATAGTATATTGGAAAAGTCGTTCAGTGTTATAAATGTCTTAGATTTGGACATGTATCCAAACAGTGTAAAAGTACACAAGTACGGTGTATTCAATGTAGTGAAATTAAAGAAAAAGATCATAATTGTAATAGAGAAGTTGTATTTTGTATTCATTGTAAAAGTAGGAACCATCTGTCGATATCTAATAAATGTCCACAATATGAAAAACAGAAAAAAATAAAAAATATAATGGCTGAACATAACATATCTTTTGTAGAAGCACGTAATTACTGTGAAAAGTCCTTTTCAAATTTTGTAAGTAACAATTCCTTTGAATGTTTAGCAGAATATGAAAGGGATTTTCCTAGTTTGCCTACAACTAGTAAAATTATTCCGGTATCTAAACAAGTTTCACACAAGCCAAATTCTGTTTTTACTCACACTGATTTAAATATTACGAAATCTCAAACAAATAAAAAAAGAAAAGTCAATTCACCAACTACACAGTCGTCTACTGAGAAACCAATGTTTCCTTTTGTTTTTGGACCTGATAAACCTTTACCTGTTAATCGAATTGTACCAAATTATGAAAACGTTGAAATTAAAAGAAATGTAACTGAAAGTCTTTCTACTTTTATATATCAGCTTTTACAAAGTATACAAACTTTTGATGATATACGATCTATAGATAAACAATTAATAGTCAATAATATTGAACAGGTATTGGAGGGTACTCTGATTAATACTAAATAAAAAAATGTCTTGTCAACCTAAGTTAAAAATAATGCAGTGGAATGCTCGTTCTGCTGTCTCAAATAAAAATAGTATGATGCATTATTTAGTAACTAACAAAATAGACATAGCTCTTATTAGTGAAACATGGTTTAAAAAAAATGTATTATATGATTTTAATGGGTATAATCTTGTTCGTAATGATAGGTTGGATGGTTATGGTGGAGTTGCTATACTGATAAATAAATCAATTTGTTTTACTGAACTAAAAATTGAAAATAATAATTACAATAACGAAATACAGTTATGTGCTATAAAAATTAAATATGGAAATAGTCAAATTAGTTTTATGTCACTATATAGAGCCCCGAAAATAAGATGCACGATAAATGATTGGATTAATATATTTTCCCAGTTACAAAAACCAATTATAATAGGAGGTGATTTTAATGCCCATCATACTATTTGGGGTTCAAGTACAAATGATGGAATCGGAATACAGCTGATTAAAATGGCAGATGATCTTGAATTTACAGTTTTAAATAATGGACAACCAACAATACTAACTCAACCTAACCAGAATTACTCAATGATTGATGTAACTTTCTGCAGTCCGGATCTTGTTAGTAAGACTGAATGGTCTATCTCTTCAGACACGCTAGGATCAAATCATTGTGTTATACAGATGGAAATTTGCATTAAAGCCGAAACAGAAAAAATATTACCAAAAAATAAATGGAACATCAAAAAAGCTAATTGGCCTTTATATACTTCTTTAGTACAAAACTTTTTTAACCAAAATACTGAAATTTCAAATAACACATCAAGCAAATATGAACATTTAATTAATAGTATAAATTATGCTGCTCACATTGCAATACCACAATATAAACCTTTTAAGCCAAAAACTCGAAACCCGCCACCTTGGTGGAATTCTGAATGTGACACTATTATTAAAAACCGGCAATATTCACTCATGAATTATAAAAAAGAACGTAATTTTGAGAACTATATAAAATGCCAATCAAACATGGCAAGTACAAAAAAACAACTAAAAAGTATTGCGAAACAAAGCTGGGTCAATTGGGTTTCTTCTCTTAATAAATCAATACCATCATCAGTACTTTGGACTCAAGCTAGAAAGTTATACAGAAAATCACCAACAAAAAAAAAATCTTTTGAAAATATTTGGATAGAAGAGTTTTTTGATATAATTGCTCCTCCAACAGTGATATCTATGCCTAATAAACCTGAGAAAATAGTAACCGACAAAAACCACTTTTTACTTCAACCGATTAGACAGACAGAACTAAGCTATGTTTTAAATAATCGTTCTATCACAAGTCCTGGTTATGACCACATTAAGTATCCTATGCTTGATCTGCTTCCTCCAATCGCTAAAGATCTTTTATTGGAAATATAACGAATTTATTTCTGCAGGTACGGATGAATTTAAAGAAGTTATTGTAATCCCAATTTTAAAGCCAATGAAGGATCCGAATCTGGCAAAATCATACAGACCAATTTCACTTATGTCTTGTGTTCTGAAAGTATTAGAAAGGATACTAAAAGTAAGGCTTGAATGGTGGTTAAGTGAGAAAAAACTACTTCCAAATTCTCAGTTCGGTTACAGACAAGGATGTGGTACTTTGGATGCACTCGCTACCGTAGTAACTCACATTCAAAATGCATATTCTCGCAATACGTATGTTCCACTATTATGTTTGGATATTGAAGGTGCATATGACAGTGTTAATTTAGATATGCTAAAAGAAAAAATGATTCAACAATTCCAAATACCTTTCCTGCTTGCCCAAAATATTGTCAATTTCTACTTAAACAGGAAAATATATATTAGGATGGAAAACAATCAACTCATTGGACCACGTTTTAATAGTTCGGGTCTTCCACAGGGCTCAGTTTTAAGTCCACTTCTATTTAATCTTTACACAGCCGATTTTCATAATATTAGTATCGAAAAAATTTCATTTAATACAATACAATATGCAGATGACTTCTGTATCTATACTGAATCTAAAAAATACAATGACGGCTTAAACACATTGGAATGTGTTCATGAACATTGCTGTAGGTGGTTTAGAAAAAATGGTTTTGAGTTGGCAAACAACAAGTCTAACATTTGTATATTCACTAGACATAACTTGCCTCAAAGAGAACAAATAATATTAAATGATAATTATTTTCCCCTCTGTAAGTCGATAAAATATTTGGGTATGATTTTGGATACAAAACTGACCTGGAAACTGCATGTTGATTTTATGCTTGATAGGTGTAATAAAGCACTAAACTTTCTCAAATCAATTACAAAAACTTGGTGGGGTGCTGATGTTGAAACATGTCTTCTATTTTATCGTTCTTATATCAGGTCCATTATAGATTATGGCTCTGTACTTTACGGATCCGCTAGTAACAATATTTTAGGCCGTATAGATGTTTTTATAAACACAGTTTTGCGGTGTTGCATGGGTGCTATGAGATCTACCCCTATTGAACCAGTTTATGTTGAGACAATGGAACCGCCCAGTAAATTTAGAAGAGAATATCTCAGTCAAAAATTTCTCCTTAAAGTTCGTGGTTACAACACTTGTTTATATAAAGATATTAGTAGTTTAAACTATTTCGACTTAACAAATAAATATTGGACTCACAAGAATTCTCCACCCTTATGCGAAGCATTTCGAAATACTGCAAATAAAGATACTGAACTTACAGTTGCATTTTAAAGATTTCTTTGAGTTACTGGATCAAGTACATAAAATACAACCTATTTATCATGAGAACCCTTTAATAAGTCGTATTGTTTTAAACAACTATCTAACAAATTGGCCAAAATCGGTTTGTATTTATACAGACGCATCTAAAAGTTCAAAGGGTACTGGTTGTGCCTTTTATATTCCAGATAAATTTATAGAAAAAATGTTTAAGCTGCCCACAAATTTCTCTATTTTTAGTGCCGAGGCTGCGGCTATATATGAAGCTTTAATTTATTTTAAATTTGCATCCTATAGTTCAGCAGTAATTTTATCTGATTCATTATCTGTACTTACAGCTATTCAAAAACCGCAACTACCATGTAGTACTTCTAATCCATACATTTTTTTAATTAAAAAATGCTTATTTGAAATTAATAAATACACCAAAAAAATACAATTGATGTGGATCAAAGCACATTCAGGACTTACATATAATGAACACGTAGACCAGTTAGCTAAAAATTCCATCATTCATGGAACACTAACCAACTGTCATCCTTGCATTATAGATGCTTTTGCTTGTTCAAGAACTGAACAAATGAACAACTGGAAAGCACACTGGGAAAAGTACTGTAGTATTTCAACAACACAATATAGTTTGATACAACCAAATATTCCAAAAAAACCTTGGTATAACAATTTCATCCTCCCTCGCAAATATATAACTACCATCAGTAGACTTAGATTTGGTCATGCATGTTATCCTGCACATTTATTTAAAATAAATATATTAGATTCCGATATTTGTCAAGAATGTCAGATTAAAAGTGACTTAAACCACATATTTTTTGAATGTCAAAAGTATAAACAACACACCAACAACCTTATTAAAAGAATGATGGACAAGAACATCCCACTTCCTGTTAATATTCTCTTTCTACTATCACTTAATGAAAAGAAAATGTTTGACTGCTTGATAAACTTTTTGTCTGAAAAGTATGCCTGTAATTAGATTTGTAACCTATGTTTGGAAAAAATAAAAAAAAAAGATTAAAAAAAAAGGAATATAAAAAAATACTTAAAAAAATAGATTAAAAAAAATAAATTAAAAAAAAATTAATCAAAAAAAAAATAAATAAAAAAAAGGATTATAAAAAAAATAAAAAAAAAGAAAAAAATAAAAAAAAAAAATAAAAATATAGTAAAACAATCACTAAGAGGATCTAAACCTCCGAGGTGTTGAATCGGGTTTATGTCCTAACGTAGTGATTAAAAAAAATATATATATTACCATAGTTGTATAGTTGTATTTATTAACATAGTAGGTAGATATTGTAAGATGTATACACTATGTATTTCACGTCTGTCAATAACTGAATTATAATAAAGGTGTAATATAGTATTTATTAACATAGTATGTACATTAGCTAAGTACGGAATAATTATATTATTATTAGTATATTAATCATTTTTCACTAATTGTTTAAATATTTATTATTTTAAATATTTATCGAAAATAAAGCTCATGCTGATTGTGACTGGCTGAATGACAATTGTCCAAGCCAAGGAAAAAAAAAATTTATATTTAAAAGTTAATGTGTCTCAGCGTTTTTTATAATTGTTTAAAATAAGAAACGACAAAATTTTATGTGGAAACGTTATATATATATATATATATATATATATATATATATATATATATATATATATATATATATATATATATATATATATATATATTATGATACGCAAATTTATAGATTTTGAATTGTACTACAATGGTTCAAATAGCTTACCTTAACTCAATCTTACTCAGGTTCTGTTTTCGTGGATCAGTATCTCTGCTATTGTATTTTCAAGTAACGGGATCATAAGAAAAAATAAAACATATAAATATCCAAAATATATTGTATAAATAAAAAAAAATCAATAGAAAATGTCGCAACAAAATTTCAATATATCAGCAACAAAAATTTATATACCTGCTATAAAATGGATAAAATTTTCTAACGGTTTCAAAATTATGACATATAAATTATGAGAAAATCCAAACATACAAATCACATATCCCTAGCATGTTTGACAAATTGTAGGAACTATAGAAAGTTGTGTCTCTAATCACGGCGATAACTATTAGTAAAAAACAATCTTATTTCCCTATAATTGTCCTTTTTAAAAAATGTAAGATCCAAGTTGAAATTGCAAATTAGATCGTCTTCTAGAATCTGGTTTCTCCTGGTTGAGTGACCTCTCCTCCTGGTTAGAACTTTGCCCAAAGAAAGTATTTTTATTGGACAAAAATAAAAAAAAAACTCTGGCAATCTGGTTCTACTTCCCATCATTCCAACATCTGCTAGCCTCTCAAAAAGATCTCCCTAGCCTCACCTCAGATAACTAGGATTGAATATAAACTTACAAAAGTTTGGAAGCTCTCTGCTTTTGTACTGCTTGGCTGTAAAATCACTCACTCCACGGCTTGTTACACTACTACACTACTTATCCAAAAAAACCCGCAGAAAATCAATATTTAATTTTAGTTAATAATTTTATCAAGGAACACAAAACATCCTTTCTCTTCAAAATCATGTAATCGACATCTCCGTACTTTTTCTTTCTTCCACTCCAAACCTGCCGTAGTTTCCACCATTTCTTAAAGTCTCCCCCTTTGCCAATAAAAAAACTCCATTCCAAGTTAGCCGGCCTCGCTTGACAATAAAATGTCTACGTCATACCGACTAAGTTGAGAATCGTTATTTAAGTTTTTAAAGTGAATATTTGGATTGTAAATTTACTAAATTTTGGACATATAAACATAAAGGTGTAGTGTATTGGAAACTACGCCTACGAGTAAGCGTAAAGGTTTTATTTAATATCTGACTATAATTGTTGCATTGAACTGTTTATTTTGTTTATCTTTAAACTTTTTTCTGCTCATTAGTGAAACACTAATATATTTCAAATCGCCTTTCGCTTTACGCCAATTTTATAGGCAACCAGTAATACGACATGGTGTGTTGTTATCTAGATACTGGCCAATAATTACAACTATTATGGATAATCCTAAACCTGTTGCTTTTGACTACAAGGGCAACAAAATTGAACAAACTACTTCAAACGTAACTACACCTCATTCAAATTCGACGTGCAGTAAAAGTAAACAAAACCAGGCTATGCTACGTAAGACTCCATAGGCGTGCGGTTTTGCATTCATATTTCCTATCAAATTAATAAAACAGTATGTACAATTAAAGATTTGTTTACTATGAACAACGAAGATAAAATATACAATGTTAGTATTATTTTCAAGGAAATTCAAAATTAGCTTCACTACTGTAAAATAAAAAGAAACTTATGGTTTGACAAAAATAATAAAGCAATAATTGCAACGTTGTTTTGACACTTAAACGATCGAAATCGAAACATCAAATACACTTATTTTTTAAAGTAAATTGTGTGTTAGTTCGCCTCAAAAGAAGTAACTTATTATTATGTTTTCAGTTTTTATTTGAAAAACAATAAAACTCACGTGATCCAGATTACAAATGTTACCAGAAATTGAAATCTCATTTTATATAAATTTCGTAAATTTGAATACAGATATACCTTAACTTAAAATGTTTTCATAAACGAAAATTTTGTATTAAAAAAAAATAAGGTGCACTTGGAGAAGTGTCGCCAGAAGTAAAAACTTCTTAAATTGCGTTGAAATTATGAGTATTAATATCTAAGAGCTTCCGGTTTAAACGGGGCTGCCAGTCATGAACTGAGCTCTTAATCGCACCCCATTCGTTTTTTAAGGAAAACGAAGTTTCAAACAAAAACCTATGCAAATGTCCGAGAAAATCATTCGTCAAAAATAAAAACATTCTACATATCTGACTAATAAATAAAACAAAAAACTCACAGTGTAAATTAATATTTTATTCATAATCAGAGTCTGACGTGCTGCTCTCATTAACTACGTTAATTATCAGTGGTTCAACTTGAGTCTCAATGATATTGTCAAGATCCCACATCTTTTGTTCGACTTTCTGCTGAACATGCTGTATACATTTAATAATTTAATACGAAAGCAAAACCGTATGCCAAATTTTGATTTATTGACTAAGAAGGCTTCTGGCTGAGTACAAAATAAACAACTGATCAAATCCTATAACGCCATATAGAAAATGAAAGGGAAGGATATAACGAATATATTAAGATAGAAAATCAATTACATATCTTAATAGATTCGTTATATCGTCCCTTTTCATTTGCTATGTCGCAAGTTAGGTTTCGATCAGTTGTTTATTTTGAACTTAGCCAGAGGCCTTCCTTAAGTCAATAAATCAAAATTTGTCTATAGTAAATTTATTATCATTCATAGTGCCTTATGATATCTCGTACATAACTATACGTTCTATATAATCAAGATCCTGTGTAGTGCCATTTTGGTAGTCGCCATGTTTTTTTCTATCTTAATATATTCGTTATATACTCCCCGTTTAATAAATATCGACAACCGAGTTGAAGAAAGCGGATATTCAAAAGTGGCTGCGATCAAAAGTTTTGACAATTCAGTTCTAAAAGTCGAGCTTTTGACTATTGTGAATAAACATAAAAAAATACACTATTGTTAGCATATTGTAGATGAAATGGGTAAAGAAAAAAGAAGGTATTCACAGGCACTCGAGGTAGATTCTGAGTAAAATATTACCTAAGTTACACTTTGAGTTTTTTGTTTTATTTATTTCTCAGATATGTTGAATGTTTTTATTTTTGACAAGATTTTTCTGACCTTTGCATAGGTTTTTTCTTTGAAATTTCGTTTTCCTTAAACCAACGAATGGAGTGCCATTAAGAGCTCAGTTCACGAGTGTCAACTCCGTTTCAACCTTAAATATTACGTTAAAAACATTTTTACACATTTAATGTAATTGTATTTTAATTCCGTGCATTACAATAACGGATTCACGTTATTATGTTGTTGGAAAACCTCATTCTAACATGTTTATTCAGTTATTTTCAGTTCTGTTATTCCTGTGAACGACTTATGCTACGATGTCTACTTCATATTTTCATATGTATTTCATAATACAGGAAAATATAGGTTTATACATCGTTAAAATCATGATGTGGGAGTGCCCCTCGTAACAATCATACTGTTGACTGTTTATTTATACTTACCGCAGCTCTATCTTGTATTTAGTGTAGAAATGTTTAGAAAGGTTTTCGAAGCCCCGCCCATTGTAACGTCAGAGGTGAGGTAGTCCATTAATAAACACAACTGACCGTTTCCACTAAACAGACTCGAGTTTCAAAAACTCGGGACTCGAAAAACAAAACGAACTGTTTCAAAACACGCCAGTCTTTAGTAAAGTTTGTGAAAAGTTGCTATTTTGTTTTATTGGATACGAGTTTGTGTTTTGTTTTGTTTTTATTTTGTCCGTTTGGTGGGAAACCGCCATTAGATATTACATTTAATTTTAAAACAATTTTTACATATTTAATTTAATTTTATTAATTCAATGCATTACAATAACGAATTCGCATATTATGTTGTTGGAAAACCTCATTCTAACATTTATTAATTTAATTTTATCTTTGTTATTCTTCTGATCATAAAATATAAATGATAACATTTATTATAAATATAAATGAATAAATTCAAGCACTGTAATTCCCTGACGCACGCCCTGGCTAAAATATTATCACTAGAACAACAGTGGTCCAATTAAGTTATAGCAATTCTTCCGCGTACAAGGACTACTAAATGATATGGTATGCTGAGTTTCGTATACGATGTCTATTTATATAGTTTATGAGGTGGATATTATGTACGTTTATACATTGTAAATCGTGATTTGGGAGTGCTCCTCGTAATATTCATAATGTTGATAACGTGTGTTGGTTTGTTTACTGCTACTGCATCTTTAAGATAAATTTGGTGTAAATCAATAATGTTAACGAATGACGGAGAAAACAATACACCTACAACTTCATACATTGCTGCAGCCAAACCAAGACCATCCCAATCTTGTATTATTGGACTACGTTAAAGCAGTTGGAAACATCGTTAATCCCAAAAATGTTTGTTTTGCATCGAAAATATCAAACAACCGAGTGTGTATCTACTTATCAAGAACCGAACTTGTAGACCATTATATTAGAGCATTCCAGTGTAACTGTAAATTTCGTTGAGCTGAGTATAAGAAGACTAATTTCTCCAGCTAAGAGAATATTAATATCAAATGTCTGTCCATCCATACCTAATTAGGTCATAGAACAGGCACTCAAAGATTTCGGACTTCAAACGGTGTCGCCTATATCATTATTAAAGGCAGGTATCCCAGGAGATGAGTACTCGCATATTATGAGTTTCAGACGTCAAGTCTACGTTATTCCAGCTACTGAGAACTACGAGCTTCAAACGTCACTTTTAATACAGCATGAGAATATCACATAGAATATTCTTGTCTACAGATCGTATGGAGTGTTTCCTTTGTAAACAGCCTGGACATACAGCCAACAAATGTCCTAACACAAATACACAAACAACCTCATTGCCGCAATCAAATAATTTATCATCAACATTGTCAACAACTACAATAGTTGATACAAATTCTTCAGCATTCTTTCAGAGAATCTTCAAGCAACTACATTATTACCAGCACCAGGTGTCAAACGACTGCATTCATCAACTAATGACACAAATTCTCTTGAAGACCAGACATCCGATGTTGATGTAATGCCCCCTCCTGAGCACTCCTCCAGCACTGATAAACCAAAATTTGTTAAAGGACCTAGGTTAACTTAGGATGCAGTTAACGGCAACCCAATAATCGAAGCTCTGCAAATTACTACAGATATACAGGTCCTCTTGGACGATATGTATAAGATATATCCTTCTTTCTGACTACTGTTATCTCTCAGATACATCACAAAAGTCCCAAAAATCTACCTTTTAATTACTTAGTTACTTTTTAAATTAATTCAATGGAATTGTGACGGATTCTATCCGAGATATGAAAGAATCCAACAATTGATCGCAGAAACAGAATCAAATTTTATATTTTTACAAGAGAGAAACTTTAAAGATACCAAAGTTGGACAACTTAAAAATTACGAAGGTTACCATTGTCTACGAAAGGACTTCCTGAGAGCCAGTGGCGGCACCTCAATTTTTGTTTCCAGAGATCTGTTTTCTACACATCACATACTCACTACTGGCATTGAAGCAATCGCAGTCTCCATCTGGTGCCCCAGCAAAATTACAGTATGTAGCATTTACGTACCACCTAATTACAAACTTTCAGAAAAGGAACTGTATGATCTAATCCATCAACTCCCCACTCCTTATCTTCTTGTGGGTGATTTCAATGCACATAATATTATATAAATAAATTAATAAAACATTTGGAAGTGGAAAAGTCATTTAAAATGTATTTAAATTGTTCTAGCACTTGCCTATTTAATACCGGATCAAGTACATACTGCAATATATCTTCTGGCACATTTTCAGCAATTGATTTGAGCTTTTCTGACCCAAAGTCATCATCTCTATTAAACTGGCATGTCCTCGACTGTCTCTTTGATAGCACTCACTTTCCAATTCTGATTTTAAATAGCGAGAATAAATCTAGCAATTATAATATACCCAAATGGAGAATCGCCAATGCAGATTGGATTGGGTTCTGTTCGTATCTCGAAAAAAAACTTCCACTTCTGGCTCTTTCTGATGACGTAGACGAATTATCTCTGAACCTTCTTATCCACTGCATTATCTCTGCAGAACAGTATTGGCAAAACTTCTACAACCTGTGCACGGAAGAAAGTACCATGGTGGAATAAGGACTGTAAATATGCAGTTCGTCAATGCAAAAAAGCATTAAACAGATATCGAAGAACTCGAAATATCGAAGATTTTGTGCAATTTAAAAAACTAAAGGCCAGAGCAAAATATGTGCTAAAAGAAAACAAGAAAATTTCATGGAGAGAATATACTTCATCACTAAAAACCAACACTCCTTCTGCCCAAGTGTGGCGAGAATCATATACTATACCAATTAAAAAAGTTCATAACCAAACACAAAGCTTATCTAATTCATATAGGCCAATATCACTGACGTGCACCATGTGCAAAATAATGGAGAAAATGGTAAACAAAAGATTGATATGGTTTTTGGAAAAAAAAATAGGGTTATTTCACCGGCACAATCCTGTTTTAGATCTCATCGTTCTACATCAGATAATTTGGTAATTTTACAATCACATATTTCCGACTCTATGACCTGTGAACAAGATTTATTACCAGCCTTTTTTGATATAGAAGGAGCCTTTGATACTGTTCAAAAATCTATAATACTCCAAAATCTTCAACAATGTGGACTTGGTGGAAACATATACTACTTTGTGCAGAATTTTTTAGATGATAGAACTTTTAAAGTTATTTTAAACGGAAAGCTGTCGTCTACTCGTATTCAACATAATGAAATACCACAAGGTTCTGTTATAAGCACAACTCTGTTTAGTTTGGCATTTAATGATGTAGACAAAAGTATTCATCTTCCAGTTAAACACGCATTATACGCTGATGACCTTGTACTCTTTTGCAGAGGAAAAAATACCGAAAAAACTTGTCGACTAATGCAAACAGCCATTGATAATATAGAAAGGTGGTCGAGGCATATTGAACTTTCCTTCTCTTCTCCAAAAACTAAAATCATGAGATTTAACAGAAAAACGACAAAAGATAATCCAATTTTGACATACAACGGAGTATTACTAGATGTTATTGATCATCATAAAGTCTTAGGACTGACCTTCGACTCTAGAATTATTTGCTAGACACACATACAGGAAACGAAAGGTAACTGCTTAAAAAATATTAATAATAAAAATATTAATTGCAGATTTCCCCAATATTTAAGAGTTTACTATTTAACTTATCTGCAAAGATTAAATTTCTTTTATATATATATATATATATATATATATATATTGGCAAATATTTTGTTAAATTAAAATGCCATTTTATATAGGTAGGTATATATTATTTTTTAATCTTGAAAACTTTCAAGTTACATTAAACTTCTGAATTGAAATTCAAATGGAAATCCTTTATTTTCGATATTATTCAGAGGAAATGGTGTAATTACCTAAACTGAAATACACTAGTATAAAGTATCAAACATTAAACATTGATGATTTAGTCGATTGCCAAAAGTAATTCTCGATGGGAAAACAAACAAACCTGACGTTAATTTCCGCTTAGTTTTCAAAGTTTTAATTGAAAACACCTAAATGTATATAGCATTGCTGCAGTCAGAATCACACTCCAAGTGTATTTCATTTAATTCACTTACAGTAATTCCTCAAACTTTCCAAACCTAGAATTCTACGTTGTATTGCTGAGCACTAAAAGTTCAGATCAAATCAAAGTAAGCGTAAATTTACGTATTGTTTTCTCTTTTCTAAATAATAGTTAATAATTAGATGTTACAATATTAAAATAAATATTCTCGTTTATTAAAGATTTCATTGTTGTTAGTGATAACTATTGGATTTAATAATTTCAAACGGTTCAAACAGTAAAACATAAATAAAATTAAATAATGTCTCGAGAGCTCCGAAAGCTAGACCGGATCACAGATTTGAGATTGAAACTAACAGACTTTCGTACAAAACATTACGGTCAAAATAGTTCTACTCCAGTCCTTAGAGATGAAAATGCCACTGGACCTCCAAAAATCATACCATTAAGCTGAAATTTACTTAGAGTGTCAATTTTGAGTCCCCAAAAAAGATGCAATGAAGTTTACCATTCCTACCCCGGGGCATCCCCCTAAAACCATTCCGCGTAGGATCCCCTAAAATCTCCTTATCAAGAATCTACACCGCAGAAAAAAATGTTTCAAATAAAAAATGTAGCTGAGATAATTTTGAACAAAAATGTTTATTAGAATTTTTTAGAGTTTAGAACTTAGCCTAGAGAGGACCGTTCTCTCAGAAACAACGCTTGAAGCGACTGGCGGTTTTGAATGTCACTTACGCGAGCAAAATCAATTTCAAATACAATTTGGATCAACTCGACGGTAAAAATGCGATATCTTTTGATTAGAGTATCATATCGCCAAAAATCATAATATGTCGCCAATAATCGCCAATAATAATTGCGTATTAAAGGTGAAGAGTGCAGCTTTCTTATGCAATTTTTGTATTTTGCCGCAAATGAAGAAGTCAGTTTTTATAAAGGTGTTAAATAAAGATACGTTGCACAATTTTTCCCATTTTTTATAATTGTCATGAAATTAATAAAGTTTATCACCTTTATTGACCGGAATTTTCATGGTTAAGAGTCTAGTCTTTGAAACCTATATCATGATGTGTGGGTTTTGAGTTTTGGCAACAAATGTGAGGCATTTAAATTATGCCTAAAAAACGCTGAGTTTAAACTTTCACATTACAAACATTTTAAAACTGCTTCTTTTCGATTGTACAAGCACGTTTTTTAAAACTACATAATTTCAGCTTCAATCCGTACACTGCTGCCTTCGTGAAGGCATTTCCCGTAACGTGAGGTTTGTAAATTCTGTTTTTAAGCATATTTCAAATGCAAAATGTGGGTAAGAAATCTTATTTGGCATATGAAAATGCTAAAAAATAGCAAAAATCGCGGAACGTCTATTTATTGAACATATTTATAAAGACTGACTTTTTTGTATATTAGCCTTAGTTTAGAACCTTTAGCCACGTAATTACATACAAATACTAGTATTCATTCATTGAGGATTGTACAGGGAGGACAGTTTTCACGCTCAGGGTTTCCTTAGAGCGACTTCATTACAACTCACAAAATATAAACCACGGTTAGATAGGTAAGCAATAAATAGGTTCAAATACAAAGGAAATATCCATTCAAATGATCAAATTTTTCATTCAAACCTTTAATTTAATTTTTTGCAAAATTTTTGTATTATCTTTACATTTAAGTTTAATGGCGTCTTTAAACCTGCTTTCAGCAATTCTTGAAGCAGCCACGTACTTATATTGACATGAAAGGGACAGTTAAATAATATGTGATTTAGATCAGCTATACTAGTTCGACACTTACATCTGAGAAACTGACTTTATTTGCGACAAAATACAAAGATTTCATACAAAAGCTGCACTCTTCAACTTTAAAACGCATTTTGATTTTTGTCGATGGAATAATATTGTAATTTTACCATCGAGTTAATACAAATTTTATTTAAAATACGGTTCATTCTACACGATAAGTACTAATAAACATTTTTATTCAAAATTATCTCAGCTAAATTTTTAGGTGGGTTTTAGGGTGAAGCCAGGGGTTAGAAGTGACCTTTTTTTTAGACCTTTTTTTGCATATTTTTTAGGGTCCCAAAATTGACATTCTCGGCAAAACTCAAGTTGTTCGTAGGATTTTTAGAGGTCAAATCTCTGACGACTGGACTATAAAAAATTTTGTTTTTTGTATAAAACATTTAAACAAAAAATATCATATATACCATGAAGATAACAGAACCTCACAGTCAAGTTTTGTAATGGGGTTATTCAGCAAGTACTCATAAGTAGTTAACATTAAGCCCATGTTTTATTTAATAGTCCACGTTTTTCTTCACTTAGTGGGATTACTTTTGTAACGAATATTTTGCCTATCACATAGGGTATTATCATGGGGGGTTAAACATTGGGGGCAGAAATTATTGAGGCAGAGATAGGGCAAGCAAAATAAACGAAACTTATGCGAACGGCACTCAGGGTTTATTTGGAGTAGCTGGGTCGTGGATAAGTTGAATGGCAATTGGTCGGATTGGGGCAACTACAAAACTTGAAACAAAGGGGTACATACATGAATCTTCTGGAACAAATTGACAAACGAAACAACAGGAGGGACCTCTAGCAATTTAAAATGGACGCCGCTTCGAGGTGCCAAATTATAACGATTACAACAACTAGTTGTAAGTATTGAAATAGTTATTAGAAATGCAAAATATATATTTTTAAATGAAACTCAAAAAAGGGGTTAGAGAGTTAGTTAAGAGAAGTAAACAAAACGGTTTAGAAAAAAAACTAAACATTTGTTACTGTCTCACCACAAACAGTTACAAATACAGAAAATGCAAAAATAAATACTATATAAATAGTTTTATACCAACAATAATAAAAAAGAAAAACTTGTAAGAAACATGTAAGAAAAAACAACAACTTTATACGAAGGTCAGGGCTTGCCTACGAAATAAACGATTTTATAAACGTAAACAAATATTCATTTCTTATAAGATTTATTTTAGACGAAATGGGAATAAACAGACTGATATCATTCATATTCGAAATACCGACATGAAAAATTCGCATGTAAGCAGTGAATGATTATATCATTCCAAATACGTATTATTTGATTCACAAAATTTATAATACGACAAGAATATTTCTATGCAATTTTACGAAGACTGAACTAAAAGAAAATGGAAATTAGAACTTGGGAGGTATAATGGAAACTAGTAGCAGTTAAACTTGGGGTAGACTTGATTCAACGAGAAATTGGATGAAAGCAAATACACAATATAATTGAGAAAAAAATGTTTCAAAACAACAGACTCAATGAACTACACATACAGGGGGAGACAAAACAACAGACTTAATAAACTGCACATACAGTGAACAGTTGAACTTTAAAATATAGGTACAATCGGAAACACAAATATAGAAACGTAAAGTTTGAATAGTTTCTAATAGGTCCCGTACACAATTATTATTACTGTCATTACTTTTCTTCAGTATATTTGTTCCACAAAGTGAGCTGTAAAAGAATAGATTCAACAAAAACCGCTTGTGTTGCTATAAATTATGGCATTATAAACCAAAAATTATATTTTTATATTGACCATTTATACTTTATATTACCATTATATTGACCAAAAGGTTTCGGAGAAAAAGGGCGTAAGCAGTAGTGTAATAAAGTAGTAATAAAATCGTCTAATGCAATACTAATAGAAATTAGATGTTCTAGATTAGAGATTGTCTTTGTACCAGTACCTTTTGTTAAAAGCGGCCTTTATCTTTGAATATTTACCCAAAGTATGAAAAAAGTGTAAACTCTGAGAACAGGTCAATTTACAGAGAACTGTTTACATATTTAAAAATACGAAAATAGAATGGTAAAAAATGAGATATTTATAATATAACCTTTCTCGTATCCATTTCCGTAGCATTTGTCGTCATCGTTTTATTCAGTCCAGTTTCGGGGCATCTTGACGATTCCATAACAAAATATTTTTTATGTGGTTGAGTTGTTAGCTCAACGCACAACCCTCCTCCTTTCTCATCCTGGACTTGGGACCAGGCAATGGCGGAGTTAAAAAAATTAGATATTTAGTATTATATAATTAAGTCATATATAAAATATTAAAAATAAGAATGCAAAATATTTTGTAATGTGACTCTCCTTTGTGGTTCGTACTTACAAAAAATGTTTCGCAGACTGTACCGACTTGTTCACGTCACAAACGGTAGATATTAAGTGGACGCTTAGTGCGAGATCCGTCGGATGACGAATGCGCATCATGGGCGTGGTTATTTTCAGACTTTCAGCTATATTTGGTTAACTGTATGTCCTATTCGTTTACAAACTCTGTTCACAAGTGAGAGATGCTACAAAACTTACAAAAAATTGTTACTGCATGGAGGTTAACCTTCTTTAAAAAAAAAACAAAGCAAACTAATGTCAAATATAATTAGATAGTACAATATTAATAATTACAAATTCTTTTCGTTATAAAAGCAAATTATTATTAATAAAAAAATGTTTATCTTTACTTTAAATTTTAACACAAAAATTTACCTCGATTTTTACTAAATTTCTTTACTTTACATTCCTGGGGTTGGAAACTGTACCTACTGGACTTGAAAATTTCTGGGAGAACTGGACTGGGAATCTCTCGACACACGAACAAAAAAACTGCATATCACACTGCACATTATTGAGGTGGGAAGTTCAGGCACTGGAACACAAACTTTGGAAACTCGGCTTCTTCAAAGAAAAATTACGCGTCCGTGGTATAAACAAACTCTAAAAATGTGTTTACTAACTGTGTGTATTAACTCGCGACGCAAAAGGGATCGAAAGATTATTTTTCGGTATTTTAACTTGTACGAAAGTAAAGAGAAATACACTGAAATTATTCTTCGATGATTTAGCAAATACGAGGGGATTTCAATATTATATCAAGGAATTTTAAAAATGCTACACTTTTCGGGTTTACTGATGATGGTCTGATTGGACCGAAAACGTTTTATACAGTTGTAATCCGTTTGGATTTTAAAGTTTTTGTTTTTTATTATACTAATTGTGCCAATTACATTGGAAGCTTTTATTTTACTGTAAAGCTTTTTAACTGCTATGGCATACATCCAACCACTAGGAACTTGTACTAGGACAAGTCACACTGTTTGTCCGGTAGGGTAATTAAGCCACCTAGGAAAGAAATCTGAACTACCAACATCTGAAATTTCAATCATTTCAATTTTGTTCTTGAAACGATACAGTTGATTTATTGCTAAGTCATTCTACAAATTGATGATTCAAATATCCTTACTTGGAAATTTTACTACTTCATTGGTAATTAATTTTTTCGCAGAATTGCTAGGCTATGATGACAAGTCACACCGTTTGTCCAGTAAGCTAACGACGCCACCTAGGAAAGAAATCTGAACTACCAACATTTGACATTTCAATTATATTTTGTTCTTGAAACGATACAGTTATTTATTCTACAAATACATGATTCAAGTTTCAAGATTCATGTTAATCAGAAATTTTACTTCTTCACAGTAATTAATTTTTTCGGAAAATTGCTAAAAATATCTTCTTCTTCTTCAAGTGCCATCTCCGCGGCGGAGGTCGGCAATCATCATAGCTATTCGGACTTTTGAGACGGCTGCTCTGAAAAGTTCATTTGATGTACATCCGTACCACTCTCTCAGATTGCGCAGCCATGACATTCTACGCCTCCCTATGCTTCTCTTTCCTTGGATCTTTCCCTGCATAATCAGTTGGAGCAAGGTGTATTTCTCTCCACGTGTAATATGTCCGAGATATTCGAATTTTCTTGTTTTTATTGAATTTAAAATTTCCATTTCTTTGTTCATCCTTCCCAGAACCTCTTTGTTTGTGACGTGTTCTGTCCATGATATTTTCAGAATTCTTCTGTACACCCACAGCTCAAATGATTCCAGTTTTTTCATTGATGTCGCAAGCAAGGTCCAAGATTCCATTTCATAAAATAAAGTTGAAAAAACATAGCACCTCGCCAACCTAACTCTTAGTTCCAGTTTTAAATCCCTGGTACATAGAACTCTTCTCATTTTGTTGAAATTTGCTTTTCTATTCTTATTTTTATCTCCTGATTGTAATCATTTGTGGAGTTAATCATTGTTCCCAGGTATGCATATTTGTCCACTTGTTCGACGTTGGTTTCGTTTATTAGAAGATTCTCGTTATTTCTTTGAGTTTTCGATATTCTCATAAATTTCGTCTTCTTGACATTCATTGTTAAACCATACTCTTTTCCATACTCTGCTATTCTGGTCACCCGTCTCTGAAGATCTTCAATGTTTTCGGCTAAGATCACAGTGTCGTCCGCATATCTAATGTTGTTAATGGGAACTCCATTTACCTTTATTCCAGCTGTTTCACCCCAAGAGCTTTTTTCAGGACCTCTTCGGAGTAGGCATTGAAAGGAATTGGCGACAATACGCATCCCTGTCTTACTCCACATCTAATTTCAATTTCTTCTGACAGCTGTTCGTTAACACGTACTTTTGCTCGCTGTTTATAGTATAAATTTGATATGATCCTGAGGTCGTTGTAGTCAATCTTCTTTGATTTCAGGACATTCATTAAATGTTTATGTCGTACTTTATCAAATGCTTTATTATAGTCAACAAAACATGCGTATATAGCTTGATTGACGTCCAGGCATTTTTGTATTAGTATATTAAGTGAAAAAAGAGCTTCACGTCTTCCTAGGCCTTTGCGAAAACCAAATTTTGTATTATTAACGTCTATGTCCAGGTTGTGATATATTCGGTTATGGATGACTTTAAGTAGTAACTTTAGCGTATGAGACATTAAGCTAATGGTGCGGTAATCGCTGCATTCTCTTGCGTTTTTCTTTTTAGGGAGACAAATAAAAATAGATGTTAACCACTCTTTGGGTAATACGCCTGAACTATAAATTTGGTTTAAGAGTGTCACTAAAACATCAATGTGCTTCTCATCTAGAATTTTTAGGATTTCTATAGGAAGCATATCAGGTCCAGGGCTTTTCCCACTGTTCATTGTTTTTAATGCGTGTAATATTTCTTCTTTTGTAATATATGGACCTATTTCTTCTGACGTAAGTTCTATGTGCTCCAGATCTCCTCTTTCATCATCGAACAATTCATCGATATATTCTGCCCATCTTTGTATTTTCTCGTCTGTGTGTGTTATCCGTGTCTATCCAGAATTGTACAAGTGGGATTTTGTTTTCTTAGTCCTGCCAGTTCTTTGACTTTCTTGTGTAGGTTAAACAGATCATATTTATTTTGAAGGTCTTCGATCTCTTTGCATTGCTCTTCAAAGTATTTTTCTTTTGCCTGCTTTATCGTCTTTCTAATCTCGTGGTTTATCTCTCTGTATTTATTGTTATCCTTGTTTTTAAATTGTCTCCGTTGTTCCATCATATTGAGTATCTCGTCATTCATCCATTCCTCTTTTCTCCTTGAGGAAGTCTTTAGTATTTCTTTACAGGGTTCCAGTAGACAATCTTTTAGTCGATTCCAGTACTCGTCAATATCATTGGTGTTTGTGTTCAATTTGTTGCAGTTCATATGCAGTTCATGTTGGAGGCATTCTTTTACTTTAGGTTCTTTAAGTTTTCTTGTGTCTATTCTAGGGATTATTTGATGTCTTTTAATATTTTTAAGGGTGAGTGTAATTTTGGCTATAAGTGGATTGTGATCTGAGGCCACGTCTGATCCAGGATATGCTTTCACGGCTTTAACAGCATTACGGTATCTTTCATTGATCATAATGTATCTATCTGGTTCCTGCATACTTTCTCCGATGTATCTGCGGGCGATCGCCATGTATACAGTCGTCTGTTTGGTAACATAAAAAATGTGTTTGTAATAATAAAGTTCTGCTCTTGACAGAATTGTAACAGACGGTCTCCTCTCTCGTTTCGATTTCCCAGACCATAGTTTCCTATACACTTTCCGCTTTGTCCCTTTCCAATCTTTGCATTGAGATCACCTAGAACTATCGTGATTTCTCTTGTTTTCGTTATTCTAAGTGCCTCTTCGATATCTCGATAAAATAGTTCTACTTCTTCTTCGTCGGCAGTCGCCGTAGGAGCATAAACTTGTATCAAATTCAGTTTGGCATGAGATGTCACTAACTTCAGTACCATTACTCTTTCTGAGATAGGGAAATAGCATTCCACCGCTCTATTAGATTTTTTATTAACTATTACTGCCACGCCGTGTCTGTGTTGGTTATTCTTGCTACCGGAGTAATATATTGTGGCTTCGTCTGTTGAAAAACAACCTGAGTTGGGCCACCTAGCTTCACTGATACCCAGTACATCGATATTCAACCTGTTCATTTCTTGAATAACATTGTGCATTTTACCAGGCTGAAACATGCTCTGAACATTCCAGGTTCCTATTCTAGTGTTGGACAGTCTTATTTTGTCATCTGCGTTCTTTTGACAAGGAATTCGCTGATTAACGACCTGAGAGTCCTTGTCTTCTTCTCCCCTGCCGGATCTTGGCTTGCGAGGGCCATGATCAGTAACGCCTTTATTAGTTTCTAGAACCATGATGATTTTACTAGGGATATCCATGGGGATCTTTAATATAGTGGTTTCCCCTTGCCTTCTACATCCTTATGCTGTTGACCAGTATATTGGTTCCTCCATCTTCGAGATCGATTTCTCAACCCCATGACAAAAGGGTGCCCTACCACCTACCAAGTCTTCCGCCCAGGTGAAATTTTCACCATATCTGGCTACCCTCACTTAGTTTAGCCTGCAGACCAATGCAGTTGTCCGGGGTGTGGCACTTGGAGCCATAAGTGTGAGTTAGGTGTCTTATGAGGACCAGTTACCAAGAACCATCTCCCATCTATGACTCTCGATGTGGTCGTTCCGATAAAAGATGCTACCTCTATAACACAACCCTACACCCCGCTAAAAATATAGGTTACTGTAATTGTAAGGTAAGATCAATGACGTATAAAAGTGTAATATATATTTATTGTATGTCATTGAGTAAGATAAACATACAATTACTATAAAAATAAAATGACGTTTAACAAACGTCAAGGCTTTACCAAAATAAAATAAATTTAAAATTAAGTAAGACTAAATAAAATTAAATAAAGGTAAATAGAATTAAATTAACTTAAACAGAATCACGTCAAATGAAATAATAATTAAATAAAATTAAGTAAAATTCAATACAATTAAGTAAAAGCTATACCTTTAAAAACGTTGCTATGTTGTTTCTGCTTCATTTCTCATGTATAATCCCATAAGAAAATGCTAAGGTTCATTTTGCTCATATTTTGAGTGTTTTATGGTGGGTGTGTATCGGATCATGACGTATGATGATACATAATTGAAAAGGAGAGGGGGTAGCGAATATGTTAAGACAGAAAAAACATACATTGCGGCATTGTAAAGAGAGCGTTACATCGTATCTAATTTGTTATTAGTCCGATTGGAACGGGTGATACGTTACATGAAAGGGAAGGATATCACGGATATATTAAGATCGATAAAACAAACAAGACGGCTACCATCCCCGCTCTCCCTATTCTGCACCCACCGAATATGAATCCTGGCTCTTTTACCTGCCAGCACATGTAAAGAAACACAGCCAGTGATCACACCCACAGAGCGGCGGATGACACCGTCCTGTATGCACATGCTATCCGCAGTATTTCTATGTTGGTGGAAATTTTCATATATGTATATATATATATATATATATATATAGGGGTTGAGGTTAATTGGGTATACAGCTGTTCAACAGTTCATTATATTTCGCCAATTTTCATTGGCATCATCAGATGAGAGCTACAATTATTTAAAATATGGTAAAATTGTTATTGTTATTTATATCTTACTTGCTTGAGGTTAACGGCAGTCGGATTTTTTAATAACATCAAGTAATTAAAAAATCCAATATCTTGGCTACGTAATGAGAGAAACAAAACACAGCTGCTACAAGCAGATAAAAAAATAGGGGAAAAACGTAGAGATAGAAACAGATGACTTGGGTATGCAAATCAGAGAGTGGTTCATCTATTCATCTAACCAACTCTTCAGCGGTAGAGATGGTTAGATATTCAAGACTGTTAGCGGTATACACATTAGTATCACCACAACAATCACGTGTTTATCTATTCCATAATCGATGTATTATTTTTTTGTCATACTAGTTTATTATTTTGTTTTTATTGCTTAGTTATCAACTACGTAATAGTGTACTTTACTACTGTACAGTGCTGTGCTGTAAAGATACAAACAAAAAGATAATAAGATTTCCGTAGCGTAGCAACATAACACGGACGATAAAATATCTACTAGTAAATATATTGTCAAAATTAAATCGAATTAAAATAGACATAAAAGTTTGTATGCTTCGTTGGTATTAATAGATGTATATGCCCTCGGGCGACTTACAAACACTCGGGCCAGAGACCCTCGGGTTTGTAACATCGTCGCCCTCTGGACATAAACATCTATTTAATACACTTGGTACTTGGCTATTTAAAATATGATGTATAAAACAGTTTTAATGATAAAAAGCTGTATCCCATATTTTGTTGATCAAATTGTAAAAAAAATCTCTTTGGGTCGTTAGACATGTCTAATAAAAAAGACGAAAAATTATTGGGAAAAAGATTAAAGACTCTCACAAAAATTACAATTAGAATGAGTCTTACTGTGAAGCAGATTGATTTCATCCATTTTGGAATATATCTGTAATTAATCTATTTTGTTCTAATAAATTATTACAAAATGATAACGTATATTATTGAAGTTCTTCTAAACATAAATAAATATTTTCCGTCCACACAAAAACGTTTCAACTTTATTGCCTAAATTATGTAGACTTTTTGTTTTAGTTTTTATTTCTTCACTGTATCAACTCCAGTTCCCATTCTGTGACACAACTTGAATAACTTCCACTTTTAGAGGACTGTTAACATCCAAAACAAATCATAAATTACAGTCGGGCTCTGTAAAATCGTGGCAATTTGTGAGAAAATTATGCACGAAACACGTCCGAGGAACCATAAACTAAACACAAATCAAACAGCTTACTATAGTTGCGCGAAAGTTGTGAGCCGAACTTTCAAGATGGCGTATGTTTGTGGTCTAAACGAGCCTAAGCTGTTTTAGTACGCCAGAATACGAAGTTTGTTATACTAAGGTGTATCTCGTATAAGCAGAGTCAGTTAAGAAATGTGTTTATTTGCTAACGACCGAAGTTTGGGAGGGAAAATTATATTTCACCTTGTAAACTGATTATTATTTAAATATTAGAAAGTGTTTTGAATTATTGTGCACAAATGAAAAGTAAAAATTCTATAAAGCATTTGGCGTACATTACTTTATCCTGAAATACAGGGTAGCAAAAACGTCTGGCAAGGTTCTCTTTGAAGTCTTCTTTGGTTCTGTGACTTATAAATAAATAATGAAATTGTTGACATCCTGTATATTTTTGCAGATTTTATTTAAATATACCAAAGTTTTATAGTTAATTTTAAAAAATCCAGGAATAACATTAAAAATTTTTAAAAATCACTGAAAAGGGGCTCATGAGTTGCAATTACGACGTCGACATGGGAGGATCTTAACTTTAAATTATGCTTTATGATGAAGGATTGGGAGGATATTTAAAAATTTTTCCGTCCAAATTTTTTACGACGTAGTTTATGGATGTTCTACTATCTACTACTATACTTTATGGAATCTACTAAGTCTAAAAATGTTATGCCTATTAATTTATTTACAAGTCTACTAAGTCTAAAAACGTAAACTTGTGTCTTATGTTTTTTTGCATTAAAACAATGTAGTAAGAAATAAGTCTAGTAGATAACTGTTGACAATAATAAGTTGTAAAATGAAAATATTTTAATCTACAACTTATTACTTACAAGTGTTTAGATTTACTATATAACAAAATTATTCCTGCACTTTAACAGAATGCCAGTACCACAAAATTTTTGGTTTCCACAAGATGGAGTGCTTTCCCACTATTATCAACGGGTTAGAAATTTTTTTAATCCGAATTTTCCAATCGATGGATTGGACTTAAAGGATTCATAGAGTGATCTGCTCGTTTTTAATTCGTTAGATTTTTTTTCTTTGGGATATCTAAAATCACGTATTTACATTATGCGATCAACATGCAGGATTTGAACAAAGAATTATTGGTGAATGTGAACTAATACGTTAAGAACTCTTGGAAAGAGTGACTCATGAACTTAATAATAGGCCTACACATTGTCAGGAGGTAAACGGCGAGTATTATGAACATTTGAAGTGATTTTTTTTTAATTATTATTCTCATGGGTCCTAACTAAATAAATAAGTAAATAAGTTTATCTACTCTTTAACTGTAAAGTGGTTTATTTTTCGTTTTAACAATTTTTTCTAACAAAGTTGGTATGTATGAATTAGAAATTACAATATGGCTCCCTTATTATTTTTCTTTCAGTTTTATCAGCTTTCTTGTGAATTGGGCTTGTGTTTCATTACTAAAAGGTATGTGAAATAGGTATAAGGTTCCATCCAAGATGAAAACAAATTTGGTTTTGGCCCTGAAAACTAGGGTTATCAACTTGTCACACATCGAGTTCAGAGACAAGGGATTAAAAAAGCTGAGATCTATATTACAAGAGAACTCCTATCCTATAGGGCTGTTAAATAAACTCATTTTCGGTTCTCCGTTTCCTTCGCATTTTTCTGACAACCAAAATTCTCATAACAATGAGGTCCGACAATTGACATTGACACAGAACACATCAGTAATACCATCCAAAATAACTTATGGTTGCCTACCTTACATTCCAGTTTTGACACCGAAGCTAATGAACATCTTCAAAAATGTTAGTGATTTAAAAATTACAACGAAAAATGTGAAAACGATATCAAAGTTGTACACAAAAACAAAAGATCCTTTCACAATACAGGAGTCATCGAATATTGTTTATTCTATACCGTGTAATAATTGCAACAAAATATATATAGGAGAATCATCTCGTAATTTTCACAGTAGGGTGATCTCACATCGTAGCGATATAAAAACCAAAAAAATAAATGCATGTGCATTGACAGAACATGCATTAACGTTGAAACATGAATTTAATTTCGAGGATTCCTGTATTTTGGCAAAGGAAAAGAACCATTCAAAACGTGTTTTCTTGGAAATGTGTTCCATAAAATCAAGTACATCTTGAATCAATAAAAAGTCAGACATAGATAAACTGAGCAACATTTATTGTTACTTACTGAAAAAACATCCAAAATAAAATTAATATCTACCTGTACCCGTACCCACACAAATTACAGTTATACAGTTGCATACCATTAAGACAGGTTTAAAAATTAAAATCACCTAAAATGGGCCTCTAGTATTTAAAAAGAAACATGATATTAAATACACCTAATTACTTTTTAATCATAGGATTTTTTCTTTTTGTTCTCTATGTGCCAGAGTTAAAACACACTAGTAAAAGATGACAACAAAATTTTTACCACTTACCTAAATTTTAAAGAATTTTAAATGTATTTTGTCCACTATTTTATATTTTATGTGTGTTGTTATTAATGTTGAGTGTCTATGCTTTTGTAAATAATCTCAACGACTAGTAAGTTGCACTGAAGATTTGTGATATTTTATAAATATTTACACTTTTTTCTTATTATAGTGTCTTGAAAAAGGAACAAAACGATTCCGAAAGCTAGACGAAAAGTCACAAGAGTGTTTCATTAACATCCCGGCCAATTTTCTGACTGCAACCCTAATAAACTGTGTTGTTTGTATATATATATATATATATTGTAGCGTTTTTTAAATAAAACGAGCGGTTCGAATTTATATAAATATATTTATTTAAGTTTACAGCACGATTATATCGTATCAACTAAACTTTAACTCCTAGAAGGTATGCTTGTATACAAAAGTTATTATATACTAGAATGTCCTGGAGTATCCCATCTCTAATTCGCCTATTTGACGGGTCGATCCCTCCCGCGCTCCGTACATCGCTGGAAACTTCTAGTCGCCTTCGAGATGCAACCGTTACACGGGCCACGCCGAATGCATGTTCGTAACACTGCTCCCCTCTTAGATCTGGGCGTCTCGATCAGCAACTCTATGTGTAGGCCCAGGATGGCGGAATCTACAGGACTCTCCAGCTCTGCATGAACTCCTTAAGAAGAAATAAGACTCTACTGATTTTGAAGGACACGATATCTTCGGGTTAATGCAACACACAGTAATTCGTAAGCCGGTTTCTCGGAAGATCACTTCAAGCATGCTTCTCACAATCTTCCAGTCCAGATTTTCTAGTGCATGGCCTATCTTAGGTAAGGCCAAATTCTTGATTTCATAATTGCACATAATTTTCTTCAAATTAGTTAGAGCACGCCATATATCCTCGTAGGTTGCCCTGTCTGTATACGACTTCCTGGTCACCATATACAGCAAAGATCGAGGACCATCTTCTAATCTCAGTACCCTTCCAACTTTAGGCTGCTGATTTTTTAACTCGTCTAAACGACCGACCTTCTTATAAAGTACGGATGAGATTCCTTTAGTCGTCTCAAGATCTTGGGCAACACAGTGGGCTAGAGAGACGTTATGCGAAACACTAAAAAGATCCTGCTGAACTTCTGTGGTCACGCCGAATCTAGCACCCTTTCTCTCTGCGTAATTTGACATAAATTCATTAAAGCTTGGTCGCCGGTCATCTTTGATCTCATGTTGAAGGGTTCGTGCTTCTTCTGTTTCATTTGAGCCAGCATATGGTGCAAGACGATTTATGTGAACTACTTTTGGTTTACCTTTCGGCAACTTCTTAATTTGGTATATTACGTCATTTATTCTCTTTTTAATTTCATATGGACCCTCCCATTGTCTTTGCAGTTTAGGGGAAAAGCCACGACGATGTTGTGGATTATAAAGCCAAACAAGATAACCTACTTCATAGCTTTCATTCTTGCATCGAGAATCATATTGATCTTTCATTCTGTCACTGGCTAACTGGATGTGTTAGCCAGTGTTTTTTCTTTGTGTTCTCTATGTATCAGAGTTAAAACATACTATCAAAATATGTCATGAAATAAACTAAGTTTTACTATCCTGACCAAAATTTTTAGAATGCATTGTCCATTATTATATTTTATATTTGTGTTTTTAATGTTGAGTGTCAAAGTTTATTTTAAATAATCTCAACGACTAGTAAGTTGCACTGACGAATTGTGATATTTTGTAAATATATACACATTTTTTTATATATATTACAGTGTCTTGAAAAAGGAATAAAACCTGCATTCTGACTGCAGCACTAATAAACTGGTGATTTTGTATATATAGATATATACATTTATAAACCTTCACGGTAAATATATACCTATAAGCATTCACCAACTGGTGAAGAACTGCGCGAAGACATTGAAATTTTAAAAATAAAAAGTTAGAAGAACAAATCATGAAATAAATCTGAATAAAGTATTCCTGAACAGGCCATAATCCAAACAAAAAGTGTTGTCAAGCCGATGATGCTAACCACAATAAAAGCAAGCCAAAATTAAATAGCGAACGATATGGGTTGCTTTAATTAATTCTACAGGGAAAAGTAGAAGAAAAACCAGGACCAGGAAGGCGAAGGATTTCATGTACATCACCATTATCTTTTCGCCTTAAGAATCGACATCAAACATGATTATGTTAATAAAACTGCAGGTTTCGCAATCAATATACCAACCACACACACATTTATTTTACCTTAATCTACGCAATAAGAAAATTAGGCACTAATAGTGCCTACTTTTCTAAAAGTAATAATTGTTTTTCTTTAATTTTCTTATCTAATTTTAATAGTTCCTGCTCCATTTTCTTTATTTCACTATCTATTTTAAAATTTTTGATTCTTATTTTATGTTCTTCGTCAAATTTCATTTTTTGATAATTCACAAACTTCAGCTTTTTTAGATTAATTCATTGGATTTTGTTTTAATTTTGTAAAAACATTGTAACATTTTCCTTCCATCCTAAAACAAAACACTATTTTATTATAAATAATCAACACATATTAGCTGATACCTTAGCTCCCCTTGGAGTTGTCAACTTCTCTGTTACAGGTTGCTGTAAGTTTTTTGTGGAATATGTTTTCCAGCTCCTGTCTACAGTTGTTGATGTAGACGGTACATTTTCTAGAATATCATCCTCCAAGAAAACTTCCTCTGAGTATGTTACTACATACTCTGACAATGGTACTACATCCTCTGATACTTCTACCATTTTTGGATGTACTATCTTACCTGGATGTAAGTCCATGTCTAAAAAAAGCGTGAGATGATAAAACTTAATATACCAGTTCTTGGGATAAGCAAAATGCGGTGTCCAGAGACTGGTAAATGTAGCATAGACGACCACGATGTATTCTATTCTGGAGAAGAAGGCACTAGTAAAGAAGTCTCTTGCTGTATTAAATCTGTAAGTTACATTTCGGACAGAGTCATCGTGACGCAATTAAACTCAAAACCAGTAGATATAAATCCAAGTTTATGCGCCCAGAGCCAGCAGTAGTGAAGATGACATAGAGAATTTTTATGATGATATAAAGAAGGTATGAGTCAGCTGAAAAACAACGACATTACCATAATAATGGGGGACTTCAATGCCAAAGTAGGAAAGGGTAGACAAGAAAACATTATAGGGAATTTTGGACTTGGACAACGTAATGACAGGGGAGACCGTTTTGTAGAATTCTGCGTAGAGAACAATCTATGTGTGGTAAATACATTCTTCAAACTCCCAAGCGTCGTTTATATACTTGGAAGTCACCCGCAGATACTAAAGAGAACATCATAAGAAATCAGATCGATTTATATAACAATTACCGAAAGGTACCGAAATTCAATCCACATAACTAAAACACTACCTGGAGCCGATGTTCCCTCAGATCATAACGTATTAATCAGTGACATAAAACTCAAACTTAAAAAAGTAAAACACCAACAACCGACTAACCGAACAAACACTGACAGTATTCGAAATAATAGTCATGAAATTACACACGAGATAGAAAAAAAGGTCGAAAAATTGGAAGAAACACATAACGTCGAAGACCACTGAAATCGTGTCAAAATCATTATGCAAGAAACAATAAAAAAGTATAAAACTATTAATAAGCGCAAACAACAATGGATGACTGATGAAATATTGGGACTAATGGAAAGCAGACGAAAACAGAAAAATAAAAACACTAAAAATACAATAAAATCCATAAAGAAATCAGATGGGAAATCCGGGATGCAAAAGAAAAATGATACAACAACAAATGTCTTGAAATAGAAGAACTGCAGAAAAAGAATGACACGTTTAATATGTAACAAAAGGGAAAAGAAATAACTGGAACATATAGATCATCTGCAAGTAGTTTACTTGATTAACAAGGAAATATTATAGTCAATGGGGAAGACAGATTAGAGAGGTGGAAATATTAAGGGATTAAGGAGCTGTTTGATGACGATAGAACAGAAATTCAAATCGAAAATATATCGTCTTTTCCAAACATAACACTCGATGAAATGGAAAGAGCTATAAAGCAATCAAAGAATAGGAAATCAACCGGTCCAGATGAAGTTTCAAGCGAAATAATCAAACTATTCGACGATAAGGGTAAACATTCTTATCATGAATGTGTTGCTTGTGTGAGTCCATTTCAAATAGGTAAAAGAAATAAAATTAGACTTACTCACAATCAATTTAATTTTACTGTCAAAACGGTTTCCTACCGGACCGGTTTCGCTTTCTACACTTTGCAAAGCATCTTCAGGTCAAACGGTACAAAATAAATTAAATGATGCCGGTACCTACAAGAATTTTCAGATAATGAGTCGTGATACATAGTTGAAACTATCCTGTATTGCTGATAATGGGTTATATTCGGTTAATGTTGTAACTGTATGTGTTACAACATGTTAACAAATGACATAGGAGTAAGGTATATGTGTTTGTTTGTTAAGTGAAAGTGATGTTTTATATTATTTAAATTATTAAAGTTATTTATATTTATTCCAGAGATATATTTTAGAAATGTGTGTTAATTTAATAAAAATTAGTTAGAGGACAGTTATATGACAGTAAATGAAATTAGTTGTATTATTTTATGGCTGTGCAATTTCTTTGACTTATAATTATCAAATTTTTGATAAAAAGCATTTGATTTCTGTTTTGGCAGAAAATTGTGATGTCAAATGTTAAAATTATAAAACTAAAAACAATTAAGGACAATTAGGGACAAACAGAACACAATTAAAAGGACAAAACAGACATAAAACTTTTAAAAAGGGGGCTTATTGGCACTACATCACTTGGTATGAGAGGAATTTCTTGTACCGGCATCATTTAATTTACTTTGTACCGTTTGATCTGAAGATGCTTTGCAAAGTGTAGAAAGCGAAACCGGTCGTTTTGGTACTAAAATTAAATTGATTGTAAGTCTAATTTTATTTATTTGACCTATTTGTAAACATTCTTCTATACCAACAGACTGGCTACTGTGAACATTTGTAATGATACCGAAAAAAATAAATGCCGAACAGTGTAGCGATCATCGCACTATCAGTCTGATAAGTCATGTACTGAAAATTTTCCTAAGAATACTGCACTCGAGAATTTACAACAAAATAGAAGTACAACTAAGTGAAACACAATTTGGCTTGAGAAACAACCTTGAAACCAGAGAAGCACTCTTCAGTTTGCTGGTCATGGTTGAAAGATGTAGGGATATCGAACAATCGGTATACATGTGTCTTATCGACTTCGAAAAGGCCTTTGACCGAATAAACCATGACAAACTTATAGGTGTCTTGCAACAGGTGGGAATTGATGACCGAGACCTCCGTATTATCAAAAATTTGTATTGGCATCAATGTGCATACATACGAATTGGACACAACACGACGGAAGCAGTGAAATACGACATAGAGTGAAGCAAGGATGTATTCTATCGCCTCTACTTTTTAATATCTTATCCGAATTTATTTTCAAAGAAGCCTTATTTAAAGATACAGGCATTAAAATCAACGGAATTAATGTCAAAAATCTTATAAACGACTTATAAACAGTTACAAACGGAGTTATAAACGGAGTTACAAACAACGAACATCAGAGCGTATGGAATAGAGTTAGAAAGAGTCCACAATACCACCTATTTGGACGCAAACGTTAACGATAACTGTGATATAAATAAAGAAATAAGAATACGCATTGAAAAAGCCAGAGCCGCCTTCTATGAATCAAAGAAAATTCTAATTAATAGAGATATTACGTTAAACATTAAAATCAGATTAATACGCTGCTACATATTCTCCACATTGCTGTATGGTATGGAGTGCTGGACCCTTACAGAGACATTAATGAAAAGATTGGAGGCCTTTGAGATGTGGATTTATCGACGAGTATTGCGGATAAAGTTGGGTTGATTGAATAAGAAATGAAATAGTTTTACATCGTATGAAAAAGAGCACAGAAATAACAAAGACGATAAATATTCGAAAGTTACAATATTTCGGTCATGTAATGAGACATCCAGAGAGGTATAACGTTCTACACCTCATAATACAGGGTAAGATCGCCGAAAGGACAGGCCCAGACCGAAGAAGAACATCCTGGCTCCGAAATCTCCGAGAATGGTATCAAGTGACCACCGCTAATTTATTTAGAGCCGCCATAAACAAAATTATTATTGCCAATATGATCGCCAACGTTCGATAATCGGACAGGGTACTGAAAGAAAAAGAAGAATATATATATATATATATATATATATATATATATATATATATATATATATATATATATATATATACAGTTGTAAATCTCTAAAGTTAATTTGCTCTTAAGGTTTGTTTTTAATAATATTAAAATACGTACTAAAACGAGTTACAGAAACTTTGATTGAGGAGCGTTTAGTTTTTGCTGTAGCGATGTCAGCAATATTGATTATATAATTTTATATATTATTTATTCACAAAAATAAAAGCAAATTCTGAAATGTTTCAAAGAATGCGTAAAAAAGTTTGGCAAATGAATAAAATTGTTAAAAATAATGTTTCAACTTGGTAACAATTATTTTATAAAATGAACAATCAATAATTTTACTGTAATGCAAGATTGCTACTGTATTTGTGTATTAATGTATAAATGAAGATATATTGGAATTTCTAAATGTGTTATAACAGTAAAATACGCGATTTTTAAAATAAATATTTTCCAATGGAATAAATCAAATACAAAATGTACCCTTTTAAGACCTTAAAAGGTTGTTAAAATGGGTGAAAGGAAACTATTTTTATGCACTAACCTTGACTTTGACGAAAGATGTTACCTGACTTCTTCCGATACTGTTTGAATGTGATGATGCAAATTCGTCGAAATGAATACAGCTTGGAATGGAATACACAGTAAAATATATCTTAATAACTGATTAATTCGGCGGACAAAGGACCAATATGTAGGGATTGTATGTAGTTAAATATTATTAGAATTTTGTAATAATACAAAAATAAAATTACTGAAACACATTTAAAAGATTTATAAAACGAGTACCTTAACAAATAACATACTTATCCTAAGGTTGATGTTATGAGAATGGTGAGTGTGAGTATGAGTGTCGACCTCTCCCTATCTGCATCTACCTGCAGTCCCTTTAGAAGGGTCATTCTACACCCTCAGTCGTATATAATCGAAAGTTTTAACACCAGTATGGTTAAACAAAGCGACAGTAAGTGGCTAATTATTAACAATAATAAGCAAAATCAGTTGTTCCGATACGAACAGTTTCTGTTCTGAATTATACAATTTATTGTGAAGAAAACTGTAGCTTAATAGAAGACCGATCGATAAAATCAAGACTTACGACGGGTTGACCGGGGTCTACTTTTTACGCGATTGGGTAGTTGAACTGAGCCAATATCACGAGCACAATTAGACAGCAATGAGTAGTGAAGACGAGTACACCACGGATGAGGGCAAAAGAAGGAAATAAACATTTGGTTTTGGAAAGTGCGCAAAAACTAAAAGATCTCCAGACAGGAAAAAGAAAAAAGAAGATAACTCAGGAAAAATAATGGATATGATCCAAGGCTTGCAACGATTTATAGAAGCAGAAATAAAGGAAATAAAACAAGAACAAAAAAAATGTCTAACAGAAATTCAAGATCTGAAAAAGGAAAATACGCAAATCAGGAAAGAAAATCAAGAGATCAAGAAAGATCTTATACAAGCAATGGACAGAATTGAAAGACTTGAGAACGAGAAAAGAAGAAATAATGTAGTAATTCAGGGACTACCAATAGAAACAAATAACGTAGAAACAGTGAAGAGCAATATACAAAGATTTATAAGTACGCACCTGAACATTGAGATTGAAATAGAAAGAGCAATTAAAATAGGAGAAAAGACCTGTTTATTAGAACTAAAAGATAGTACTCAGAAATACACACTTATGAACAATAAAGCCAAACTAAGAAATATTTGAGAACACAAAGTATATATAAATGATGATATGAGCGAACAGCAGAGAATTATTCAAAAAGAAATTAGAGCTAAAGCTAAGGAAGAAAAGAGTAAAGGGAATACAGTCCAAATGGGGTTTCAAAAACTTATTATAAACGGAGAAGTATGGACGTGGAACAGGGAGATGAAGGCTCTCAACAATTCCTGGAAGAAATAGCAGACCATCAGCCAAATAGAACTGATCAACATGGAATAACAAACAAGGCGAGAATCAGGTTTAACGATATAATTGAATTGGACAAAAAAGAAAACTAACAAAGAAAATTTAATACAAGATCAAGGTGCAAATAGACTACAAACGTACATAAAAATGGCTACGTGGAACGTCAGAAGCCTCAATGGAAAAGAGAAAGAATTAATAGATGAATTTGACAAAGCACAATTAGATTTTTTGGCAATCACGGAAACTAAAAAGAAAGGTCAAGGAATGGATGAATTGGATAAAGAACATGTATTTTTGTACAGTGGAGTCAGTACCGATAGTAGAGCGGCAGAAGGTGTAGGATGCCTAATGAGGGCAAGCTATATGTCATTTGTTAAAAATTGGAAATTTATATCACAAAGAAATTTAAAGATAGAGATAACACTAGATAATTCAGAAATAACAACTATATTAGTCACATATGGCCCTAATGATGACGAACCATTGAAAGTTAAAGAAGAATATTGGGAAGAGCTCAATGATGCTATAGAAAATGTGAAAGGTAGAATAGTCATTCTAGGCGATATGAATAGCAGAGTTGGTAAAAGAGTCGATGATAACATAGATATTTTGGGTATGCAGGGGGAAGATACAAGAAACGATAATGGAAGAAGGATGATAGACTTTTGCATGGAGAATAATTTGATTATCACCAACACATTTTTTGAACACAAGGATATACACAAGTTCACGAGAAAAGTCAGGAGCAGAAATGAAAAATCAATTCTAGATTATGTTCTCATTAATAGAGAATTTAGGAAAGAGGTCACTGATGTCAGAGTTAAAAGAGGTCCGGAAATCTATAGTGACCACTATCTGGTAATGGCAAAGATAAGATTACCCCAAAAAAAACCCTAAAACCACTAAACAAAGAACGAAAAATAATAAAGTGAACGAGAATATCCAAAACTATAAACTAAATGACCAAAAAGTCATGTTCAAAAGTAAAATAGAAGAAAAACTAGCCAAATTAACTAATGCACATAGTACTGACAACTTACAGGAAACTTGGAAACAATTTAAAGAAACCATCGTGACGACAGCAAAAGAAACGTGTGGAATAAACCATGTAAACAGAAATAAGAAGCAAACACGATGGTGGGACGATGAATTAAAAGTCCAAATAAAACATAAAAAACAGAAATGGAAAATATACTTAAACAAGAAAACAGAAAATAGTTACGAAGAATATAAACGACAAAGAAAGGTGGTGAAAGAAATGGTACTGAAGAAGAAGAAGAAAGCCTGGGATGAGTTTGGAATGAAGATGGAGGCAGATAGTCGGGGTAACCAAAAATTGTTTTACAAGGCACTAAAGACGCTAAGAAAAGGTAAAGAAACAACGATGAAACAGGTGAAACGTAAAGACAGCACACTGATTATCAGACCAAATGAGATTATGGAAAGAAGGAGACAATACTTCAGCGAACTCCTAACACCGAGACAACCGAAAGAGGAAACTGTAATGATAGAAGTAGAAGGAGAACATGGACAAGAAAATTATATTCAAATAGAAGAAGTCAAAGAAGCAATTAATAATACAAAGAGAGGTAAATCAGCTGGTCATGACAAAATCACTGCTGAAATGTTAAAGACAATGGGACCGAAAGGAGTTGAATTTTTAACCAAAATTATGAACATGGCTTGGAACCGATGTACAGTCCCCGAAGATTGGAGAATTGGCATAATACTACCAATCTTTAAGAAAGGAGACCCAAGTTCTTGTGAAAATTATAGAGGAATTAATCTACTCAGTATCGTCTCCAAAATATATGAAAGCATCCTAGAAAAGAAATTAAGACACATCGTTGAACCACATCTGGATGAAGTACAAAGTGGGTTTAGGAAGGGACACAGTACGCAAGACCATATATTTACGTTGAAACAAATAATTGAGAAAGCTAGAATAAAGAACACAGAAATATATATGACATTTCTAGATATTGAGAAAGAATTTGACAGAGTGTCCCAGGAAGCAGTTTGGAAAAGTCTGCAAAATAGAAATATTGACCATCAACTAACAGGTGCTATCAAAAGTCTGTATCAAAATAACAAGAGTTATGTACGTAAGGATAACTTGGAATCAGAGATGTTTGCAATAAACGAGGGTCTAAGACAAGGAGGTGTTATGAGCCCCACACTGTTCATATTGATTATTGACGACATAATTAAGGAAACAAAAGCAAGTATACACAAAGTACATATCGGATATAGTAAACTACGACCGGTTGGTATAGCTGAGTGTGCATTCGCAGATGATCTCATGTTATGCGCTTCCAACGAGAGGGACCTTCAGAAAAATATAGATAGATGGAATAATGAGCTGGCAATTAGAAACATGAAGATTAATGTTAAGAAAACCAAGGTGATGCTAATAGCGAAAACTAACCGAAATGTTAACATAGAAATTAACCAACAACTCATAGAACAAGTAGATGCATTCAAATACCTAGGGGTTACAATAGACAGAGAAGGTACCATGCAGAATGAAATAACAGAAAGAATAAGTAGTGCTTCAAAAGTGTACCATAATCTTAGTAGAGCATTCATAGGTAAACCTGAAATCAGCAGAAGAACCAAAATGACAGTTTATAAGACAGTATTCCGACCAATCTTGATATATGGAAGCGAGAGCTGGGTTTTAACAAAGCAATTAAAAAGCAAGATACAAGCCATTGATATGAAATATCTAAGACGAGTCAAAGGAATAACACGACGAGACAAAATAAGAAATGAAGATGTTAGAGAAGAACTGGACATAGAATCTGTACTACACGCTATTGAAACACAACAAATAAAATGGTTTGGTCATCTGTGCCGAATGAGCGACAACCGACCCGTTAATCAAGTCTGGAAGGCTAAAGTGAAAAAGTTTAAAACCAGAGGCAGACCACGGAAAACCTGGGATGACGAAGTAGGGCAGATTTTGAAAAGTAGGGGAATGGAATGGTCAGAAGCCCAAAATAAGGAAAAAACAAGAAAGAATGGACAAAATTCGTGCACAGAATAGAATAAAAAAAATAAAAATTCTGTATTTTCATTGGATTTGAGATGTAATGTATATCTGTAACCTGTATTTGTATTTACCTCACACCTTAGGGTAGAGAGGTGTTCGATTATTTATATATATATATATATATATATATATATATATATATATATATATATATATATATATATATATGGTTAAACAATCCCAAACGTAAGAAAGGTAAAATCCCAAAACTTCTACGAAACTGGAAAGGCTAGACTATACAGTACACCGTCCTGTAGAAAATAAACCATCTAACTTGCCGCGTGCAGTTTTCAACTAGAAGTTAGCCCAAGGTAGTTTATATCGAGAGATTAGCTCCATACCATGGAACTCATCCTGTTTTAGTCGTTACTTTAAACAAAAAATATATGATTGTCATCTATTGATAATATTAAGCTAGATAATTAGTTTCTTTCACTTCCAACGTAACACAACAAAATAGTGTTTGTTTGAACATCGAAACGATAAATAATGAATTCAATTTATAATTTATTCCTAATGAGATACTTGATGCTTTTTATCTTTGATCCCTAATTAAATAGCTTTAGGAAACAGCTTTATAGTAATTTTTGCTTTAAAAATTTGGCCAAGTAATTGAGACTACTAAGTAGGAGGTATTGTAGTTTTCAGAAACATTATATCGTATAACTTGTTCCCGAGTTCTTAATGCCATAATTTCTTCACATTCTCTTAAAGTAATTATATACAAATAAGTCGTTATTAAATTCGTTAAAGTTTGTTTATTAGTGACAAAAGTCTGACAAGATTCTGAAAAATCTTGAATCACCTTAGAAATGAAATACTTCTTGATCTTTTTTTTTTAATATTTTGAGGTAAACTATTCCTTATTACTTATTCCTTAATACTTGTGCCTCTCATTATTGCTCATTTCGTTTTATTTATATATGCATTAATCTTAAATTTGACATAAAAGAACTTCTTTGAACAATACAACTATTGCAGTGCTATTTAATTTTATGTACAAATGTCGTACATATAGAGATTTATTAAATATAATTAGCAGAATTTCGTAATTGCTTTTTCCTATCAATAATACATTAATAAATTTATACGTTTTGTTTGTTTTTAATTATTTTTATTCTTATACATACAAATTAATGATATTTTCTTTTGTTACAGGTACGTTCTGATTTTTCAACCAATGAAGATGAATATACCTATTATGAGTAAACGGTAAATAACTAACACTAAAAGCAGTAAAAAGAGCAACAAAAAACAACAAAAATTGCCAAATGCAAAAAGAAATTGACAAAAATTATGGAATAACTGACTCCTTAATAATGGAGATGTGGCAAAACAAAGATATATTGCTACTTACTTGTTTTGATTTAATATAAGTCAATCACTAAAAAAATAATAAATATTTATATTTTACATATTATCATTTTGTTTGCCTTTATTCGCGTGCAAATGCAGAATCAGTTCCAATAATTACGTTTTCCTGAAAGTTCCTCTCTTGTCCCCTACCCATAATAATCCTCTCTACATTCATGGGTGGTCTTAATGTTTCCCGCCATTTATTTTGGGTTTTCCTTTCCTAAATCCTTCTGGAAGTTTACACTCGGTGATTCTTCATATCGGGTGATTACTTCGACGTTTAACGTACCATCATCTTAATATATATGCTCCCTCAGTTTGGCTTTTTTCGGTGCCACATCTAGACTTTTCTAATATAGTCATAATTAGTTTTACTTTTTTTATTATTACTTTTAGCTTAACCTTCTTATTTTTATAGCATGAGAGTAATTTTAGGGGTAACATCTGGTCCTTAGTTAGTGACAAAGAGTATTGTTGTATTTGTTAGATCTTCTTGGTGTTTTTCGTACAATTATATTTTGAGTTCTTCCATATTTGTTTTCTTATGTTTGTTATTTTGCCATTTTTTTACCATGGGACATTTTTTGTCTAAGGACTTAAGCTTTTATTCTTTTTTAATATTTTGGTAGTACATTTTTGATTATATGTTTATGACGCTTCTATTGGCCTTTGAAATACCTTATTCAATTGTCCCAATTTTTCAAAGCTTTTTCTCTACTTGTCTGTTAGTTCTCCTCATTCTTCCAATATTTTTTTGTGTCTACGCACTTTTTCATCTTTTTAAATCTGTTTACAGCAAAATTTCATTTTGACTTCGTTTTACTCCTGTCACAATGCAAAGTTTTGATAGGTTTACAATACCATGTTCCGTAAAATAAATTAATTAATTTAATTTAATAAAAATTAATATTTTTAAATTTACACACGAAGAATTTTGAAAAACCAATAATAAAAACCACTGGATTGTCTTGACAAACACTAATGGCGATAGAATAAAACTAAGAATAAAAATTTCATAAATGTGTTTATAATAATTAAGTGTTGTGAATGTAAGGTAATTTTTTAATTTTAAATATAGAAATAGGTTTTATATTGAACAAAGATGACAGACTGTGATAAATTTTATCAACATTATATAACATCATTGATGATACAACCTCATTAAGTTTGTAAGTAGTGAATTTTTTAATTAATTATACCAACGTTAACAAACTATTCATCACATTTGTAGCTCCTTGATGAAGGACATAACCAATGTCCGAAAGCTTGGATTAAAAATTTACAAGAGTATTCGTTTCTATTTTTATTGCTGCAAACCCAATATTTAACGTTTACTTCCTTATGTTGTCAGCAAATACTTCTGGTTCATTGTCTATATATATATATATATATATATATATATATATATATATATATATATATATATATATATATATAAAATTTCAGAGAAGCATTTATTAGATTAGGACATTTTTATATTAATTATGTTTAAGATGTATTAGCAGCAATTTTTATTTACTAAACTAATTTTTATTTGGTAAGTTAACAAAAAATTGTTTTTTCTTTCTAGTTCAACCTTGTAAGATATTTTGGCTTTTTTAGCTCTTGATAATAATTGTAAACACAATTGAAAGCTCGAGATATAAAAAAATAGTTAACCAATAGCCCTTTTATCGACTCCAATCCATCCCGTTATATATATATATATATATATATATATATATATATATATATATATATATATACGTTGGAATTATCGGGTAAAGTGGTCTCTAATGAAAATCTTTCTTTTTCCTAAGATACTCAATATTTCGCTATTTATTTGATAGCTTCCTCAGGAGTAAACTGAGACAATTTGAACATTACAAAAAATGGCGTACAAATACATTTAAAAACACTCACAGAAATTAAATTAGAAATTAGAAAAAAGAAAGATTTTCATTAGAGACCACTTTACCCGATAACTCCATCGTATTTAGAAATTATTTTTTGGTCGAAATAATCACTTCTAATATATATATATATATATATATATATATATATATATATATATATATATATATATATATATATTTCATAATGTGAGTTTTTATTTGGAAAGATAGCCACAATCGGGCAAGTAGTTTTTAAACAATTATATTTTTTTTTATCCTATTTGAGAGAACAAAGGTCATTTTCAAAAGGCTGTACTGGTGCCTTGTCAATACTTCGAGTGTTTTTTGTCTGAATACCTTTAAAATAATATAACTATAATTTTTAATTATTTACTTACAAATAATTGAAACGGAATGGAGGACCATTACCATTATATTGGCAACATCCGCGCAGTATATATTGAAATAATATTAGAATTATTGTTTGAACTCATCGTGTTTTATATTGTTAACCTTAATGTATATTCATTCTCAACTTTTAACATCCACCTCAAATTAATTAAACAATTTTAAATCGCATATCCCCTTAATTTGTTTTCTACCCCAACACTATTTTACTTTTTAGAAATAAATGTTGGTTATTATCCAAGAATAATTAGGTGACATTGTAGTTAATCTGCATTACCCACGAGGAGTAATTTAGTTTGTACTAAATTAGTTAATTAGTGTAGATACAAGGAATTCGTTACGAGGAATGCTACTAACGTCTGGATTCTCATATCGTCTATTGTAGCCTCAGGGTTTATTTCTGCGGGGTATATATCAGGTGAATAGTTTGTATGTTCTAAAAAATGGCCGTATGGTAATTATAGATTGAAGTAGAATATAAAATACATCTAATACTCTTCGTTTGCTGTTAATATTTTACTTTAGAGCTAATTACGATACATTAACCCCGATTGTCAACGGTATTGCAGTGCGATAGTTGAGCCAATCAGCAGTTTCGACACAACTTTCAGACAGATCGTCATCAATTAATTTCTTATAAATACTGTAAATTTTTGTTTTAAAGTCAGTTGTAATTTAATTAAATAAAGTGCTGTTACTCTGTTAGGTGTGCCTTTAAAAGGGCCTTTTTAAAAAGTACCTACGGGAGTGTCAGTCCTTAAGTGGAGCATTCAGTAGATTATTGGGAGAGTCTCCAGAAGATCCTCGTCGTGTTCAAACCTTTACCCGGTACCGAACCAAAATCAAGGGAGAAAGGGCCGCCGTTTAATCCACGGATTCCAGGCAAATTGGCACAGAAACATATTTACCAAGAAAGCCGAAAAGGCACTTAAAAAAGAAAAGAAACTTGTACCAAAAAGGAATGCATTCAAGCATCATCCTATACCTGTAAGCAAATTTAATCTTATTTATAATTCTAATATCACTTCGCAAGTACCATCTTTTAAATAAGCGATTCTCTTTCAACAATTTTTGAATCTAACATAGAATCAAGTGAAAATGTCAAACCAGACTTACATTTAGTTGACAATAATTATATTTTTAAGTCCACAAATTCGTTTGAAATACCTTCTATAATTTTTACACCAGCATCCAGTTCAAATAATTCTAACATGGCATCCATTTTTGATGTTAATAAAGATCTTTTCATCGTACCAGAGTACGACGCCAATCCAATTAAAATTCACAATTTTATTGATGTTATTTCCATGCTTGTAACAATTTCTGGGATCATACGAATCCCGAAAATGTTCAAAATCATGCTTATCCGATGAATTATGAATAGAATTAAAGGAAGAGCAAAAGAAATTATTTCTGAATACGGCTGTAAAGACTGGTCATCAATAAAATCAATTATTGTCCAAAAGACCAATGCAGATCGTTGCAGACCAACGTAACGAAAACTTAAATACTATTTCAAATCACATTGAATTCCACACAGAACATGAGGAAGTTAAAAGAAGCAAAAAATAATTTTTCCAACAACAAGCTCTAACTATATTTTTGGCAGGTCTAAGAGAACCTCTAGGATAAACAATTCGATCCCTGAGACCACCGAATCTCGCTCTTGCTCTTCGATGTATTCAGGAAGAAAATAATATATATCTCCAAAAATCTCATAATTATTCCTTACCGTCTTCTAACAAAACATTTGCCACTTCACAAACGCAGAGACACAATTTAACTCATACACCCGCCCCTACACGATGGCAGCCTGAGGTTCCCAAGCCCCAATGGCCACAGCCATTCTTTGGGCCAAATCAAATGCCTTTGCAACCACAGCAATTCAACAATATTCCAAGACGGACATTTCAACCCCCTAGATTACAACAATATCAACAAATCACTCCATATGCCCAAAATTCTAGGGCAATTCTAATCTACCCAATTTTTATAAGAGTTCTTTAATATAGAACAACAAGAGGAAAACAATTACGATGAAGATATATACAATGATACATACCTAGATTACTCTTACTATGAACAAGAATGCGAGGAAGATGTAAATTTTTAAGGAATTCAAGAAGAAAAAGAAGAAGCGTAGTAGAATTGCATTCCTATGTTGACAAAAGAGAGCTTCCTTACATTCAAATTCAAAATCCTCCTCTTAAACTTCTTATTGAGACAGGAGCCACTAAATATTTCCTTATTTCTGATATAGCCATATTAAATATGAACATATTTATCGTAACATCAACTTTTCAGAATCGTTCACAAGATTATTGTGTAGAAATTCCAATTTTTCCCGAATTTAACTCGGATATTAACTTAAAAATTTATCTTTTCAAATTTCACAAGACATTTGATGGTCTTATTGGCCTCGATAATATTAAACTACTGGAAGCAAATCTCGATTTTACCCAAGTTACTCTTCCTACAGAGCATTTTATTCTTCCTATTAATCATTATGTCACAAACAAAGCCCAATCATATACAGTCCAGCTAGAGACCCAAACAATTATACAAGTCAGATTGCCAATAAAAGAAACATCAGGTACAATTGTCATCCCAACACAAGAAGTCGAAGGTGCCATCGAAACTCTCACCGTCGCATCTAATCAACTTGCCTGGACCGAGCTAGTCAATACCACCGATGAACATATTCAAGTAGCATTAACTGATCCCATCAAGTCAACCAATAAATCTCGAAGAATATCATATATACGTGTCAAATATCATACCTACCGAAGACAATAATCTAAGAGATGTCGATCCTCTCCTTAGAACTGATCATCTTAATACAGAAGACGAATCTCACCTAAGACGAATGTGTAGGAAGTTTGCAGAGATATTTCATCACTCACTCAGACGATCCTTTAACATTTTACTAGCCAAATAGAGCACTATATACGAACCAGAGATGAAATTACAGTTTATACCAAGTCATATCGTCATCCATAAGGAAGAAGTATCTAAGCAGATCACTTCGATGCTTGATCAAGGAATCTTCAGACCGAGTCAATCAATCTGGGTCGCTCCAAAGAAACCAGATGCCTCAGAAAAAATTAAATGGCGAATAGTTGTCGACTACAGGAAGGTGAACGAGAAAACCGTCGCGTCGATGACCGATATCCAATTCCAAATAGAACAGACATTCTGGACAAACTAGGACGTTGCCAATACTTTTCCACCCTAAATCTGGCCAGCGGATTTCATCAAATTGAAATAGCCAAAGAAGATATGCAGAAGACTGCATTAAACGTTGAAAATGGCTACTATGAATACCTGAGAATGCCATTCGGAATGAAAAATGCACCCTCAACATTCCAGAGAGTAATGGAGAACGGACTAAAAGAACTTATAGTAGAAATATGTCTAGTCTACATGGACGATATTATTCTATTTTCAACCTCTTAAGGTTGAACAAAGTTCAACAGTTGAAGTTGACAAATGTGAATTCCTTAAGACAGAAGTCGATTTCCCAGGATACGTTATAACCTGCGAAGGAATAAAACCAAACCCGACTAAGATTAGAGCCGTCATAGACTCCTATACCAAACGCAGTAAACGAAATTCGAGCTTTTTTAGGATTACTTGGTTATTATAGAAAATTCATAAAGGACTTTGCCAAAATTATCAAACCACTTACCACATCTCTTAATTAGGGTGCAAAACTTGAACACACCGAAGAATTCTTAAACTGTAGTAAAACCTGTAAAAGCTTATTGATTAATGAACCACTTCTGCAATATCTAGACTTCACCAAACCCTTGAACCTTACGACTGATGCCAGCAACTTCGCTATAGGAGCCATTTTATCACAGGGTCCAGTAGGGAGCGATAAAACCATGCATCCAAACTTTAAATGAAACTGAACTGAAATATTCGACTATCGAAAAAGAGATATTAGCAAATGTGTGGGCTACTTAATACTTCCGCCCATATTTTTCGGACGAAAATTCAAAACTTTATACTACCATCGACCACTACAATTGTTATTTTCAGTCAAAGACCCAAACTTCATGCTTGTTAGATGGAGATAAAGTTGGAGGACTTTGACTACGAAGTAATATATAAAAAAGGCAAATCCAATACCAATGCAGATGCCTTATTGTCGAAATTCATACGAAAGAATTAAAGACTGTAGATGAGAACATAGAAGAAATAATAAAACTCCTCTTAAAAAAGAAGATGACGATGATATCTCTATGATCAATAATCCCAGTTCCTTATCTGATCTAGAACAATTTTTAACCTACCGAGCCGAAGAGTCTCAACAAATTTCGAATCCGCCAACCCCTTTAGGCGACTTAGACAAAATCATCCAAAAAAATTAAACTGCAACATTAACTCCCGAAGAAAGAATACAATAGACGAAATCCTGCATGAAGACAACAAACAGCAAAAATCCAAAGCTCAGCCATTAAACTCCCAATACTTACAAGATAACGATATACATGTAACCAAACATTCCACGGCAGAAAATCCAAGAACGGGAATTCCAATTAGCGAGAAACCACTAAATTGTTACAATAATCAAATCATTTTCAAGATAGTAAATTACAATCCGGCGAAATCACTCACAGAGCAATGTTTTGTAAAAAAGAAGAGAATGCATGTTCAATTGAAAAAAAAAAGATCTTCACAACGACATTTTCCAGTTTTTCAAGAACTATATAGATCCAAAAAAGAAATACGCCATTCTGTTCGAGAGTGATGAACTCTACAAATCCCTATGCAATATTCTACGAGCAACTTTTAAAAATTCCGCATTCGAACTTGTCAAATGCAACAGCCACAGAGGAATTAACGAAACCGAAGCTTACATAAGAAAACGCTACTACTGGCCTACGCTAAAGAAAGACATCGAAGAAAACACCAACTTCAATGAAACCATTAGAAATCATTCATGGACACATTCCAAGCTAACGGACAAAAATTTCTTACAATAATTGATGCATTCTCGAAATATGGCCAAGCATATCCCATAGAAGGATCCAACCCAATAAATGTCCTTAATGCTTTCATACTCTTTATAACCCACCATGAACTGCCACAACATGATAATCGCAGATAGTGGAACCGAATTCAAGAATTTGTCGATACACACAAACTTTCGATTCACCATACAACACCAGACAATCCACAATCGAACGGAATGATAATAGAACGTTTTGACTCTACAATTTTGGAACACCTACGAATACCTAGAGAAAAAAGGAAGACTATGGGTATTAAAGAACATATGTTATGTGCTATTTTGGGATATAACAACTACATTCATTCATCAACTAAGCAAAATCCAATCGAAATTCTGAGTGGCCATATCGATCCTCACGATCCATTTGACATCGATATTAATAGAATCCTTATAAATAACTATACACAGAACCATAGATTAAAGGCAAAAGAAATCTACAGTGAAATAAACAAAAAGCTACAAGAAACCAAACAGAAGAATATCGACTAAATAAATGAAAGAAATTGACACCAATTACTTATAAACCCAACACAAAAGTTTACACTAGAAACAAACGTCTTCCGAGATTTTCTTTCCGTACTGTAAAAAATAACAATCCGGTGACAATAGACACTAAAGATACATCGATACACAAAAATAACATCAAACACCAGAAAAAGACTAACGCTAAAACTGCTTTACAAATGTACCTTAGTACAATCCAGAAATCCTCCCAATTAAACTTGGATAAGCGAGGATACAGACCAGCTCTCATGACTTCATCTACTGTTTCCATCTAGAACCCATCGCAAAAGAGATTAATTCCATAGAATCCCAGTACATTACTACCAATAGACCGAATCCCAGTAAATTACTACCAACAGACCAATAGAAAATGGACTCAGTCAACCATATTTTGACAGCCTAAAAAACTTTGATAAAATTGTACAGTACCTTCTTCAAACAGCAAAAGAGAAACAAGACACAATATATCTAATGTCCAGAAGCAAAAGAGGATTTATAAATGGATTGGGAAGTGTAATAAAATCTAGATCTGGTAATCTACATCAAGAAGGCGCTGAAAGATACAACGCTGCCAATAAATCACTTGAAAATAACCAACAGAATATTATTACCAACTTCAATAATAGCCGACATAGTGTCAATAAGAGAGTAATGACCAATTTTAACGAAACAATTTCATTACTTACACACAATCAAGAAATTATAGCTGAAGAGACAAATAAATTTAAGTTAGAGATGAACCAATTTATTTTCGATTTTAATCATTATATGCAAGTTCCAAATATCTTTGACCAGATAAATCTAAATTTACAAACAATTATACAGACACTGGATGATACAGACACTACAACAACAATTACATTTGCAAGAATCAAAACTTTATCCAACGGTCTCATCAAATCTGAAGAAATAAAATGAACCGTGCAACAGATGCTTGAACACCACTCTGCATCACAGATTCCCTTTATTTAAGAAGAAGACTTAACCAAATACTATGAAACCATAGACATTGATGGTTAGTACACGAATCATCTACCACCATGGACTAGGTATGGACCACCTGGTCCATACCTAGTCTACAACTGCGATCTTTTTCAATATATGGATCTACCATGTAAAAGAAGCGAATCTAAATCATTCATCTGTACTGAGAAATTTCCACAATAGAATGACCAGACTAATGACTGCATCATCCAAATTCTCCAGATAATCAATGATGCTGCGCAATGCCAAAGTTTTCCTGTCACTGTCAGTACAACGATCCTTAAAAAAGTATCAGATGCACACTAAATTGCAGTATAAAAGTATCTACCTATTCCATCACCAGTGAAATAGAACTACTCGAAGGGACCTATCTAATTGAGTTACCGCCAGCATGTGAACTACGGACTAATAATGAAGTTTACATGAATTCCAAAACAACAATTAAAGAACTACTAACATTACCAAAAGTCAAGACTACTATAGTCAAACCCCTAAAATTGGACATAATTCTTTTAAACGAATTACACAAGTTAACACAGGGAGACGAAAGATTTCAATCCATTCTCCCAACACAAATGGACCACAGCTACATATGGACACCACCGATATATATTTCTATTCTGGCAGCAATCCTTTTAATTTTTGGTTTTCTCAAACTACGCAAACTGAAAAAAAAAAAAGATAAGCTGAATGCAACCACAGCAGAACACATCCCTGATGAAAGCCAAGAGTCCTCAGAAATAGTGCACACAGTTTTGTTCATCCCTCACAAAACTTATAGAAATTACGATACGTTGATTACAGGTCCTCATCAATGAATTTCTTATTAATACTGTAAATTTCCGTTTTTATTGTAATTAATATTTTATTATTATAATATGTAATTAATATAATTTTATTGTATTGTAATACTGTAAATTCCTTCTTAAATTTTCTTTTGATGTACCGCCCAGTGAGCGAACTCTAGCGAAGGCAAACATATCCGTTTGGTATCGTTTGTTGGTGCTTACACATTTACCAAAGGCGTTTGGTTGCAACACTTCGGCCACATGCGTTAGCCAAATGTGTACGCGCCTTTAGAGGAAGCTGTTCATGTATTATGAAAGAAATGAAAAGTTACACATTACTTGTTACTTTAAGAGAGGATTGCTGGAACTAAGACTCACGTAGATATTGTTAGAGGTGTGTAGGATTCCATAGTCTGTGTTTTTAATGTTACATTGAGTTTCGGGTTTATAGGCCAAAGTCTAGAATTCTAAAATTTCGATTACAATTGCAGTAGACATTATCAAGGCAATTAGGAAACGGTTGTAACTATCTCCCACTTAATTAGCTTAGTTATCCGAATATAGTTACGACCGTGGTACACTTAACGCTACGGTGTGACAAAAAAATCCAAATGAAATTGAAAGCAAATTTTACATGACAATCGTAAGACCAGCCAGGATGTATGGACATTGAATGTTGGGCAATTAAAAAGAAAGGGGAACAACGAATCCCTATTATTGAAATAAGATTGCTTAAATAAATAAGAATAGTGATACAAATAATAAAATTAATAAACTTCACTACCCTGTGGGAATTTTTGTCAGTTCTTCTAGCAGGCGCGACCCCCTGCGATTGGGGGATGCTTTCTGGATATTTGTAGCACCGATACTCAGAGGTTAGCAGGGATACTTGCTGTGGAACAAAAACTGATACCTGGCAGTAGGTATAAAATGCAAACCCATGAAAATTGTGAATTATGATTTACGTTTAGGCTCTCTACCTGGAGATTGCCAGGGCACGTCTGGAACCGGCGCTGGACTTGAAAGCAGACTCCTAGAGCAGAGCAGACTCCTAGATAGCCTAGTAAGTAAAGTGTCGTATAAGAGTTTAATAGGACAAACCCACTTAGTAGATCACCAGTACCAAAAATAAACTCTTGTAAGAAACTAGATGCGCTGCTAGTCTTACCCAATTATATTGTGGAAGTCCATACGTTAGACTATTTGCATATGCTGACTTACTGTGCAGCAACAGTAAGTGCTAATGTTATGGACATTAAGATCGGAACACGACGAGCTACTTATATCAGAAGCACTGAAAACAGAATTGCACCCTGGGAAAACCGACTGCTGAGGAAAAAAAATTGAATTATTGCAAAGAGCTACTGGACAAATTACAGAATACATCCGAAGAATAAAAAATCGAAAAGTAATTAAAAGAGCTGAATAAATAATTCTGAACCCTCCAAGACACTTACAACATGATCCAGAAAACAACACAGCTCAACACTACCTGGACACAGTAAAACAAAAACTCTCTATTTATTCAGGTCTCCTAAGGAGATACAAAGTTCGTATTAACCGGAAATGCGACCATATACTTTTTGGTCATGCAGAGAAGGCTTTCTATAGGAAACTGAATTCCACTGTAGAAAATAAAAATAAATCCTACTCAAACCAAGAAGAAACTCATGAGTTTTTGGGAAACCAGCTTTCGACGCCATCTTCTCATAACAACAATGGTGGATGGTTTGAAGGCACGACGAACAACTGACAACGCTACAGTAATATTCCTTATTAACCTTTTACCACTGAAGAAGTCTCGAACATTATCAATCTCTTCATAACTGGAAATCTCCTGGACAGACGGAGTTCTAAGCCTCTGGCTAAAGAAATTTTCGAGTGTTCCTGAGCTTTTAACAGTATTAATTAATTATGTTATTCCTAATCCGTAGGAAATACCACCATTTCTTACTCAGGGAACCACTTATCTAATACCAAAGGATCAAAATAACACTCAAGATCCAGCCAAATACCGCCCAATTACTTGTCTTCCAACTTTGTACAAATTGGTCACGTACTGTGTAGCCCAGCGTATCTACCAACACTTTTGTCTAAACAATATCATAGAGTTTCAACAGAAAGTATGCGCTCAGGGTTTCATGGGCTGCAAAGAACAACTTATAATCGAGTCAGTCATTTCTAACCAGGCGTACACCAAAAAAGGAATCATTTTACTGCCTTCATTGACTAGAAGAAGGCCTTTGATTTAGTACCGCATGAATGGTTTGTAGATATATTGGAAATATATAAAGTCGATGATAGTATAGTGGTCTTTGTAAAGCATATAAGACGGAGTGGAAGACTGGAATATACAGAAAACGAAGACCAACCATCATAGTTAATCAGGATAACCAGATAGTGCTGGGTGAAAAGGAAAAAATTGATATATGGGAAAATTATATCCAGGAGCTCTTCCATGACGAAAGACCCATGAGTAAAGTTTATACAGACGACCAGCTGACTGGCCCTTCAATCACCAAAGAGGAGATAGAAAAGGCAATATTCAATTCAAAAAACAATAAGGCACCTGGACAAGATGAAATCCCGTCAGAAATACTCAAATTACTGGATGAAAGGGGAATTTCAGCACTACACAAAATATTTAACTTAATTTATGAAACTGGCTGCTATCCTCAACAGTGGTTACGCTCTACCTTTTTTCCCCTGCCCAAGAAAGTCAATGCAAAAAGATGTGAGGATCACAGACTCATTAGCCTGATGAGTCACACTTTAAAGATATTCTTAAAAATACTACATCAAAGAGTATACAAAAAATGTGAATGGGACATCAGTGACTCCCAGTTCGGGTTTAGGCAAGGTTTAGGAACACGAGAAGCAATAGTAGCAACACAGGTGCTGGTCCAAAATTGTTACGATCAGAAGAAGGATGTGTTCCTATGCTTTTTAGATTACCAAAAAGCGTTTGATCGTGTCCAACACCACAAGTTAATGCAGATCCTCAAGAAAGTTGATATAGACCAAAAAGACATAAGATGCATTGAAAACTTGTACTGGCATCAAACGGCACAGTTAAAAATAGACAATTCTATATCCAAACCCATACATATAAGAAGGGGCGTTCGACAGGGATGTGTGCTTTCCCCTCTTTTATTTAACATTTATTCGGAAGCCATATTTCAAGAGTCTCTGGAGGATGCAAAGATGGGAATCAAAGTGAATGGAGTACTGATCAACAACATACGATATGCTGATGATGGTGTCTTAATTTGTGACAACATAGTCGATCTTCAACAACTTGTCACTATAATCGGAGAACACAGTAAGCGAATGGGATTAGCGATTAATACCAAAAAAACCAAATTTATGATCATCTCCAGAAACTTGGATGCACTTGAAAACTCCACCATAACACTGAATACTAAGTCCATTGAAAGAGTGAGTAAATTTAAATACCTGGGATCGTGGCTTTTTGAAGACTGGGCATCGGATAGGGAAGTAAAATGTCGCATTGAGCAAGCTCGACAAGCTTTCGTAAAATTCAAGAAGGTACTGACTTGTTCAGAGTTCGATCTTCAACTGAGACTAAGGTTTACTAAGTGCTACGTGTGGTCAGTGCTGCTATATGGCGTAGAGGGCTGGACACTCAAAACGAGGGATATAAACAGATTAGAAGCTTTCGAAATGTGGCTCTATCGCCGTATCCTAAAAATACCATGGACAGCGAAAATCACAAATATAGATGTCCTTAAAAGAATAAACCAAGAACGCCAACTTTTCGAAACCATCAAGAAAAGGAAAACGGCGTATCTAGGTCACATCATGCGAAATGAAAAATACCAGTTCCTCCAACTTATAATCGAGGGTAAAATTGAAGGCAAGAGAGGAATGGGACGCAAGAAAATGTCCTGGCTCCGAAACATAAGGCAATGGACAGGGATTAACGACATACAATATCTGATACATATTGCAAGAAATAGAGAATTAATGGAAAATGTGATCGCTAACATCCATTAGTGGATTTGCATCTAAAGAAGAAGAAGGAAGACTAAAATTCACCTTCAAATACCTGATGAAAACAACATCGAAACTAAAGATATCCCAATGAGAGATATCTCGAGGCTTCAAAGGAACTCGTTGTCTTTTCATGTGAACCACAGTCCACTTTGGTTCTGTTTAGCGATAAACCCACTATCTCAGCTACTGAACTCCACTGACTCAGGTTTTAGCATCAAAAATAACAATACTGTTGTGGTGAAGCTTAATCACCGGCTGTATATGGATGATTTAAAATTAATGGCTTCCAGTCGAAACCACCTGGATCAAATGCTAAAAACTGTGGAAACATTCTCAAATGATATCAGTATGCACTTTGGACTAGACCGTATTCCGTACTCGTGTCGTATTCTAAATATAGTCAGAGGAAAGGTTCAGCCCGGAGGTTTTGATATGCAAGATGGCCAAAACATCGAGGCAGTGGATGAAAATGATATATACAAATATCTCGGAGTAAAGCAAACACGGAAAATTGACCTTAAACAAATGAAAACCTAATTTACTTCTGAGTTTGTGCGAAGAGTAAAACAGCTAAATCGGTCATGTCGCCTGGATGAGTAAATCTCTGCATGGGTGACATGTCAGTGAGATCAGAAGAATATGTCGACAATACATCGTCGAACTATTAGTTGACATCAGGAAAGATGTTTCTAAAATATATTGTCAAGACCCTCAAGTCCAAAGGGACAAATGCCGATATCGATGGCAAGTCCCAGAATCCATCTAACATCGTACCGGGGGCTGCCAGGCGTTTGTTGGTACTGAGTATAAAGAACGCCATGACTCAGGAGGAAAGATTATTCGCCAGGAATTAACCAACAAACTGGGACCTCTCCAGACCGATCATCTTCCTAATTATCAATACGTCCCTGACAGAATGCCAGAAAACGACAACTACAATAGACGGATGCCTTCTTTAAGTCAATAAATCAAAATTTGTCTTATGGTAAATCTATTATTATCCATAGTGCCCTATGATATCTCCTATGTCGCTATACATGCATTAATAATGAAGATACTGTGTACTTCCCTTTTAGTAGTTTCCTTGTTTTTTTTTGCCATGTTAGGATTCGCTTAGTTGTTTATTTTGTTTACAGCTAGAGGCCTTCTTTAAGTAAATAAGTCAAAATTTGTCTTTTAGTTAAACTATTTTTATCCATAGTGCCCTAGACATCTCGTATGTAACTATACGTTCATTAGTAGTGAAGACACTGTGTAGTGCCCTTTTGGTAGTCGTCTGGTTTATATTTTCTATCTTAATCTATTTGTTCTATCCTTCCCTTCCATTTAATGCATCACACGCTCCAATCGAACCAGTAACAAAGGATATATGGTGTAATGTCCTTTTTGGCAATATCTGCAATGTGTGTTTTCTGTCTCACGTCATTTTCTTTGAGAACAACATAATAAGAACGTCATAATTATTTCCTTAAAAGCTCGAGACTCACCTTCTCTTTAAGGTGAAATCATTACCTTGCAGCAAACGATCAATTTGATTTCGATCCACAACTTTGCTTACAAACTTTTTGTTTTTAATAATCGTTTTATACACTCGCGATCATAAAATCCGGGTCACCTTGAAAATCGCCGTTATTTCATTTTTAACGAGCTTTATCGTAAATAATAATAACACAAATACAAACTAATGCATGTTTCTGAGAATTGTTGTCGGCTTAGCGGTTTCCTTTGTAATAAAGAATTCCAATAATGCCGATTTGGCGGAAAACTATACACTTCCCCAAATGAACGGTACCTGTAACTGCCGCTTGTTTTAAATGTCTTATTTGTGCTTCGACTTTCTTTTGTGAAGACGGTCACACTCAACGGCAAGTCCCAAGAACTGTTGGCGTAAGCCTTTCTGCGGTTCAACGAGTGCTTCAACGCTTTCAGAAGACGAGTTTGCTAACCAGACGACCTGGCTCTGGACGAAGAAGAACGAGATGACCGTTTCCTTGTGTTTCAGGCTTTACGAAACCGGACCTCAACTGCGGTTATGCATCGAAATTGCCTACAGGAAGTACGAAATTGCAATGTTAGCGTTGCAACAGTCAGGAGAAGACTTAGTTCTTCTGGACTATCTTCTCGGGTAATGGTTACAGGACCGCCACTTGGCCGTGCGCATCAAGTTGCACGACTAGCTTTTGCTCGACAATACGCGCATTGAGGAATTATTGATTGGAGCAAAGTGTTATTCTCAGATGAATCCCGTTTAAGCCTAACTGGATCCAATGGACGTGTAAGAGTTTAGAGGAGAACCGGTGAACGATTTTCACAAGCTTGCATTGCTCCAAGAATGCCATTTGGTGGAGGCTGTCATGGGTTGGGGAGGTGTATCTTCCGACTTCCGCACAGAATTACCCTTAATCGAAAATGGGTCCTTAACTGCACGAAGGTACATTACAGAGATTCTGGAAGAACATGTTATGCCCACCATGACAGGGCTTGGAGAAGACGCAGTTTTTATGCAGGACAACGTGCGACCGCAGGTTGCCAGGATCAGTATGCAATACTTGGACAATGTTGGAATTACTAGGTTACCCTGGCTAGCTAGATCTCCGGATCTGAATCCCATCAAACATCTCTGGGACGATTTGAAAAAACGTATTCAAACCCATACACCTCCTCCTAACAAAGCACAGGAGCTTAAGGATCTGTTAGTGAAAGAGTGGAATAACATACCACAATATGTAATCCGGAGAACAATTGAGAATATGCCCCGTCGTCTGCAAGAGGTTATTAGAGCAAGAGGAGGCAATACACGATATTAGTCATTGAAATTCCACCGATGTTTTACCACGTTCTGTATTTTTCATTTTTTCTTTCGTATGTCTGTTTCAACAATTTGGTTTGTTTTCTGCTTTTTCAATAAAAACAATAAAAAAAAACCGTTTTTTCTTTCTTTCAAAACAAACATTGATGACAAATAAAAAATACATTAGCCTAAAAAAAAGGTTATTACTGCACCAGATGCAAAAATATTCAAGAAACTTGAAATTTTCAAGGTGACCCGGATTTTATGATCGCGAGTGTATTATGTGGTAATGTTTATAAAATGTTCGTCACTACTACCAAATTTTAATTGATGTATACCAATTATTTTAATGTTAGAAATTCAAACCTTTAACGAGTTACATAGGAATATATTTATGTGAAATATAATTTGGTTTTGTTTACTTTCAGTATTGTTTTGTAACTAAACATAATCTGTTCGGTTGGTCGAGGCAACAACTTTACAAGAAGTATTGTATTAGTGTAACCGAATTACATGTTAAAGATATTCTTAGTATTGTTCTTCAATTTTGTGTACTTTCAGCCGAATGTAAGCGAAAGCGTTTTCAATCTTTTATGTTACTGTAAAAAGAAACGCCCAATAGTTTTTTATGTGAAAGTAATCTGTGTTTGTTTTTTAGTACAAGTTTTTAAAAAGTATATTTTAATAAGTTTTATTGTAAGTTAATTAGTTTTTCGCCAAAGAGAAGTTTAAAAAATTAACAACAATTTTTTCTCTTTATTCAGTGTACGCATTTGTTATAGTTTACTCTAATGTGAGAAGAGAAATTACAAAAATTCAATTATACGTATATTTTCATCTTGTACGTTATTGAAAGTTTTTTTAATTGTTTTGATAAATATATTACAACTGATAACTACATTGTTCTAAGGATGTATTGCTTTACTTCTGCCTTTATAGAGTATTTTTAGTCAAAACATTAATGTGTATATTGTTCACTACATATTATAAAAAAAGTGGTACCGTAGGCGGTACTGTAGACTAAGCTATAAGACTAATATATACTGTAAGACTAATATATTCAAAT